>NC_060278.1:30601972-30914805 GCF_021613505.1 Equus quagga | reverse complement strand
GCATCACCACCATCATCATCATCATTATAGACGTCACCATCACCACCACCATCAGCATCAACGTTACCATCACTATCGTCATTATCATTTTCATTACCATAAAACATCACCGCTATCATCTCATTGTAATCATCATCAACTTTACCACGACCACCATCATGATGATCACCAACACCATCGTCATCATCACCACCATCATATGACGAAACTTCTCTCACGTCTCACCTCTCATCTCTCATCACTTGCTCCTCAACACCTCTCTATCTACATGAGGAAGTGAGTTCTATGTTCCTTTAACCCTTATCAGCAGATATTTAAAATGACAACCCACAGGCTATGTGTGGCCTTCACTACACATTTTATTTTTCATCGTATACTCTATTTGGATGTTTTTACCTAAAAACACTAGATTTTTGTCTCGTTTGAAAACCGGGAGTTATTTTAGGCCTGTGTCTCTGCTTCTTAATATCAAGTCCCTGTGAGTCCAGCTCTGAGAATCCGGTTCCCACAGCCCCTCCCACCTCGGTATTCACACACCCGCCAGCTTTCCTCATGTCTAATTGTCTGTCTGGTGCTTCTTGTTATTTTGGTTTTCTGCCTGCACTCTAAAGAGTTTTTAACCTAACTATGTGTTATAATCAAAGTCCTGTATATTTGTCTCTATTTAGAAAGTTACAGAGAAAGTTACAGAGAATAGAACTGGCATTGCCGTGCAGTAATGATTCCAGTTGAAATTCTATTTCCATAGCCATTAAAAAGGGCCACATGACATGAGCAATGGAGTTTCCCAAACCCAGTCTAGACTGGTACAAACATTAACTTCAGTGCTAATTCGAAATAATAATTTAATTAATTATATCTTTCCTCATTCATGAATACAACACAAACAGACAAGAACAATTTTTGGGTGAATTGCAGCAAAGAAAAATTTGATTAGGTCAATAAAATAGGAGTGAAATAGGCACGCTGCAATAATATCGTAATCCCGGCCTGCCGTCAGAGGCGGGTTGCACATTCAGATAAGAGCTTCCTTTTTGCTAAGGCAAAGAAATTATGATCTCTAACAACATTCACAATCATCACAAAATAAAAATAAACCATTTGTTTTGGAAAAGTGTTGATCTTGCTGACCCGGAAACCTGGAGACACGTTCTCTAGGGCCCCTTATTAAGGAGGTGGTGGGTGATGTGTTTGGAAAGCTTAAACACCTCTTCAGTGAAGGGGATGCTAGTCTGATACCTGGAGAAATCCTTTTGATTCTCTTGGGATTGTACAGAATTGGCTGCACCTATGTATATAATTTTTCTAGAGTTAAGTATCCACAGTTTTCTTCAGGTTCTCAAAGGCAAGCTTCTTCTAAATGCGTTCCATGGACCACAGGCATCAGAGTCGGTGAAGTAGCCTGGAAAAATGCAGAGTCCTGGGCTCCACCCACAACAGAATGGCAGAAGCTGCAACTCAAGAATCCAGGTTTTAATAAAAGGCCTATGTGAATCCTCTCCCCAACATTAAAATGACTATCTCTCCACACACACACGTGCCCAAACTAACTCACGTGTCTGTTTCTCGCAACTATCCTTAATTCAATTAAAAACAAAAAAAAGTGAACAACAATTTACAAAGAAGCAATTCCATGGAGGACTCAATCAAGACAGCTCAAATATATCGCTCTCCGGCAGCCTGTTTTGATCCAAGGGTAAAATGTAAACTAGCCAGGGGAATTTATGGACTTCGTGTCCTTCAGACAATCCTCCATAAATATCACTTCTCCCCACTGGGCATTTCAGGAGGATTAGAAAACAGAATTCAAGGCTTTCTTCACTGACAAGAACCTGGAGGCCAGAAATTCAGTGTCTCAACTAAGGACAAAGGCTGAGATTTGTTAATCAGCTGGGCAGAGGACAGGATTAAGAGTTTATTCTCTTCTTTCTAAGAACTCTGCCCAACTGAACAGTCACCACCCTCCCGATACCCAAGCAGGTCAATGATAAATTCTGCCCATCGGGAACAGCCTGGTGAGATCTGAAATTAAAACCATAAGAGTGTGGCAATTCCCGACGCTGAGGCCCATGGCTGGCAGCCGGGCCACTGGTCAGGAAGGGACGCCAACAGTACCTACTGTGAGTCATCAAGAACGGACCCAGTGCCCATGGTTTTCACAAAGAAAGGAGAGCACTCATTCGCCAAGGGCAATCGGGGGTGGCCGGTGGTCCCTGCCACAGCTCCTGTTTCCTGCTGGGTCCTCTGCTGCCGCATCTTCTGGCTGGCCCAGGTGTGCTAAGGACACTTGACTTCCCCAAAGGGTTCACACTGCGTCTTTTATTTTGTATTTCATGCATCTACACTGGAAAGGAGATTTAATTCTGTTCTATGGAGAAATATAGGTATGTGCACACGTGCATACACACAAGCATCCTTAGTCTCTCTCTCTCTCTCTCTAAGTGTGGTTTTGTAAACCACATGCCTCCTTCAAAAGGCCAAGATTCTCTCTGAGGCTTCCTGTCGCCCCCTCCCAACTCTGAGAATCAGACACAGCAACCCAAGGAGGAAGTCAATTTACTGATTTTATTGGACTCTGGAAGGGAGATAAGCTGAGACATACTGTCCTAAAACTATGAGCCCGCACCTGTTCAGGGGGGACACCCCCCCACCCGGCTCCCGGCCGGCACCGTCATGCTCAGGACAAGAGAAGCCTGAGCTGGCCTCACTCCAGCGAGCTGGCCCCTAGGGCTGCAGTGACCGGTTTGCTGGTTAAAATAATCCATTTCCCACCCTGTAGAAACTTAACATTCATTTTTCCTCACAACACCCGTCAAGCAGAAAAAGAAATGGGCTCACAGTGTCTGATTACTGCATAAAAATAATCTTTCAGCATGCAAGGAGGAATTATTTTTTAATAAATTTTGTTATGATGTCGTATTTTGGATCAATCTTGGTAGTAGATAACCATATGGTGCTCTTTCTTTTCTGTCGCCATTTTACTCCTTTTTTTTTTTTTTTTTGCAATTGAGCATATTATCTTAATTATGCTTTAAATAATGTTTGGAAAAAAACCCATTAAGAAGTGGCAGAGGTTAAACCTAAATGCATACATAACGTGCACATTGTATATCAAAGCTCAAAGAAAAAAAGAAACAACACACTGTCCACCTCCACTATCTAGAGCTTCGTTAATTAAGCTACTCCCTAAATAATATTACCCATTAAATTGTTAGGGAAAAAAAGCAACTTATTGTGTGACATCAGGCTGTCATAAGGGATTTATTAAAGAATGAAATAGGAGCCAGCCCCATGGCCGAGTGGTTAAGTTTTTGTTCTTTCTTCAGTGGTCCAGTGTTTCGCGGGTTCAGATCCTGGGTGTGGATCTACACACCACTCGTCAAGCCATGCTGAGGCAGCGTCCCACATAGCACAACCAGAAGGACCTACAACTACAATATGCAACTGTGTACTGGCGAGCTTTGGGGAGAAGAAGAAAAAAAAATAAAGAAGAAGATTGGCAACAGATGTTAGCTCAGGTGCCAATCTTTAAAAAAAAAAGGATAAAATAAAATGCTTCCTGTAACTTCAATGAGTAAATATTTTTTCACTCATATTTCCTACGTGTAATCTTTACGACTAAACCATGAGAATTTGTACTTTTTTTAACACAGTGATAATTTGTATTTGAACTCAAAATTATCAGGCAGTACAATAGCCCTCCAGGTCAAAAACTAAGTAAGCATGTTCGGCATATTTGTATTTTATTTGTCCTCAGGGATCCAGAAAATGTGGCTCGGTCAGGCTCCCGGCACTCGAGGACAGATTGGAGGGCTGACTCTAAAGGTGGTGGTAGCCAGTGTCCCTGGTCCGAGGATTTAGGGCTTTGTCTGACACAGACTCAGACAAGACCTGCTTGGACTAGGACCCTGCCCCGTCACCGTGCCACCTTAAGACTCCTCACATTTGGGGAACTCTCTTGAGCTTGGCCTGACCACCGTCCTCCTCGTGTTGTCCTCCTCGTTGGCCCCAATGGATCTCTTGTGTCCTGGTCTATCTTGTCATCCATGTGTCTTGCCCCCCCTCCCTCCTCCTTGTTGCACAAAGTCCCTGCCTGACGGTCACGGCGCTGTTGCTCCAGAAAGACTCCCTCTCGCCCCACTCCTCCACCATTTGCTTCAGCCCCTCCTTCAGCCAAGCTTTGGTTGAAAAGACCACTTCTGGATACTCCTCCCAATGACCTCCCTGTGTCAAAAGTGGGTCCTCCATTCTAGACGTACTTTCAGCAACGAGGAAATATTTAGTAGGAATTGTTAATTTCCTTTACATAGCATGTTTTAGCTCCATTGGCAAACATCGTCCATAAAGGGCCAGAGAGTAGGTAGTTTAGGCTCTCTAGTGTCAAATCTGCCGCCGTGGCACAAAGGCAGCCAAGGGCAGTACGTGAGTGGGTGGGCGGCCGTGTTCAGGAAAACCTAACTTCAGTTACTCAGATCAGTTTTTTTCCTTCCACGCTTGAAGTCCTAGACCTGCTCTAAGCTGTCCACATCCAATTCCCTCTAAACTCCCTCAGAAGTGGGTTAGTTAACTGCCTTGGTCCTAGTATCTCCTTCAAGATTCTAAGAAGCATCTTGCCCTTAGATGTCTGTTTTCTCACCTTTCGGAAGGGGATAGTGATTCATATTTACTTTAAGAATCAAAGTAATACTGAAACCTGGCGTCCGACAGCCAGCCCCTGACACTGTATGTGAATAGCGTGTCCTGATCACCGGCACCAACCTGTGCCCCTCTTGGCATCCATGAGCCAGTGCTACTGCTTTCTCCTGTTGACTCAAGCCCTTCGTCTTTCCAACTCAGCTCAGGTCTTACTTGTCCCCCTGCCTAAAGGGAAAGAATGTCCCCGGCTCTGATTCTCCTGTCTTAGTGCATGTCTCTTTGCAAACATGTGCAGGGGTACATTTTAATTTCATAGCCAGGGAGACCCTGCCGTGGGCATCTCTCTGCGTGCCACAGACCGGGCTGACTGTGCGTTGGTGCGTCCCCTCTGCGTGTGCGATATGCACAGTCCAGCTTGTGCTCACTCGTGGAGCATCAAGAAGTGCTTTCCACTCCAGCGCTACATGGGGGGGCTGCTCCAGAATCCCAGTCTGCAGGCTGGGGCCAGTCCGTGACACAGTCTCCATCCGTCTGTGACGAAAGGAGAAAAACAAGGACTTGGAAGTGGGGTTTTTATAAAGCTACATCTTTTCAATATCCAAAAAATTCTTAAAAATATTTTTACTACTTCTTTTTGCTCCTTATACAGAAGATTTTAATACTTCACAGTCTCACGTTGTGCCCAGCCTTGTTTTTGTTCTTGAGATTGTGCTGGACTGTGAAATCCCCACATCTGGGAGCCATGTTCTACCAACGCACACAGGCGCACATCACAAATAAATTCACTGTGTGCATTGCATCACCTGTCTAGCACCATCTGAACCCAGTTCTGCATGATCAGAAAGTCTGTCAATAATGATGAAGCTGGAAAGGACCACAGCCATGAAGGGAAGATGCAGGCAAGTAATATTAAAGTAGGTCTTTTCTCTTCTCTGTTTTTTTTTTTTTTTTGAGTAGTAACAAATAACTCATATGCCACTTTTCTTTCCAGGGAAGTTTATGGTTGGGTAGCAGAAGTTGCAGGGAGGTTAAATGGTCTCCCCACGGCATCTTCTGACACACACACCTTCCCCCCGAAAAGCTTGTTCTGCTTGAATTAGAACTCAAGCCACTTCCAGCTCCGGGCCATTTGCTCGGACTACTAAAGCGGGAAGCCCCGTGGTGGGGGCAGCCTGCGACCTGGCACCCCATGGCTCTGTTGCTTTCCTTCCTTGCCATCTGTTTTTCAGCAGACATCTTCTTTTATTATAGACCCCAAACGCTCATGCTTTCTCTCTTTTGTGTATAAAGGTAATAAATAATTTTTAAATTTGATCCTTTTTCCTGACTTTTCTCATCTTTGATATCAAAATCAGGACACAGTCTGATAACTATCTAATTGTCTTGGTTATTTCTTTTAGTCTCTGATAATGTGCGTTAACCCTGGATCTGACCATCTGTATTACTGTGTCCTTGGGTAAAATAAAGTCCATCTAAACTACTAGGTGTGTTCACTGATTGCTGCAAGCATCCTTTAGAATATTTTTCACATAAAAATGAATAATATGGTGCTATTGGTCAGGAAGAAGTTTAATGACACGTGAATTTGTTTATAAAAGTTTGAATTTGTTCACACGGCTCATTTGAAGTTCACCTCCTGCAAACCCTACGCATTACAGAGATTCTGTCCACACTATTTATGCTTTCTGGGGGGAAATGCCTCACGGAAGCTCCCCAAATGACGTCTTGGTTCTGGAAGGAGCCGAGAGGTCCAGTTCCTCCTCCGAGTTGTGACCCTCAGCTGTGCGTCTCCGCGTCTGAGACCAACCACGTACAAACCTCCCCAGGGCGCTTCTAGGCACTTCTGTTCGTTTCAACAACAGTCTATGTGGGCGTGCTCTTCCAGAAAAACACCAGAATAATGCCAATCACAACAGCCCTGCTCGTCCTAGTATGTTTCCTGGGCCCCTCCAGGTCCCTCGTGTCCTTGTGCAGCTCCCCCACAGCCCGGCCTTGGAGGTTATCATTGTGTCCATTTTACAAAAGAGGAAAATCAAACTTAGGAGAAAAGACACTTGCTGTTAAGTATCTGAGACTGAAATGTTTCTGATGCCCCCAGGGCTGAATCAGCTGTTGACTGGTTCGTCACATAGTCATTGAGTGACAACCTGACATTGGGGCAGGAACAAAGGAGGAAAGGGAATCATACTAAATAAACGCCGGTGAGCGGGGATCAGGCGTGCTGGGTGGGAGGGGGAATCCCGTTTTAGGGAGAAGACCATGCTGAGTCCTGGGTTGGGGAGGTGGAAGACTAGAGTCACTGGGGAGAGAGCTGCACAAACAATTAGCCCAGGCAGGGACGCGCCCTCCTAGGGCTGTCACAGGCAGACACGTGTTCTATTCTGCACCTTCCGTCCCTCTCCGTCCTCCAGCGCTCTTTCCTGAACACGGATCAGAATCTATTCTCAGCGCCCTTCCTCATAATGCTGACCTGACAACCACTTTATGTGGAGTTTGTGCGTCTCCCTGCAAAGTTTACACCTGATCAGGGTGACAGTTTTCAACGACAGGGATTAAAGCCCATGAATGCAGTTTAAGGCCTCAGTTCACGCAGGAAAGGGAGACGAAGAGCTCCAGTCTCTTTCCCGGCCACCCCACGAGCTGTCCCGGAGCATAGGTGAAGGGACAGCATCGTCTTGGAAGGAGTCTCGCTGAGTGGTGTGTCACCTGTGCCAGACACTCACGTACAGAGAAAAATGGCGGGTGGCGTTGTCATTAGTGCACGTGTGGCTCTCCTGGCAAAGAGGTGTGGAGAAGCAGAGACAAGAAAAGCTGGAAGCACTGTCCTTCCAGCGCCTACCTCCGACCACAGTGCTCTTCTGCCACCGTCTCTACAGCTGGCTCCTGTCTCTGCGATGTGGTTTTCCATCAGCTCCTTGATCTTTCGGACCCTAGTAATGTGGTCAGAGCTATTCTCTAATTTTAGGTGCGTTTCATCCAGGCTCACGATTTACTAATAGTGTGCCCTCAGGCCAGCCTTGCATGTCTCTACACTTCATCATTTTAAACTGCACATGGAGATAAAGCCCAACACCCAAGGCGTTGAACCAAGTGTGTTCATCAAGCTCGAATGAGACCGTGATTACCTGCATCAATTGTCTATCGTGGACAAGGCCAGCAAGCCCTTGAGAAGGTCATTAACTTTTGAGAAGTAGATAATGTTTGAGGGGAGTGTAAGCGGGTGGAGAGCCAGCACTGCTGCCGTGACCCCCTTCCGTCCCTAGGACCTGTCCAGCAGAGCCTCAACTAGCTTTTCCGCCAACGATGGAGCAGACGAAGAGCAAGCAGGTAGAGCCAGAGGGCGCATGAGTCCCGGCGCGAATAAGTCACTGGTGAGCCCAAGCCCCCGTTTCCATCTACAAAATGAGAGGAATCCAGCCAACCTCCCTCAGACGCTCGTGTGGAGAGTCACATGAAACCGCACACAGTAATCTGTAGGGAGCGCGGGCGTGTGGCGTCACTCTCAAGCGAGTCTCTGAGGAGGCCGCGCTCACGCGGTGGAAGTCACTCTTGGTTTTACTGGACATCAGAGGTCTGCAGAGTTCCTGAAGGTCCAGCTATAAACCCAAGCTCAGCCGAGAGCTGGTCGCTGCCCTCTGCCTTCAGGTGAGAAAGCCATGTGCTCCCGTCACCACGGAGCCTAGAGGAGCACAGGCTTTTCCAGAAGAGCAGTCTATAAATAGCCACATTTCAGAGCGTCCCATGAGGAGCTCAGTCTGTAAAGACCCCCATAACTGTGCCTGTCTCCTGCTTTTATTGCCACTCATTAGATGATGAGTGTGTTTTTCGGGCTAACGGCAGCAGTATGTTGAACCCAAATGCCATTCCTGGATACAATGATCAATCTCTTTGACTTTCCCAGTAAACACATCCCATCGGGGGGTCACTAATATGCCTTTACGACCTCCCTGTCAGACAGGAAGCCATCACCATGCTTGATAAACTATTCTGTGGGGGTTTCCTTTTAATTTTATTTTTTATGCAATCATGGGAGATCATAACCAATAAATTTAGCCCGATGCCTCCTTACGATTAACTAATCCTGAAGAAGCCCTCTGGGGCCCACCAGGCACAAACCCTTCAAAGAATCCGTGCCGGATATTGGAAATGATATTCACCCTGGGACGTGGGTTTAAGGACTGAGCCGCTACTGTTTTCTTTGCCATTAGAGTTACAACTTGGCTAAATGTCATTTAGTCAAAATGTGGGATTCTGCCGGATTTGCAGATGGGACTGACTATTTGTCTTTAATAAATTCATCGACTCACAGAAGAGGAATTAGATTATTTGTTTGAGAAAAGGATGTGTAAGTGCGAGCAGACTGCTGATGCGTCGTTTCTCATTAGGTCCAGGCGGGTTCGAAAGTGCTGAGAGCCAAATTAAGCTCCAGAGTCTTCTCGGAAAACATTGGAACAGCTGCAAAATGGGGAAGGGAATTTAGATGAGAGTCCGACCAGGGGTCTTTAGAGGGTGTGGAGCCCTTTCTGTGACACGGAGGCACAGACGCGGCTCTCTTCTTCTTCCCTACAGGGAAGGCTGGGCCTTTTAAAACTGTGCTGTAAGGTTTGAAACCTTAAAACCCCGTTTGCAGAAACTGTTTCTAACTATTGTTTTCAGCTGCTGAGGACACATCGGCAAAGGATTATTTTCAAACTAAAACTCAAATTTAAGAGATGTGTTAAGCTAACTGTGGGAATAGTTTCTCTGTTGGATTTCATGTTAATAAGCCTATCTGGAGATCTTGGGAGACGAAGGGTAGAATCGATGACACTGAGGGCCTCTTATGATTCCGTAATAATTATTGCTAATCTCGGATCGATACCTCCTCTCGGCTGCTGTTGCTTCGCTAGACTCTAACCTAAGCCTGTACTAAGACACTGGAACATTTTGCCATAAAATCAGTAATAATTTCACATTATCTCTGAAGGGATTCTCAGTTCCAGGGATTTCTCCCCTGCTTGCTTTGGTCCGTCTCCTTGTGTGTGCTCCCTGGGGTGGGTGGGGATTGGCTGGTGCGCCGAGAATGTGGGGGAATACTAGGTTGAGTACCTAATTTCAACACATGGATTATTTACAGGAATGGCTTTATTCATTTCCCAGATAGGCCCTGAGCAGCCACCCCATGGCAGGCCTGGATCTCATGCTCGGATCGAACAGTGAACAAAGCAATAGGGATCCCTCTCATCACATATCTTGCATCTAGTTAGAGGACGCAGGCTCTACGTGTGCGTGCGTGTGCGTGTGCAATAGTCCTGTGGCAAACAAAAATGCAAAGCCAGTGAGAGGAGAGTGCTGGGGCTTGGGTGGGGCATAGCATAGCCTGAGGGTCTTTGAGGAAAGACCTACAACAAGTGAGAGATAAGCACGCAGACGAACAGATGGATCACACGTAAGAGAAGGCAGCACATTCTGTGCACTAGACTCCGGACTAAGGACCTTGCATTAGCCATCTAATCCTCAAATCAGCTGAACGAGGTTGGTGTCATCATGTCCACTTCAAAGATGAGAAATCTAAAGTCCAAAGAGTGGATGGTATTTCTGAGGAAATTAAGGTCACGCGACATTAAGTAGGAGGGTTGGGGTTTAAACTCAATAGTGTCTGATGCCAAAGCACACCATTGTTCTCCAGCTCTCTGCTCTTGTTGGCTGATGACGCTTTCTCACAGGCCGCACCTCCAGCCACAAATACGGACGTATGAAGGCTGGAATGGTCGGTTGCCCCAGAGACACATGGAAGCAGAGTCCTTCCGTATTTTCAATGAAATGAAGGAGGAAGGGCCCTGATCCCATTATGCCCGGAAGACGCTCCTCATCTGTATTGTATTTACCTTCGTTCCCATCACAGGGCCTTTCACACAGTGGGCAGTCAACGAAGGCTTGTTGAATCAAAGGGAATCTGCCAAATTGAGTGGTTTAAAATTTACCGGGGCCGGCTCTGTGGCTGAGTTGTTAAGTTCGCACACTCCGCTGCGGCGGCCCAGGGTTCGGATCCTGGGCGCGGACATGGCACTGCTCGTCAGGTCACGTTGAGGCGGCGTCCCACATCCCACAACTAGAAGGACATGCAACTAAGATATACAACTGTGTACAGGGCGGGTTTGGGGAGATAAAGCAGAAAAAAAAAAATAAAATTTACCTGATGGTTTACCTGAAAATTTACCAGTTGTAAGAAACCTGTTTTATTCTTGAGCTTCGAGAAACCCATCGATTAATGACTCATACAACTAAGAATGCTCCACAACTGTGCTCAACAATCGGGCTTGCTGTTATGGGATTTTGCACAGAACCCAGATGAAAATCGAGACCGTCTCCTGCCACGTCGCCCTGGAACGATGGTGCTAATCCAGCTGCATTTCTCCTCCACCTTAGTTCAGGATCCTGTTTCCTGGTGAGTCTGGGACTTTGGTGGGTCCTGGCTGCTCCAGGTGTGGTTTCTAAGTACGTGGACCGTCTTTCCCTACGAAGGCTCTACCTCGCCTGGTGATGGGGGTCTGTCACTTCCGGGTGTCTGCTGGATTCTAGGGCGGCCCTGGCAAGGGGAGCAGGTGATTTTACAACATCTCGGTCCAGGTGCGTGTTCAGGGGCCCACTGACTCTCTGGAGGGACTCTGACAGGAGCGGTGGGTGGATTTGCCCCTGAGGAAGAGCTGTGGAATGGTTCTATCACCTTAACACTGAGAAGTCACAGCCAATCCAATTCTCCTCTCTGTGTTGGTTGTTGAGAAGCTTTTGATTTGTAATGAAAACCTTTCACTTCTGGAGCATATTTTTCTGTTCCACTGTCTCTCTCTACCCTCAATTACCTGCTCTCTTTTTACCCCATTATGTCTATTTGAGTTAGCAATTCAAATTTTTTTTGAATGAGATGGTGTGTAAACAAACTAGCAGAAATACATAATTGTATAAAAATATATCTGATATTGCTGGGACAGAGTGCTCCTGAATATTCAGAAGGATGGACTTCACGTTTGGGGATAGAAACTGGGAATTAGTCTAAGGTATATTTGTACAGCTCTCCCTCTCAGTGTAACAACCAGTAATTCTCAAATGGTTTTCAATTATTTGAATAATCAATGAAACTGGAATTTTAATGTCTCTCAATGACCATGTGATACCGAATATGTTTTTTTAATGCTCATTAGCTGAAAAATATTTTCCATCTAATGTTCATCTTCTGTAGAATAGCATTTCAGTTGGACCAGCAGGATTAACAGAACTTTCTGCAATGATGGAACTGTTCTGTGTCTGGGCTGTTTAGTGTGGTAGCCACCAGCCACACGCGGCTATTGAGCACTTGGATGTGGCTGGTGAGACCAAGAAACTGAATTAAAAATTTTATCATTTAATTTTGGTTAAATTTGAGTAGTCACATGTGGCTAATAGCTACTGCAGTAACGAAGGTCATAGGAAGAATCTATAAGACTGCCACCCAAGAAGCTTAAAATTCCAGAGCGCTCACATACCTGATGGGTTTCATGTTGTGAGAATAAGAAATTCTTTATGAAGAGCTATTTATACCTTGCCAAGTACATGGAAAACTATGAAATTTGCTCACGTTACAGGAAACGGTGAAACCTGCTGTGCTCATGGCAAGGACAGTAGAGTCTTGGGTTTGGAGACTTGTTCTCAAGAAACTTGGGGAACTCTCACATCTCAAGGCAGAAGATGACTGTCATGGTCACGGCAGAAGAAGAAAACAGAAAACGAGGAGAAGGAGTGAATAAAATGGGAAGGTCATATGTGAGCAGGTGCTGACTGCTGACTTGAATTCACAGAATTGAAAGTCTTTGTTTTACTGCTGAAAAACAAATCTACTGGCCATGTTCAAATTAAATTTTGGCTGGAGGCTTTCCAGAAAAATGGTAGCCACAGTGAAAGCACAACATCCTGAAAAAGAAGGAAATGGGAGAGGAACATGGTGCGACAGCCAGGAGCATCCTGCGTTGTGGCCTCTCTAAGCGAAGGAAGCCCGATGCACCCACGGCCTTTCCGGAGCAGGGAGGCAACATGAGAACCGTTTGGTCCTTTCGGCTGTGGCACTTCCTTTGACGGGTGTCCTGGGCCCCAACCCACTGAGCCAATGGCCAGGGGAGCTCGAGCTCCAGTGAACAGTGTGTGTGGCTTCAGGGAGGGGCTGCCACCCTACCAGTTTTGTCCAGTTCGCACCTGTTCCCGCTTTCTGGCTGGTGTGGGGAAAGCTCCTGTCACGGAACAGTAAGAACATCCTTCCAGGGTCACCATATGGCCAAGACACAAGTTAGTACCAACCCTGCTGCCTGGAGAGCTTGAGGAAGCGGACAACTTTCTAAGTTCCAGTGTTCTGATGCTTTCTGAGCCAGGCCAGCAGCCTCCTTTCTCCGCACGAGCTCGCTGTCCTCTCCACGGGGCAGGGAGAGACCCTCCTAACTGAGGGATGCGCCCAAGGGCCTGCCCACCCCCCGCAGCCAGTGTCACTCAGAACTCAAGGAAAAGTGACTTGAGATCCAAAAGCACTCTCTCCACGCCCAGGGAAAACCAGGGGCTGCCAGGCGCTAACTGGCCTGTTGGCGCTTGTAGAAATGACGCAGTTCTTTCTTAGATTTTTTGTGAGCAGATTTCTCAAATTCTTCGATTCTCCCATAGGAGGTTTGAGGAAAGCGTACATTATTTGCACTTGCATTTCATCTTCATTTTTGCTCTCTACCCAGCATTGTGTCCACCATTCCATGACTTTTTCTGTGCCCATGCCCTGTGTCCTCATTGTGGATAGAGAATCTGAGCCAGCCTCAGATTTGGCAGCAAAACCAAAATCAAACTCCAGCCAGCCATCCTTTTCACGGTGGACATGACGGTGCCGACCACAGCCTCTCCCTTTCCCACCCTGCTCTGCACCCACGTGTCTTTGTCTGAGGCTTTCTCTGGTGCTGGGGTCCCCCTTCACCTTGTAGCTCCCCAGGAGCACTGGGGGTGGCCTTGACTAAGAACTAGAGGCAGTTGGCGTGTGAACACGGCTCCCCAGGGGCATGGCTCTGGGGCACAGGTGGTCTACACCCAACCCTTCAGTTGCCCCAGAAGGATTAACTCCAGTTGCCTACCAGGGTATGTGGCTTGAGGATGTGCCCTGTGTTGGCGGAACTTCCTTCTTTGTCTCACTTCCCCTCCTAAGCCACCACCACCCCAATCCTTGCCTGAGAACCTGCTCCCATCTCAGGAAGAGGAAGGCAGCCCGCAAGTCCTTGCACTGACTGCTGTATTTAATAACCCGACTCAACAGAGCCAACCCTTCCTTCTGTGCCTTCTCTTCTCCCTTTCCGTGAGGTGGAGCCCTGTGCACACGCGTCCAGCCAGCTCACGGCTCAAGCGCACATCCTTGACACGTGCACCTTGCACTGAACATCTGCTGATTTACCTACGTTGGCTGCTCTACACTCCAAAAATGAAGGTTGGCGTCATTTCCTGTGATAATGCCATCCCATCTCACACCATAATAGGGACTAGAAAAGAAACACTCATTCTAATGGCGTTACCCACCAGCGTCCTCTAGTGCAGCTCTGCCCAATGCCCCTTCACACACTCCCAGCTGTGAGGCAGTGGAAATAAGGAAAAATGAGTCAACGTACAGGGATGATTTGTGGAATGACAACAAAAGGGTTGTTGATGGGATTGCTCAAAGCGTTTGGATTTTAAAGGTCTCAGCAATGATGGTGAATGGAAGATCTGCCAGGTAGTTGATTTTAAACCCATTTGTTTGCGTTTCAGCCTTACACGTGCTGGGTGTGAGGAGTCATTATTCATCTCAAGGAGCAGGAAAGATCAGGCACCTCGCCCCGGCCGGTCAGAGCTTTTTGGTTTTTCATCTGAGCACCTGCTACGAGGAGTGGTGTTTGATCCCGAAATTCGGCTACCAGGCTGCCTGCCCACCGGAGGGAGGGTTTCCATTAGGAAGTTTCAGATGCAAAGTTTGAGACAACTGCACCACCAAGAGAGAGATAATGTCACTCAGACGCAGCCCCTGGAAGTGACTCTTGATTCTGCCGTCCTTTGTTGGAAAATGGCAGTATTTGCGTAAATGGTGAATTGGACAGGAAATGATTCTAATTCATTTTTCTCCTTCAGATCATTTAGGCAAATTAATATCAAAAAGCAAATTTCACTTGTTCCTCTTTATATTCTCACTAAAAGCAAAGTGAGGTAGAGAAATCCTGGAATGCTGTAGTTTTCTCTGGGGAAAAGCAATTGCAGAAGCTAGTGTGATGAGTAAACGGCTGTGCTGAGTACTGAGCATGATTCCAGCTGAAGCTTTGGTAAATCTGCTCTCGATATGACGAGAACAGGATAGGGACGCACTTGCTGTTTTCACACAGTGGGATATAAGTTTTTATGTTTATTTCCTTTCCTTATTTCCCTGATCTGTTTACTCACTGAATTTCTCACACCATAGGCTGCCCGGGTCTCTAAGGATGCCTGCACACAGCCTTCCACGTCTCCTTTCCCAGGATGCCCATCGTCACAAAGAAGAGTGGAAGGGCCTCACTGGGAGTCATGAGATGGTCCCAGCACTGTGATTAGCTGGCCAGGAAGTTAATTTCGCTGGATCTCTATTTCCTCTTCTGAGTGACCAGAATACACGCTCCAGGAGGACACGGTTTTTCCACAACCGCAGCTCCAGCGTGGAGGACAGAGCCTGCTGCATAGAAGACGCCCGACAGACACTTGCTCAGTGAATGAAGGAGGGCGTCGTTCACACCCCTTTCAGTCCTAAGTCAGCAAGAAAGAGCGTTCTTCCCGGGAAGGTAAAATCAACGCACGGACACAGCAATCGGTGAAACATAGTGGCCGTATTTAGTTGGTGTGAAAAGGACCAACCCACTAAAAAAAGCATTCTAGTAATGCGAGTTATGGGTACAGGATTCTTCTAATCAAATCAGAAGTTATCATGTTGACCAAGTAACTTTGGAATCTCAGTCCCTCTTAAACTCAAGCAGAGGTTCAGAAAGATGAACGCACACAGCAGGTCATTTATCCACTGCTTAATTTTACATCATTCTTAGTCTAGAACAAACAAAAACTCTAGATGGTCCACTCAATTCCAAGACAAGCGATGACTTCTAAAGTTATTTAATGATTGTTCTAAATTTTATTTTTAAATTTGTATCCTTTGATATGTTCTATGCTGTGGAATCCCCATAGCATCTCTGAAAATGTTTCTTTACTGTTTCAGCCTGTATCCTATTAAAACTGAGCTCTGTACATCAGATCTTTTGGAGAAAAACACGTGTTCCTGAATCTCCCCTAAGATGTGCTGAATAGAATCTACAGGTGTAAGACCTGCGCATCTATGTGTCGGAAAAGCCCCATGGGGCAGCCTCCTAAAGCCGAGCCAGGAGAGACTCACCATTTCTCCAGTGTCCCGCTATGACCCAGAGTGACGTGAAAGGGCATATATGGACGCCCCCACCAGCCCATTTCTGTTCCTTTGGTCTCAGTTGACTTCACTGTTGCTCTGATATGTTCATTATGTTATTAGACCCTGACAAAGTCATGTCATTCAGGAACTCGACTTTCTATAGCATGTTAGCCAAACCACAGGCCCCACTATGTTTCCATCTTACACACATTTGTAACCCTTTTCTCCCTTTGCTCTCTTGAAAAAGTAATTATAGAATATTCAAATAATTGCCATGCAGGCAACATTCTACAAACGGGAAAGGTCTTTGCCGAGGCTTCAATGCCCCAGACAGATTATGTTATTAGCATCAGTGCCCATGCTGTCTTCGACCCTGGAGTTTCACTTTGGTATTTATCCTAAGAAAGTAACTGGTGAGTCCACACTGGCATATGTGCGAGAGTTTTCATGCCAGTGTTTCTCATGAGGTAAAAATAGAAGCAGTATCAATATCCAACAAAAACTAAACTAGGTTGTATCCATACAAAGGAGCATATGCAGCCTTTCACTTTGAGACCATATTAGGAATTTTTATAAACTATACTGTTAGGTTAAAAATTCACTTACTGAATGGCATGCAGTGTATGATCCTATTTTTGTAGTAAATTTGTATATAAGCGTATGCATAAAAAACAGATCCAGAAGGACGTAAGTCAAAATTGTAAAAATACTTATATCTGGTCAGTGGGATTGTAAGGGATGCTTTATTTTCATCTTCAATATCTGTCTAAAATATCTAGATTTTTACTATGGGCATACGTTATATTTTTTTAAAACAAACAGATAAATAAAAACCTAAGTTTAGAAGAAAGAACAATGGGTCCTACTCTCCTTTCCAACACACGATAATGAGTAAATCATCCGGGCTGAGAAATGGATGGAGAGAACCTTCACGAGACACCAGGCTTCTGTCTATCTGCTTCTGGACATCCCGATCCAGAGTGTGAGAACCACCCTGTTGTTTGGTTGAGTAGTGAGACCGGAAGACCTGAGTTAGGATCACTCTACCTTCAATTTTCCTTGGTATAGGTCATTTCCTACAGGAAGAAACTTAAGGGAGGAGTTACCTCACATATTTCCTGGGCGATGGGCTCTCAGGGATTTCTCGGAGAAGGACGCCATTTTCTACATGGTGGTGATATCAAACAGTACTCAAGTACTTACTAAATATATGACACCGAGATGCCAACCTTTTGGAAGATTCCTTGACCTTAAGACCAGGTTTTAGACCAAAATATTTAATTTGGCAGAACACATTTCAGAAATGACAGCTGAGTTCATCTGGGTCTACCTCCACCGTCTTCTCTTGTTTTGAGTTGGTTAGTTCAAAACCAGCCACAGTGGACACTGGGATGCACCTAGGGGTACTTAGTGTTACTATTCAACTGTGTTCAACACCTAAGGACTGGGGATCCTGTAGGATGACTTAACCATGGCTGCATAAACAGCAGGTAAGTCACAGAAGTTGTGTGTGTCACAGACATTGTTCAGAAAAATCGTGTGTCTAGAGCTCCTGCAAGTTCTCTTTATCATGTGTCCATGTTATCCTTTCTCCACCACCGACAAACTGCGTTTATGTGTCCGAGCGGCATCAGAATGTGGTGGGTGAGGACCAGGTTTTGAAATCCGACAGACCTGGGTACAAATCCTGACTTAGCTACAATCTCCTGCCCAATCTTGGATATTTTTAAAATCTCTGTCAATCTCGGTTTTTTTGTGTGTATAATCCTTACTTAAAAATGTCTATCCTATATGATTGTTGAGAAAATCAACAGATTTTCAGACAGCCACACAGTGGCCTGGAGCAACTACAGATGGTAATGATCCTTGTTGTTACGAGTGTTGAGCTTGCTGTTATAGTCCTGTTGTTAGAGTTGTACACTGAATGTGTTGGTACTTCTCATCTCTCAGAGTTTCACTGTTGACGTGGCTGCTAGCAACATGCTCATCTTTAGGCAGCCAGGCTGACATCAGTCTGTGTCCTCACAAATGGCAGTGATCTGAGAGAGAGTCACAGGTCCCCTCCTCCAGGACAAGGACTTCACATGGACAGGGAAACTAGACGTGGGGTATCTGACACCTGGGAGCACACTTGGCAGTAAAACATGGGTTTCAGTAATGCCCAAGGCCTTTGTGTGACCAGCGTCCATAAACACAGCGGTGGAGGAGAGAACACCCCGCTCACTGGGATCAGGATAATTCAGCTCCCAGGAGTTTTCAAGCTCAAAGCCGCTTCTCTTGCTATGACCAGTATAACTTTCCTGCTTTGGTATTCTTGTTCGTCCTTCCTCTTCCTGTCACTTGGTGTGTGTTTCCTTGTATTATGGGGTCTTACACACTAGTGAGGACCCTTCAACCGTGTCCCTCTTTTCAGCAAGCATATTTTCTTCTTCCTTCAAACTTTTTTTATTAGTTGTTAACTAGCGTCTGTTCACCCTGGTTTCCTGTAGCCCCCATTGATTTTTTTAGTTCTACTTTTCAGGATGTCCACATGTTGTGTTTGATGGGGAGCATGCGCCCCGGGACCCCAGTGAGGTTCCTTTTGATGGTGCTAAACCTCATCACCGCCACTAAACACATGCCTCATTTGTGCCACTTTTCCCCACAGTGTTAACGACTTCTCTCTCTTACTAGAGTGAGGATTACAGTGTTATTGGTTATAAAGCCTTTAAGCTCCCTTTTCAGGTCTGTTTCAAGTCTTGATCTCCCTACACTGCCCAGCCACTGCTAGCACCAGCGGAGACGGATGATGGGGTGGCGGCGCAGGAGGAGTGGGGAAGATCGCTGCTTGGCGGCAGTGCCTCCTGCCCTCGGCTGGCCCCATTCGACCTCCCTTATTAGCAAGACCCCCAATTAACATTTCTCTTAGCGAATCAATAAGGCTAATGGAGGACTCTTAAGTCAGCCCTGGTGAGTACAGGTTTAGGTTTGTGTTTTCTTCACAGGAAGCAGCACGGCTGGTATATATGAACCTTTGCTCAATTAGGGAACAAATTAGTTAACAATGATAACAAATGATTATCCACTTAGATATCTAATTCAGAAGTTGGAGATAATATTTTATCATAAGAATTTTTAATGAGAACCATGATTTTCAAGTGTGTAAGCAGAAAGATGATGCTGTCTTATCATCCTATGTTGCAGATCCATAAGTTAAATGCCAGGGGAGTTCCGTGACTTGCATGGGTCAACGAGACAAAGGATCTCTGAACATTCTCAGCTGTGTCAACTCCTCACGTTAGGCTCGTTTCAAGGACTTGTTTTAGGATCTGTCTGAAACAGCACATCGATCCTATTGGTCTCTACTAATATAAGGCCTTGCATGTTCCCCATAATCTAGTTCTGACATATCAGAGAAGTTTTAGACCCTCTATTCTTCATTGACAGAGCAACTTTACTCCAGTCTTGAATCTCCCAAATTACCAGTGCCTCTTTCCTTCTTGAAAACAACCAGTGATGTTAGTTATTATAGGAGTAAGGTCCAAATTCTTTACTCTGGGGTTTAATTTTCTCTAAAACCAATTTAGACCCTCCAAATCCTGGTCTCATCACCTCATCAGCCTAAGTCCTGAATATTTCCATGTCTTGTCTGTTATCCTTTTAATCTCCTATTCTGTAAATACCTGTCCTGTGTGTTATAAATATTTGTTGGGTGGCTTCTGTGTTGTTCCAACTAGCCTTGTTTATTTGTGCACTCATCATCCATCCATCCATCCATCCATCCATTCATTTTCATTAAGCATTTCATTTATTTATTTAGCACTGACAATGTTCCAGACAATGGCTGAGGAATATGGAGATGGAGAGACAGATACATGATAGATAGATGATAACTAGATGAAAGATACCTATAGATGATAGGCAACAATATTATATTACAATCATCAAACTCGCTAAGAAGCTAGATCTTAATTATTCCCAACACAAAAAAGAAATGACAATTATGTGATGTGATAGACGTACTGACTATTGCTACAATGGCAATCATGTTACAATATATAAATGTATCAAATCAACATGTTGTACACTTTAAATTTACACTATGTAATATGTCTAATATATTTCAATAATAAAAAAGGAAAGTGTGTAAGAACTCTTGTAATCAAAATGATTCTAAGAACGTGAAAAAAGATGATTGAGAGATGGAGAGATGGATGATAGATAAGAGATAGACGGATGGACAGACAGATGAATGGTAGATAGGGGACTCATGGTCACTATCTTTAAAGTACACAGAATTTTGCAGGAGAGTGTAAAACGTAATAAATTCTTGAAGACAAGGAATGCATTTGGTGCAACAGAGCAAAATCCAGATCTGGGCTTTCCAATGACTAGCCGTCAAGTCTGGCAGACGTTTTCATGTTTATGAATCGCTAAACACAAATTTCACTAAGGTTAACAGCCATTCATTCCTAAAATTAAGTAGCAAAAATATAAAATGAAATACAAATTATTAGGGTTCCTTAATCATCTCTTTTTCCTCCACAAACATCCATCATTTTCTTGGTCTCTCGGGCAATTTTTCAACTCCATGGGCACCACAATTTTGAGTTTTTCGCCAAATTCATCAGACTAGACTAGATTATGGGTCAGTAAGAACGCACTGTTCCTGAGCCCAAAGCCTGGAAGCTTCGGATCTAATGAAAAATTTAATATCTCTCACTTCCCCTCTCTATTGCCTTTTGTTTGGTTTTCATGGGAATCTATTTTTGTGGGCCTTTGATGTAGACAGACGCTTCCATTCTCTTAGCCTTGGATTAAGAAAACAGTGCAGCTGGGTGGCCACCTAGGGGGAGGTGGCAGGGAGGGGTCAGAACGCGGGGAGTGTGTGTGTGCGCATGCACAACCACTTGCATGCGTGTGTCCACGTGTGATGTTCTCGTGGGCTGTGGGGCTCCAGGAACCACCAGCTATCAGAGTGAGAGACAATGTGAAAGTCTGTAATTCTATGCTTAAAATAACATTTCCAGTCTCAGAACTTGCAATCTGGCTGAAATGAAACACACAAAAAACGGCCAGAACAGTCAAATCTAGGTTTGAGCCTCAAGATTTAAAGGTAATTTACATCGACAAATATGTGATGAATTGATCTCTTTTTGTGCCTTCCATTTCACAGCTAACTGCTGTTTTAAGTAAGCACCTGCTTTAATAGTAAAATAATCATAACTTCACAATAAGGACTAGATTTTACAAATCCTGACTTTGACATGAGGAAACACTTTATGTGCTAATAGCTGAGAAAAAGGCAGTCACCTGACAATTTCTTTCTCTTGGGTATTTTTAGGGGAAGAGGAATTTCAGGTTCTACTTGTAACACGTACATGGTACATGTCAAGTTACAAACAGATTCATTCCTACCTAATCTACTACCCTAAAAATTTGAAATAATCATAAATAAAGCTGCAGTATAAAATCATCAAATACTGCCTTTTCTTCACAAATCTTATAATTCCATCTTGGGGAGAAGACCTGAAATCTGAAAACACTTATTTCACTTACCATGATTCTTTTTACTCTAAAACCTCTGTGTTTTTCTTTGACTATTCCAAAACATTCTTATCTCTGTTTTGCACAGTTTACCTAAATGGCATAATTCCATGGATTGTCTTTCAACTCGAAATATTTCCATGGCCTGACATAATTGACCCACATTCTGCCATTTGCACTTTTCCCTGCTGTGGTTTCTGGTGAACTTGGAGGAGCGTGTCAGTGAGTGTTGGAGACAGAAGGAGGCCGGGGTAACTCATGGATCCCTGCCATTGCACAGCACTGCCCTTGAGACGGCAGGCCTGTGGTGGGGTGGTGGGGAGGCGGGGTGCTGAGGCAGAGAGACCCAGCGCGTGTTCTAGGTAGAGCTGGCCTCGTGGGGAGACACCAGGTTGCAAGGGAGCTGAACAGAGTCTTACGCCCGGAGAGGGTGCCTCTGAGCTTTGGGAAGGACACAGATGATGAGTTAGAGGTATGGCCTGTGGAGCACGAGGTCGATCTCTATCCCTCTGCCTCAATCATAGGCTGGGACTGAGCTGGTCACTAGTTCTCCGGGTTAGTCCCCAGCCAGGATTAAGTGGGTGTCCTGTGATTTCCTCCAGTTCGACAACGTCTCCCTAAGTCCCACGTTTGGCCACATGGAGCGGAGGTGCCACGAACAACCAGAGATGGCAGCAGTGCTCTTGGCCCCCCCTGAACTCATGTCCTCAACATCATGAGTCCTGGAATAGAATCCTCCAGAGCATTCTCATCTGCTTTCATGAATAATTACGTGAGATATAGAAAACAGCTCCTTTGCAAAGAGTTATCACTTCCAAACCACACTCTACTTAGGTTTTTTGGAACTTTCACCATTTGGGGATAATGTTAACCTGATGACCACAGGAGAGGGGGTCACCGGCCAACTATTCAACCCAGGAAGCTAGTCAGATGGGCTTAGTTTTTGCTGATTACGTTGTTTACGTGATTGATTTAAAATAGAAGTGATGAAGTTTTCAAATATCCCCAAACTGTTGATTAAGTGGCTGCCGTAAGCAAACCCCATAAATCTTCAACACACACTGCTAGGCACCACCCTGCCTCACCCGTGAAAGGGACCTCAAAACCATCGGTCCACGCTGTGGGGGCAGACGTGCTCCCACAAGGAGAGGTAGACGATGCACGTAATACACTAACAGAATCAAGTCATAAGTAAGGATGCTGACAGTACAAGAAGTAGCATCTTAATGAACAGTCTGGGGATATTTGAAAACTTCTTCATCATTGATTTCCATTTTAACTCAATCAAGCAAACAAAAATCATCAACAAAAACTAAACCCAGATCAATACCTCTCACACACCGGCCAGAAGGACGCTGCTTCTGTTGTGAAGATTTCTGGTGATAAAGCCTGTCAATGCACACACAGGATGATTACAGTGTTAACCATATAATGTGGTGTGATGCTGTTTAGTTTGGCAAAATGGGAGCAAGATATTATGTTGGAATAATTTTCCTTCTGTTTGATCACACATTTTATTAAAAGAGCAGGAAAGTCTCTCAGCTTGAGATATTTGTGGTTGTGCTGGCGAGAACATCAGATGGATGACAGAGCGGAGAGAGCGAGTCTGCAGCAGCAAGAGGAGAAGTGGATGACTGATGGGTCTTTGCTGTCCCTAACATTCAAAAATCTATCATTCTGGGTGCGCAAATTAAAATTATTCACTAAGCAAGAATGCCATTGAACTGTACCTTATAAAATTCCAGGAGTAGTGGAGAGGTGCCAGGCTGATATATCTACACAGTAAGGAACATATAATCATGCCACCATCAATAACAGCCCCCCACTTTATGGACTCTGCTCTCTGCGAGGCAGCCATGAATAACCAAAGTGCACACGCAGCCTCTTGCCAAATCCACAGCACTGGATCGTACACTCCATGCACGGCCGTCTGACTCCGTCTGAAGCAATGAGAAGATCCATTGCAAGGATCTGAGTCTCGCTTTATTAAAGTCCTTGGGACATGCAGCAATTCCTCACCCCCAGCGAGTTCAGACGCCCAGTGCTTGAACCACTGGCCAGCCCAGATTTTTCCACTGAGATCAAATAACATACCTCCACTTGGTTCCTCTCAAACCACGGTGAAATCTATTTTTTATAATACCTGGCCACGTTTCATAGTTTTCTTCATATAACCCATCCAAACTATAATGCATGCAAGTCTGTGAACAATTATTTTACTGAGTCCTTTGTACATGTGAAGCACTCAGTTAAGACTTACGTATGTGCTAAATTATTAGCAGGTAATTATTGATTGCCTATGATGATTCTATGAGGCACAAATTTCTATTTCCACAATATAGGGTAGTAAACTATGGCACAGAACTAGCAAATTATTTGTCTAAGGCCTTGAGGAATACCACAGAGCCTGGACTGCCCCCACTCGACCTCCTCCTGGTTTTCCACTTACGAACACTAGCGAGCTACCCCATCGCTGCTGACCTGAAAGTCTCCTGCCCTTTGGGTGAGTCAAGTCCTTCCTTGGGTGCACGATGCTCTTCATAGTCAAAATGATTAAATATTGTCATGTTAGGTCAAAAGCCCAACAAGAGGTTGTAAAATGAGGCAATAACAGACTAAGAGGGAAATGGTTTTCCTTAACGCTTGAAAAATGCATGGAATCGGGGTTTAGAAAGCGAGTTTTCCCAATGGTGTGCCACCCCACATGGACTCTTCCATTGAGGCACCATGTGTGAGCTGCAGATGGACTGGTCCTGCCCCTGGGGGCTATGTCTCCTCACTTTCCACAGCCCTGAGTAGCCACCACATGCTCCTCTCTGTGCCACCTGAGCAGGCTTTCCTCATGAGGTTGGCTCAGCCGCTTTCTCCACAGCACATTCCTATTAGATTCTCCCCATTAAACACATTGTACCAACACTGTGTCCAATCCTCCTCGCCATGGTTTACCCTTGGATGGAGGTAGAGGACTAAGGAAGTTGAGGATCTGGGGAATTTGAGTGCCCTCTGGTCACCAGCACGTGCCGCAAACCTGCCCACATCTGTGCGTCTCCGTGGTAGGACCTGCCCCTCCTGCACCCTGGGCTGTGAATCCCTAGCCCTTCCACCTTCTCCAATGCACTGTTGCCTCTCTTTCGCTTCTTCTATAGTCTTCCCCTCAACTATGTGCTTAGTGCTAGATTTTAAGAGTTTCAAGTCTCTCCCATTGAAAAACATGCAACTCTTATTTGACTCCTCATCTTCCTCTAACTCCAGTTTCAATGGGAGAGGGGAAGGCTTTCCCCCTGGAGGACATCTGACAAGGTCTGGAGACATGTGTGGTTGTCACACCTTGGGGCGGAGGGCTACTGGCATCTAGGGTAGAGGTCAGGGATGCTGCTAAACATCCTACAAAACACACAGTGGCCCCCGATAGCAAAGAATTATGCGGCCCTAAATGTCAACGGCAATTAGGTCGAGAAACCACACTCCAACTATTCACCTAGGTCTCCTGCAGCCACCTGCCCCACTGCTCACACCTTTTCTCATCTCCTACTCAGCTGTCAGCCCCTTGTAATGGGCCTTCTGGCCCCATCACCCTACTGAAACATCACTCACAAAGGCCGTTGGTGACCTCCTTCTTGACACCGGGTCATATGGACATCGGTCAAATCTCATCTTGCTTGACCTCTACAACCAAGGCATTCCACATCCACCGTCTTTCCCGCCTTGAAACACTCTCTTCCTTGGTTTTCTTCATCTAGTCTCTAAAGTCAATAATCCAGTCATAATCTCTTACACATCTTTTTCCCTCCAGGCTACTCAGGTCCTAATGAATCCATTTCATCTCTGTCTCTGGCATTGGTCTCTCCTTCTTCATCCCTACCATCACCAACTTGGCACTGGCATCACCTTCTATAGTCTCCTAGCTGGTCTGCCATGGTGGATGAACTCCCCTCTAATCCGCTCTTTACAACGCAGCCAGAATGGTCTTTTCTATTCTGTTCGTGACAGCCTTCCACTCAAAGCCCTCCGGTGCGTACCATCTTTTGTCCCTTCGTCTGTGAGTTCTTCTGTTCCTGTGCTCACTTCTGACGCTGGGCTTTTGCTTGGCGACACGTTCCTCTTCACCTAGGGGACTCCTGCTCATCCATTAGGTCCCAGGTCAGTTGTCACTTTCTCAAAGACGCCTATTCTGACCACCTCAACCTGCCTGTTTAGGTCAAACCCTTGAATTAGAGGCTTTCAAAGTGGTCATGACATCATAACAAGTGACCAACTCTGGCTCACCTGGTAGTCACCAGGCCGTCTTGCTCACTGGGCTGTGGGTAGGCTCCCTACACATCTCCAGGGCCCAGTGCTGTGCTCTGCACACGGCAGGGCATTATTAATAACCACAGAATGAGTGAATAAATGAGCAGGCCTTGTTTTTTTGAGAGAGCATGGATCATGTCACAAATCTGACCTCACAGGACAAAAACTAATGAGGAGACTGCCGTATACCACATGCTATTCCTCCAGGGGACCCTTCCGTGAAAGGAACCAATCTTCCAAAAGACACACAAGCGCTTCCTGGGCGTCTGGCTGTTTACAGTTCCCACATTAGAACTCCTCTCTGGCTCCAAAATGGACTACGGATCTCTAATATTCCACACGGACTGCAACTCAATAACTTCATCAGCTGATTATTGTTAATGTCGAGTAGTAATAGCACCTTTCAAATCCAAGTTTTCTTCCTAAAGGAATATACAGTCTGTATTGAATGTCTGATTTCCGATCACTTCAAATTCCTTCCAGCACTCTACGTATTTTTTGCATGTTGCTTTCATAAAACATCACAAAGTGTCTTAGGCTGCAAACTTACATCAAATACTTTACGCCTGCAATTTGAGTTCGAGCAAAACATCCCTGGGCACTGTCCCCAAAGACTTAATTATTGATGCTCGCATCATCTCCTTCCTGCAGGCCTTCTCTTGTCTCACCAGTGAGTCTCGCCCCGAAGACAAACCATCCTTTCAGTGTGTTCTGGATGCTCTGATTTCTCCCTCCGAGTTACTCTGCCCATCTCCGATTCCCGGTGGTGTTCTTTGTAAGAAACCAACAAAACTGGTATCAAGACTAGCTCTTCACCCTATTGTCCGAAAACACGAGGATCCGGTATCCGCACGCTATTTCCTGTTTTGCTCCCTATGTCCCATCAAGAAGGAAGTGGCCCCAGTCTCCACACTGTGACGTGTCCTGCTCTGTGTCTCTCCTTGTAGAACCCCAATGCCCCGCCCTGTGCAGTGTCCCCTTCACGATAGTCTTGGCGGTGAATGAACCGAGGAAGCCCCCTGTGTTGCTGCTCTCTGATTCCTAAAGCGTATTGGTCTGGGTTCTCTAGAGAAACAACACGTATATAGTTACTATAAAGCATCAGCTCACATGATGACGGAGGCTGAGAAGTCCAAGATTGAAAGTTGGTATCTGGAAACATCAGGAGAGCTGATGCTTTAGTTCACTCTGAGTTTGAGTGTGAGGGCAGGAGAAGACGGATGCTCCAGCTCAAAGACAGTCAGGCAGAGAGATATACATCTCTCTCACTCAGCCTTTTATTCTACTCAGGCCCTCAACTGATTGGATGAGGACCACCCACGTTGGGGAGGGCCACCTGCTTTACTCAGTCTACCTATTCAAATGTCAGTCTCATCCAGAAACACCCTCACAGACACTTCCAGAAATAATGTTTAATCAAATATCTGGGCACCCAGTGGCCCAGTCAAGCTGACACATAAAATGAAAAGTAACCATCACACCAACACCAAGTCTGGGGCCATCTTGCGTGTTATGCACAACCCTTTGGAGGGGAGGAGTCCTGGGAGGGAGGCAGGGGTGGGCACTCTCACATTTTACAGCTGGAGTAATGGGTGCTGAGATGAAGTGAATGAATACACACACTGTCCTGGGGCAGGGGCCCAGCTAGAGCGTGGTTGCCCGGAGAGCTGGCTGCACAGCGGCAGACTGAAGGTGCACAGCGGCATCCACAACTCACGCAGGGTGCACACTTTTGTTTGGTTTGTTTTTTAATGTAACATTTGCACTTCAACAGAATTATGAGTGTGTTGGGTGAAAAATATCAGAACTTCCTTGGCCTTTCTTAAGCGTATCTTAGGGCACAGTGTTAGGGTCACATTGAGTTAATATGGGGCATCATAGGCTTTTCTGTACGGTGGGCCTCTGGAAGTCTTCATACGGTCCTCCCTCCTGACTCCCCACCCTCTGCCCCCAGAGAGGTGCTTTAGAAAGAATCTCAGTCAGATTCCCATATTTCTTCTTCCCCACCCTATTCCTTCAAACTCGTTCCCTTTTAGTTTGACTGGAGTGTACTTAATTGGAACCAGCTGTCTATGACCCAGTTTCGCATGCTCTGGAGTCAAGGGCTAGTGTCAGAGCTGTTTGGATAACAGCATTTTACTAGGTCAGAACATTTACTGAAGTGACCACAGCACCTTCATGGACTCGGCAGGTTGACAAGCTCACCCCATAACTACAGATCGTCCCTGCGGGAGGAACAGCTCACGAATGAGGGGTGCGTCTTCAGGGCGGCCCTGGGATCTGCTGGTGGCCCTCCCTTTATGCTGAGAGCCGCTCCATGCGGGAACAGTTACACCCGTGTGGGAAAATCTACCCCGTGGAATCAACTAGTGAACCGTGTGATCCACTGCAGAACTGGGAGACAGCGGCCCAGCGTCTGAAACCTCCCTGCAGATTCTGCCCCTGCTGTCCTCCGCTCTGTCCTCTTCGCATCAACCCTCACTCCTCCATTTTAATTCTATTGCCTCTTGTCTCCCTCCTTTGTGCAAAGCAAAGATCATTAGCAAGTGAGCTATGGACGACTTTTACACCTAAAGAAGGTGGTTCAGAGAGAGAATTACTTGGGTGGGTATCAGGAGAGGTAAGGATGTAACAGGGGGCCACTCCCAGTTGGCTGTTGTTCGGGGAGGGGTCCGGCCTCAGCCTCCTGATGCACCGTGCACCTCACCCAGAAGCAGGAGATTGGAGGGGTCCAGCCCTCTTCAGAGCCCTCAGGAGCCCTAAGACCTTCTCTATCCCTTTCCATGTCTTCTCAGGGGGACATTGGATTGTAAAATCAGGGATGTTGAGGCCTGGAGGTACGAGCCAAGACTGCCTCCATGGAGGTTTTAGGGTAAGTCCTCTGGTCCACGGCTTATTGGATGGACTCAGGCAAGTCTCTGGGTCCCCCGAGCCTGCCCTTCGTTGACTGTGAAATGGTGAGGTTGCACCACATAACTGGGCCTCAATCAGGGGTGCAGAGAAATCAGGCAGTGTGTGCGGAACGCCCCATGTCCCCCAGGATCCTGATTCTTCAGGCAGGGGCGCGGGAGCACTTGGCACATTGGTTGTTGGGGAAGTGACGCAGGAGAGCTTGGTAAGGATCTCGAGAGCAGCCCCACTCCTTCCGTCCTCGACGTCTTGGGTTCCTGGTGGAGAGCCTGGGATGGTGGACATGACTCCGACAGAGCTGCATGTGAATGCGAGGAGAGGCCTCCTTACTTGCTCTTCCACAGTCACAAATAGCTGAAGGCTACCAGTCTCCCCAAGTCTACGAGCGCGAGCCAGAGACGACGTCAGATCTCTCACTGTGGGAACAGGGAACGTGTCTGTGCTGGCCGCAGCCCTCTGCAGCAGGACCTTGTGACTCGCTGTGGACTCAGAGGAAAGCAAATTACCTCTTGGAATTCTCTGCCTGTTGTACGAGTTCCACTCCCTCCAAATGGCACACTGCAGACTTAATCTGCTTGAGAAAATCCTGGGCGAAAGCTAGACGGGGCTTTTGAGCAGCCAGTCTTGATTGTGTCCACCCCCTCTCGTTTTCCTTTGTCATTGGCGGCACGGGCCCTTTGACAAGCCTGGTGCGTGCCAGTGAGCTTACTGGCTTTTACCTTCAACGGGTCACCACGTTCCAGGTGATTCCGGGTCTGGCCTTCAGACCATGAGCAACTGGTCTGAGAAGAGACGCGATTGGGCTCATCAATCACAGTGATTCTTCGTACAGCCAGAGAAGCCCTAGCTGTCCCTGAGAACTGAGAGCGAGGGGGCCGTCCTCAGTTCCCAAAGCCTGGGAGGACCCTGGGGCGGGGGGTACTGGGTCCCTGCCTCTGGCTGTGGTCTCTTCCTGGGGTGATGGTCGGGAGTGCGAACGCGCAGAAGCAGGTGGCTCAGTGGCTGGGGCGGCGTTTCCTGTTTCCATCCCTGGTTACTGCCATGGGACCCAAAGGTCACTGACACGTCCTGAGCTGCAATTTTTCCAAACATAAACATGAGCCACGGCTCCTGCAGATTGGTGAGAAGGAGACCATGTTCGCAACGGTTTTCTGTGAAATCCGACATCCATATGCTGCCCGTTCTTCGATGGACTCCGTCCCTGATTATTTACGAATACTGACACAGCTAATTGTCTGGGAGATTTGGTTCCCATTTTAAAGCAGTGGAATCGGAGGGTCAGAGAGGCCGCAGGACTCCAGGCCACATCTCTGAGCCCCAGAGGCTCCCGGGCTCTCCACCCAGGGCCCGAATTCCATAATGTGAAGCCCGTGTTGGATCAGGAACATTTTCTCTGAGGAACAAAGGGAAGTGTTAAATGTTGCCCATTATTTCCAAACAAAAGGTTAGGTCACATGATCTGTCAACGGAGGAACAAGCAAAAAACAGAGCAGGAGCCGCTGGAGTTTTCCAAGATGTGGAGTTGCCGTGAAATTAAAGCAGCCGGCAAGATGCGACGGCTCAATTGTGCAAAACAGACAGACGGGCTGGACTCGCTCTGTTGTTCAGACTGACTCGGCCGAGAGGACACCACAGAAAGCGCTCCGGCTCTGGCGGGAAGAGAGAGCCTGGAGCAAAAATATAAACACCCAAATCTATGCGCCCGCTCCCTCAGCACCGCCCTCCGCCTCTTGTGGACACTGGCCCCAAGCCCTGCCGGCCTGGCCTGGAGGCGGCCTTGCTTTCTCGGCCTCAAGCAGCAGGAGCAACAATCAAAGGTATCGCCCAGACCAGAGCGAGGGCGACAGCCTGTCTGGGGCTCACCTTGTTCTGAAGGAGTCAGTTTGGGGTGTTGAGGTTGTTTGGGGGCCTGGTGGGAAGTGTGAGGTGGACGGTAGTCTGTACATCCCAGCCAGGGTGGGGCCGGGAGGGGCACTTTCTAGGGATGCCGCGGGCTCATCACAGGCCCGTCCCCTGGGTGGGGCCCTCCCCCTGTGGGGACAGCTGTGAGGGAGTGTGAAGAGGAGCTGGGAGGGAGGGGAGGAGAGGGGCGTGTCCACAGGTCAGGGGAGGTGCAGCCAGGCTTGACCTCCCTTCAGACCTGCTCTCACCCTCTTCCCTCCAAGGACGGCCTTTCCCTGTCATGGAAACCAGTCTAGATTCCAGAGCTGCTCCTGAGCCCTTCCGAGGCTGGGCTGCGTCGTCCCTGGCCACCTCGAAGCTGAGCCTTGCTCCTGTGCAATGGCCCCATGGTCGTCCAGCCTCTGTCCGGCTCCTGCCTGGCTCCCAGCCACCCAGCTCTGTGATTGTTGGTACTTCGTGCAGATTTCCATGGGAACACGGGTCACGGATCCTTCCAGAGGACCTACCAGACCTAAGGTCACTCCTAGGGTGAGGAAACTGAAGACGGGCTATGTTCAGAGGCAGCTACTGCCTCAGGCTGCGTGGCCCCGGGGTTCAGCCTACCTCTGCCCCAGCGCCTGTGACATGTGAGTCGCGAACGAGCACACCCTGAGAAGGAGGACTCCATCTTGGTTCCACTAAGGGAAAGCACAGGTGCACAGAGGGAGGGGGCGAGCGGGCGGGCGGCAGAGTGGGGCCCGCAGCTTCGTGGGAGGCTGGGAGCCGGAAACACGCCCTCTGAGCTCCAGCTCCTGATGGCCGGTGGGGACAGAGGCTCCTGTGCCAGCTTGGTGGGTGGGCCAGAGACGGTGACCGTCCTTGGCAAGTGCTGGCTTTAGTGCGTTATTTGGCTAAAACCCTTTAATGCCAGGCGATGACATGGGGCAGCGGCTGACTCCCTTCCTCGTGGTGTATTTAGTAACAGTTCTTGGTGGCCTTGTGAGGGCAGAGTTGGCAGGGTTAATGGGTGGGATCATGAATCTGGGTCAGGGGGCCCTGTGCCTGCTGAGCCTGGGGGCAAGGACCTCCAGCCTCTGTTTTACAAGCTCCCAATGGCCAAGCGAGCAACATGGGCCACTTCCCTGACAGGGCAATGAGGGATCACATCTAAAAGAGAGCTCTGACTGGTTCCGGACACGCCAGCCCGTAGGAGCTCATCAGCGCCCTTGGGCAGTGCTATCCCCACATAAGCCCTTCGGCCACTGGCCTGGGAGGGAGAGCCGCGACCCTGGAGATAATGCCATGAGGCCATCATGGGCATCTTTTAAACCCAAAGCCGCAGTGAGGGCTGAAAGCCACAACACTCCTATGGGAAGAAATGACTGGCTGGTTAACGGCTTGAGGCCCGATCTCCAGCTGGTCCAGGATGACTGTATCTCGCTGGGTGGGAGAAGCTCCAGGCCACAACCTGCAGTAGAGGTGCTCACATGGGTGGAGAACAGGAGGATTTTCAATGAAGGTAAGTCCTGACGATTGGACACAATTCACCACCTCCAGTTTGCCCCTGGGAGACCCACACAGACCCCCAGGCATTGGGCAGCGCCCATCGCAAGATCTCACTAAGTGGGCACAGACATAGCACCCTCTTAGTACGCGTGATGTGCAGGGCTGGGGTGCACATTCCATCGTCATTGGAGCAGACTCATGACACCCTCCAGCATTGCCCTGGATAGTGATGAGTAAAGGTCACCTGTCCAACATCGAGAGCAGCCGTGACCCGGCATCACCCCCAAGCCTAAACTATGAACGCCCCCAGGAGCCCACTGCCACAGGAGCACTCATGGGATGACGCTTCAGGGAATGGCTAGGGCCTGCAGGCCGTTTTCACTCCTGACTCAGACGTCTTCCTGTTAGTGAGGTGTGGTTGTTGCCTTTGCCACAGAATACGCTGCCCTAGAAAAATACTAGACCGAGTAATAGTGTCCCAGGACTGTATTCCCAAAGCTGTGTTCCAGAGAACACTGACAGTGAGCGGCTCACAGAGCAATTCGGGAAAGATCTGATGCATGGTCCACCTCCTCCTGCACATAACGTCCGCGTGGTACACGTCCAGACACGTTCTGAGGTGAGAGGAAAACTCTTTCTCCTCCCCTCCTGTCTTATTTGGCCATCCTGGCCCTTTTTCATGTGAGGCTGGTTAACATCCTAGCACACAGGCGTTTGGGAAGTAGCTTTTTAAATTTGGTCATTTATGAGTGATTGTTTTTATATCTTTCTCATTATCAGAATCATAATTACAGGAATATAAGTATTCTATGAATATCCAGAACGGAAAGCTTCGGTTTTGATGGCATCCAGGGGGAGGTAGGGAGAAGAGAGAGAATGAGGGAGAGACAGAGACAGAGAGACAGATAGGAAGAGGCAGAGACAGAGGCAGAGAGAGGGAGACAGAGTTAGTTCCTAAAGGAACAAATGCCAAGTGTAAAAGTGTAGAGAACAGCTTTCTCTCGCTGGAATTTAAAGGCTGGAGAAGGCTTGGAAGGCCTGTGGCGCTTCCGCACTGACGTCCCCACGGCCCCCTCCTGTCTGAGCGGCATTAAGACCCACGAGGGGGGATTGTGATTGCCACGAACATGAAGCATGCACTTGAAGCCTGGCGTGGGGAGGGGTGTGGAGTGAGGGGCCCAGCTGACAGCTTGGCATCCACACCCTGACCCACTCAGGGTCACACTCACGGACACGTGTGATGGTTAAGTGTGTCTGTCTCTGTATCTACGTCTATGGTATCTATGCCTACATCTACAACTGCATCATCTACGTCTGTATCTACGTCATCTGTATCATCTACTTCATCTATATCTACATCATCTACATCATCTATATCTACATCATCTACATCATCTACATCTACATCATCTACATCATCTATATCTACATCATCTACATCTACATCATCTACACCACCTATTACCTCATCTATATCTACATCTGTATCTATATCTGCATCTCTCTGCATATCATCATCTAGCTATGTCTGATATATCTGATATAGATAAATATAAAATGTACACATATGTATATAACCTATCAGTCCTGTTTCTCTGGACAGCCCTGCCTAATACACCGTTTGAAGATCTGTCTCCCTTAAATACTGAAATTCTCTTCTCTTTCGTGCTGCATCAAATGTCCCCTCCTGTGCCACCCCTGGCCCCTTCCATGTCATCATCCAGTGCTGGCTATTGGTCTTAGTTTGGAGGGACCGAGGTGCAGAGACGTGACTACGAAGGCAGGGTCCCGGGAAGCCACAGGTCTCTTCCAGTGGAAGATCGAGAGAGATCACTTCCCTGCTGTGTCTGCTTTGACAGAGGGTTGGAGAGGTCTATGACGCCCGTGTTGTAAAGGCCCAGAGCAGGGAGCCCACCAGCCTGCCAAGAGTCAACAGGCTCCCTGAGGGAGAGGACGCCTCAGCTGAGCCTACAAATGGGGCATCAGGAGAGGGAACAGGGTCTCTAGGCCCTGAAACACAGCAAGGTCCCCAGGGATGCTGTGCACAAGGCTCGTGGATGGCACAGTGTTGGTGAGAATCAAATGAGTGGCATCCCGACAGACACAGGGGTCAGGAGGGAGAAAGTGGGTGACGAGTCTGAAGAGAGAACGTGGGTCAGGTTGTAGGTGACATGGGGTTCACGGAGAGGATGTTAAGCGGGAAGGTGGTGTGGTCAGATGAACATTTGGCTAGATTTCTCTGGGTGAAATGTAGGGGTGGCACAATGGATTTGAGGGGGAATAAAACCGCCAAGGATCATTTAAAAGGATATTTGGAGCTACCACCCCTTATTAACATAGACCCGAGGGTTCTAGAAGTTAAGTATGGAGTGCTTAAGATTCGACACTTAGTAAGAGACGGGATCAGAACCCAGCTCTGTCCTCCCACTCAGGAGGCCATGATGCTGTTAATTAATCTGTTATTTTGTCATATTTGCCAGAAAACTGAGCAGACTAGTGCCAAGTTCGAGGAAGTGGCCGGCCCTAGAGATGCCATCAGACCAGCCCAGGGTGGGCGTGGGTCACCATGCACATCGGAGCAAATGTCTAAAAGCCAGGGCGCTTGACAAATAACATGCTCACTCCAGGCCTCTGCCTGCTTTGTCTACCCATAGCAGGTTAGAGACATGCACAGGGAGAGCGGCGCAGAGGGAGAGCGTGGTCCACGGCGATGCTCTGCCGGCTGTCACCTGGTGGAGAGAGGGGTCGGGCTCTTGGTTACAACGGGACGACCTCAGGACGACAAGCTTCTGAGCCTGGGAAAGCAGCCTGTGCAGGGCCAGCATGAAGCGAGCAGCAGCAATTCTGAAGGTTAGGCTGCCCACGGCATGCAGGGAGGACCCACGGGCACATGGCCACAGTCACGGGCCTATCCATTGCTGTGGAGAAGCCGGCCCCGAGGTTTCGGAGTGGACCCCCAACAAATGTGGAGTTAGGAACCGCCAGCCTGAGTTGGTAGTTCAAGAGAAAGCATCTGGGAAGCAGCAGGGAACCGCTGATGCTGAAAACACCGTGAGGAGCAGCGGGGCCCAGACGGAGACCCAGAGGGGTACAGAGGGCTGCAGTGGTGTTGGGGCAGCCCAGCCCTCTCAACTCAGTTTTGCCAGCAGGGTCAGCTCAGGAAAGGGGCTGGATGGTGACCTTGCCATGGTCAAGTGTAGATCAGGTCAGGTGGGAGCCAGTTTCAGGCGTTCGAAGAGTTAGCGGGACTCGAGGACTTGTGCACGGCTCTTTAAGAAACTCACCGGGGAGGGAGAAGGCAGAGTGCGGATGCCCCAGGCCTCCCAAGGTCAGGGGACGGTTTGAGGAGGGGTGTTCCACTTGGGGAGAACGAAGATGTCAGGAAGATGTGAGTAAGTATCAGAGTGAAATCCTAGAGAAGTGGGAGATGTGGAGTGGGCACGGGGGGAGGACACAAGTGGTCCTGGGTTCCGGGAGGAGGAGAGGCACTTCCTGACATGTGGTGGGACACAGAAAGACACTCGATGCTCACCAGGCCTGAGGCCACCGCAGGACAGCCTCCTCCTGACCACCAACAGCTCATCAAGCTGCGGCTCCCTCTCGTTGGGACTTCGTGCCCTGGGTGGTGTAGATCCCAGATCCTTTGTCCCTGGACTGTCAGACTCATGTTTTGTCCCATCTCGCTGCCTCACTATGACCACCTCCCCATCACAGACCCAGCAGTGTCCTAGACACGAGCGAAAAAGTCAAACCTGTCAAACACACAACTCGACCCTGTGGGGTTCACGTTCTAACGGGGGAGCAGAGACCAGTCTGTGCACGGCGGCGTGGCTGTGACAACTGAGTGGTATATGCTTTGTGCTGCGGCAGCTTGGGGGACAGCGCCAAGGGGCATGGGGAGCAGAGTGGGGCGTGGGGAGGATTCCGAGGGTCAGGAGGGGCTGAGCCTGTCTGACAGAAGGCAGGTTGTACCTGCCTTCTCTCCTGGACGAGCCTGGTCTCCAAGGGCTTCGTTTCTCCTCCTGGTCCTCGTGAAGACCTTGTGGCACACAGACCTCAGTGTGCAACGTGATCTCCCAAGGGGAAGTTTTTCCAAAGGCAAACATCTTCAGAAAAGACTCCTTGGCCTTAGCTAAACACACGATAAGCATCTTCAGTGATGGGGGTTTCCTGGGACCACCTCACACAGAAGCCCCCAGAAAACACCCGTAGCCCAGTTCCCGAAAGGACCACATGGAGGGGCTGGTTCCAGGTTCTGCAGCCACTGGTGTCATTTCCCGGCTGCCACCCGGATCACAGCCACGGGAGGGTTTACCTGACGTGATGTTGGGGGTCATGATAACCATGTGTGAGCCCTCGTGGGCTCAGGTGCTCTCTGTAGAGGCACCTGCCGGACACTGGGCAGCAGGAGGCCGCATGGAGGACCACGTGGGGGCCTGTGTCTGGTGGGAGCAGAAGGTGGTGGCTCCTGTGTTTGGAGTTTCCACCAACCAGACAACGGGGGTCCTGACTTGGGTCCAACTATTCCTAACGGGCCGGTCTTTCCTCCTCTTGGGGACTTTGGAATCTCTGCTAAGTTCTGGGTATTTAGCACCAAATAAACATTTATCAGAGCCCTTGCCTCCCTCCCACAGAGCAGGTGTCTTGAAAGGCACAGGTGTCTTTGCGAGTTGATCAAGGGGGAAGAAAACCTCAGAACATGTCTGTGCACGTCTGTATCTCGTTGTTTTTCTGTGTGTACGTTATTATCGGCACCATATATGTGCATGTTATAAAGAGCACATGTAGGAAACATAAACACATAAATATGAAAACTACTAAGTGCTTGATTAAACAGTATTTTCTGACAGGGGCGTGCAACATGTGTTTGGAGAGAAAAACAGGCAAAACTCATCCGTGTGGTTAGAGGTCAGGCTAGTGGGCCTCCCTGGGGGGCTCGGGACTGGAAGAGACACAGAGGGGGCTTTTTGGGGTGCTGGTACACCAGTATATCCAGTCTGTGGGGATTCATGGAACTACACTGGCCGTATGTCCTTTTAAAATCTTAGACTTCAATAAAAATGTTCTAAAACTTTGGCGATGGCAACTTCAGAGACCCTTACTGATCACTGATGGGTTGAGGAAGTTCGATCAGTCTTCGTAACTCCGGATTTGCTCTTGAACCGAGAACCCCAGGGCTCCTGGAGGTGCCGAGTGCAACACGGGCTCTCACTGAACTCGGGAGGCCTCCTGTGACTGGAGGGTCGTGCGATGCTACAGATGTTTGGGGCACCCAGAGTTGCCTTAGAACCGCCTAGAAGGCACACCTGTTCTCTGGAAAGAGCCCTTTGTTTCAGTAGGATTTCGAGAGCTGCTCGGTAGGGTTGCAGCCTCACCAGGGCACAGACCCCGTTGCAGCCTCCAGAGCAATCCATTCCCAGGACCCGCAGGACAGCACGAGGCTGCCATGGATCCTGATGTGGCCATGCCAGCTCCCACGCTCTTCAGACTCCTTGAAGTCCAGATGTTCTGCAAAGTGTGCTAGCTGCAACTGCGGGTTTTTGTTTTTGTTTCGTTTTTCTGTTTTTAATGCTGCTTTGACTTTGCCTTGCAAACTCCAACTGTTTGGGGGAGGGTGGCAGGCAATTGTTTTCTCCATTTTTTAATAACTTCACCTGCCTTTTGAGAGAGAGCAGGAGCGAATTCTTGTAGGTGTATTCTTTCTGTGCCCATCTCACAGCACGGCCAAGAGAGACTGGACCAGCAGGTGTGATTTGAGCGGGCAGGGATGGCCAGGAGGTGAGAGCCCTCAGAACTGGGTGAACCCCTGACGCTGGCTCGTCAAAACGCCAGGTGTTTAGAGTTTCTCCGAGGAGACAGTCGTCACTGCCTCATTTCATTATTGCTTCTCTCCTCAGTGCTTCTGAAACTACCTCCCAAGGCGCACGAACCGACTGTGCCCACTGCAGCTCCTACTTCAGCCAGTGGTCTCGCATCTGTCTCCAAGATTATCACCCCCATAGGCGGTCCTGTAACTGGTGGGCAGTCAGGAGCTGGGAGGCCTCACGGACAGGTGAAGGGGCAGAAACATCGGAGCCGCTCCTTGTCAGCCATGATCATGATCTAAGTGGGCTGCTGGTCTCCGGAGCCCTCACCTTTCCCCTCCCGTCCTGCAGGGCTGTGGAGGCTCCCGTGGAATCACGGGTTCTGCCGACTTGGGACACCCTGTCCCTGGGTGTCAGGGAGCCGGACTTTTCCTTTCTATACACAAGCAAATGTAAAGTGTGGGGTGGAATGGCTCCCAGCTGTGAGAAGAACCTTCCACAGGACCTGGTCTCATCCGCGGGGTGTAATGAGACGAGTATTCGGCAACTCCTGGCTGTCAGCGTATCCCAGTTCCTGGTAAACACAATAGACCCAGCGGATACCGGGCTCTGTTCCTCCGATTAAATCTATCTCGTCCTTAGATTTATACCGACACTTTATGGCTTCTGCAAATGACTGTCTCCGTGCTGTAGAGTAATTCCACCCTGTCATATTTGTCTTTGGAAATTGTAACAAATTATGGTGATTTATAACATCAACCCAACTCTGCCATCCCTCCCCAGACGGCGATGTCACTGATGGCAAGATTCCGGACCATCCATTTGTTCTGTGTGGAGGTGACAGTGAAGCATGTCCTGTCTCCCTGGTGTGGCACCTGCTTTCCCTCTGAGGGGAGCCTGTCACACAGCTCGAGCTGTCGCCGCACCGTCGCTCCTTTGCCCAAGGTTCTGAAATGCGCCCCAAGGCCCTGCTGGCCTGCGGCCTCCTGGAGAGCAGGGCTCCTCCCTGGGCTGGATGAATGGCCACCTTTGAGAGCCTGCTGGTCTCTGACCCCCAGTCCCTGCCGGTCAGTAGAAGTCAGACCCTGATGGGTCACGGTGAAGGGACAGCGTGGGACCAGAGCTACTGGACCAGGAAGGTCTGCAGTGGGGCACAGCCATCCCTCCCCAAGGTCTTTCGTCTCTTAATCCAAGCAGAAGCAGGTGGCAACTCTGGCATGGTTTTCCTGGGCAATTCGGAATCCTGGCCTTAAGAGGAGAGAGAAGACGGAATCCAGGCACACCAGGCCAGGACGCTGGGGAATGGCCCAAGGGTGCACAGACTGTGGGCGGCTGGAGCAGAACCGAGTTCTATGGACTGAACTGGGTGTGCAAGCCCTAACCCCAAATGGGACTGTATTAGGAGGTAGGCCTTTGGGGTGACGAGGACATGAGGGTGGGGCCCTCATGATGGGGTGCGTGCCCCTCTGAGAAGAGGGAGCACACAGACCCAGGTGAGGACACAGCGAGAAGGCGCTGCCTGCAGCCCAGAAGAGAGCGCTCACCAGAACCCACCATGCTGGCTGCTGACCTGGACTTCCAGCCCCCAGACTGAGAAATGAATGTCTGCTCTTTCAGGTCCCGTCTGTGGGGTTCTGTGACAGCAGCCCGAGCTGCCTCCCAGCCTGGCATCAACCTGTGAGCCCAGGGTGGTCTTTCTCTTTGCCATCCGGGGTCAGGAGACCCTTGGCCGGCAGGACCTCCCGGAAGTACAGGCCTGCCTGGGCCTCTCCCCTCCCCACCTCACCAATGACGTCCAGCATGGAAGCGCTGGCTCTGAACGGCTTTTGATTATTTACAACTCTAATGTCTATTTATTTATCCATTTATCTAATATCTCTGTGTTTATTTCATAAACAACCAAAACCACACGGATCAGGACACTGACTCTAAAGACCAGGTAACAAAACTTATTTTTTCCTTAAATTATCCTGAGCAAAATGAGAGACTGAAATTCCTCTTTTTTTAAACTGGCAGCAGGTTGAGAACTGCCAGCAGTGGCTGCCACGGCGGCAAGCCAGCCGAGCAGTCAGATCTGAACTCCAATCCACGCAGACGACGCACAGAAGTGCAGAACATGTCACAGATGCAATGGGAGGGCCCCCCACAAAGGAAGGCGGAGGCTGCAGTGATGGATGAGGATCCTGACCGTGCCGGCAACATTTGCCTGCCTCCACTCTCCTCTGTGCCTGGTGCCTACGCTTGTGTCCTTGTGCCTCTAGACCTGGCTACTTGGGGATCTTTTTCCACCTCTGTTTTTGTAGCTGTTAGTGCAGGACAGACGGCACCTCAGAGGGAGTGGCCGACGCTGGCTGGGTCCTGCACTGGGCCACAGACAGAGCCCATTTCAGAGGACAAACCAGATGGGAACATCCATTCACGCATCTACACACAAGACAGCCAGTGAGGGGTCCTGGGTGTTTGCGTTCTGAGCCCAGAGTCTCCACCCCAAAGTTCACAGCACAGGGACAGCACCGTGAGACAAGGAACCGACGGCAGTGATCTGGGTCGGTCTGCCTGTGAGAGGCAGCCGCTCTGTGACCTTAGCACGTGACTTCAAATTTCCCGAACTCCATCTTTTGGATGTTTTTCTTTTTGGCCCAGCCGTGCATCAGATTGTTACTCACTTTGCACGTGTGTGTTAAGGGAGACTTGATACAGAGAGTGAAGTCCTTCCTGCATCTGTCTTCCACGTGGGAACGCTCACTGACCACAGCCTGGTGCACACACAGCAGCCGTCCCCCGTGCCTCTCCCCCAGGGACTAGAGAAACTCAGGACGGCAGCCTGGTGGCCTTAGAGCCGTGACCGTGACATCTCCAGGTCAGTGCTGACCACGCTGGCCCATTTCTCTAGAACCAAGGAGAGGAACTTAATGGAAAGATAAGGACAAGCTGGATGGGAGAGGCTCCGGTTTCATGGAGCCCTGCAGCAATTCCGCCTCAGAGCTGGCGGCCGCTTTCGCCTCACAAAGAGATTTAGAGCAACGCAGCCCCGTCTGACAATCCTGCTTTTATTTACAGGGGCTGGATCAAACGTATATTTTACGTGATAAGTGGGAAGTGTCAAAATGAGCTACATAGAAAGTGGTGACAAAAGAAATCATTTCGATAAAATTACATAATGTAAAACAAATCGTCGGAACAGCCACGTTAAATACGATTTGCATGCAACATAGCATTATACCATTTTTGACACTCTGCGGAGAGGCATTAGGTCTGAAGTAACTACGTGGAGAAAGCAATTTGCAGAATTTCTGTTCTTCTAGCTGGTTTGAAAGCAGTGAGAAATTTTTTTTTTTGGTAGCTGACAAGCGAACAAAAACCAATAATTGAATAGTACCATTTCACCCAGAAGACAGACTGATAATTAGAGGTGTGGCAGACAGTTTGGATTCTATCGGAACAGTGGCAGCTCTGAGTTTTTTTTTAAAGCTGAGAACCAAATCGAGGACTCTGTTTTCCACAGCAATGAAAGGAGAAAACAGGATTGTATTCTGGACTCCCCATTCCTGGCTGGCGTGAGTTTTCTGGTCCCTAAAGGAAGGTCTGTGGGTCCCAACTTGGGAATTAATAATGACTAACCCATTTTTAACTCATAACGTATCCACTAACAACCTGGGAGGCAAAGAGACCTTCTCAGTAGCCAACGTGGCCAGAAATACGATGTCAATATCGGTTTATGCCAGCCAGACTCCCTGGGGAAACAACACGGGCAGCCTCCTGGCCTGGCTGCCTTAGGAAATGTCCACTGGATGGGATTCCCCACCGTGGGTCTAGAAGAAAGGTCCCCAACTTGGACACGATTAAGATCTGCCAACCCCACCCTCTGTGCGAGCAGACTGTCACCCAAGTTGTGTTTTTGAACCCGGACTTTGGTCGCTGGGCGGTTGCCCCATGGGGATGGAGCTGAGGCGGAGAGCCAGTGTGCTCCTGTCCTGCCTGCAGACGCGACACCAAATACCAACACGTGTGGATGCTCAGCCCTCGTCTGTCTCTGTTCCCATCTTGTAGGACGATGGCATTCTTAGCCAGGGACATGGGAGCCAGATATGGACCCCTGAAAAAGAAACCCGGGGTCCTCTTGCCCTCTGTCCAGCATCACGTAGGGGGCTGCACATGGGATCCCTTCACACTCTGAAAGAAGGACGCCTGTGGAGGACGTCCTCGAGGTGGGTCTGTAGGAGAATTGCGGGCCTTGTGCAATCAATATCCTACAAACATGTTTTAAAATCGCTCCCTCCTCCTTTTAATAGCACACCAGACAAAAAAGCCTGCTATTTAGTATTCCATTTTTGATAGCTCATTGTGTCTAAAAAGAGATCAATTAAAGCTCGCATGAGCCTCTCAAGCTGAACTGAAGGACAATTTAGACATCAGAGCCGCGCACGGATGCTGCCGTCCATTGTCATGTGTGTTCAGTCTCGGAAGGACCCGTCGCTCCCACACACTCTCGGCAGAGGGACTGCCCTCAGGCCGGAAAAGAAATGCCAGCATCGGAAGAAAGAGAAATTGTCACCAACTTCATTCTTCCACGGATGAAGGGAGCTTTTGAAATAAAAAGTAGTTCTGACAAATGATGGGATGGAAATATTTGTGCCTATAATCTTCTGAATAACCAGGAAGTCGTATTCATCATCCGTCCTTTGTGAAGAGGGCCACCGGGTGACGACTTAGTGCAAACAGCAGAGAAGCGTTCAATTCATGGGCTCTCTGCTGATGCCGGAGAGCTGGGTCCGAAGGTTCAAGTTTGTCTCATTCAAGTACATTTCGTCCTTATTTTAAGAACTTATCTCTTGCAAAATGAGATTTGCGGTGTTTCTGAGGAGGCCACGAATAGCTCTTATTGAAAGCAAGACCCATAGTTGAGGAAAGAGCGAGAAATCGACGCCTCTCAGGACCCACCATCTGAGCCCTGGCGGTTTCCGTGTGGAGAGCAGAGCTGTCCTGTGTGGGATGGGGGATCCAGGCAAGTCCTCCTGTTTCAGCTGAGCACACTTCAGGATCTCCCCCAGGGGCCTGTGGCTTTGAAGCTGGCATCAGGGTGTAAGGAGGTGAGCCTGGCCTGGGGGCACAGCCCTGGGTGACAGGCTGTCTCTAGTGGTCAGAGCCCAGGGCCAGCGGCAGGAAGCCCTCGAGGATGATGCAGGGTGCTGGGGACACCTCCCACAGCACGTCTCCACTGCGTACCTGGTATGGGCCCAGGTGTCTCAGGAGCAGCCACTGGGGAAACGACTCCTGAGCAATGCAGCCTTTCAACACCACCGGCCAGCTGCAGGAGCACGAGCAGTGTAGACAGCCACTCAGCCACATGCTCTGCTCCGTTCTGGCTTCAGCAGACCCTCCCCCGCGAGGCCTAAGGGTGGGATGGGGCAGGAGCTGGCAGTTGGGGTGGACTGGACAGTGTTGGTGCTAGTGCTGTGTGCCACCGTGGGGATGTGGGCTTACACACATAAGCCCACTCTAAAGGATGTGCAGTCCATGAAGAGCATGCAACACATGGGGTCTGTGTGCCATGGAGGGTCTGTGTGACACGGAGGGCTATTATATACATGTATATTTCATATAAAATCCTATGCACATGTGTACATACAAAGTCTATGCACACACACACACACATGCACTTTACAGTAGGGTTCTGCGTGGCCCCTAGGAAGTTGAGGAGGCTTCAGGACTTCTAATGAACCCAGTTCCAGGAGGTGAAAAACTGGCCCTTGTCTGTCCAACTGTGTCTTGCTCTGTGCCCTCCCAGTCCTGTGTGTCTGTGTGTTGCCGTGTCGGACCCATTTGGAAGAGCGTGTAGATGATGTCACCGTTACTCCTCGCTTCCTGAGGAGTGTCACTGGTATGGTAGGAACACTTTCTGAACCAAACGTGACTTCTGAAAGGCTGTGTGTGTATGGAGCTTACTTCCGTCTTCTATCCTTCGTAGATTGAGGATATTTCAAAATGACTGAAGTCAATTAGATTTGGGGCATTTGGGGGACATTTTCAACTCCCTTGAGACAAACAATAGATGCTTTGGGATATAAATAACAAAAAGCAAATTAAGGTCAATAGAAGAGACGATACGGATTTCCTTGTAGGCCAAGAAATTTCAACACGTTGAAGCTGACAGCAGACTTGATGTTCTGTACAAATTTGCCTCCTTCCAGCTGACTGTCTCCTCTCTCTCGGGCCCCCTCTTCTGCTCCCCTGCAGGAGGGTGGCTGCTCTTGGCGAGGAAGGGATTGGCTCCCACTGATGGAAATACTGCAGATCTCACTTCCTCGTGGGTGTGGGGGGAAGGTGGTGATGAGGCGGAATGCCCAGCATGCTGCACTTTATAAAGGAACACGGAAAACCCAAGTCACCCAAGCACAGTGCCCACAGGCCTGAGCTCTGAGGGCTTTCCTGTGGTGTCCCTGAGTAATGGCACATCTGGACCACTTCGTGGGGCATCTGGGCAGCTCCCCGAGCACCTGAGGGCTTGGATTATCAAGCCACGTACGGTCGTGCAACGAGGCAGGACATGGAGCTCTTGTTTGTAACCCAGCCTCCACTCAGCAGGAACGGCCCATCCTCTTAGAACTGGAGACTCAACCTGCACTCAGACCGGCACCCATTCTGACCTCGGCTCCTCCTTCCCCTTCCCTCCCTGAGTCCAGGCCCAGGCAGTGAGGGCGGGGAGGGAGTCCCAAACTGGAGAAGAGGGACCGTTTCCAGCTCTAAAACTGCCACTTGCAACTCACGTTTTGCAAAGCCTGCATGTCTGTCTCCTGCTCTTTGGCTGAGTAGAGGTGAGGGACCAACATGGATGCGTAAGAACACGGCGCCCTGGAACCCAGCTCTCTCCCTCAAGTCGCCGGAGAAAACGTAGCACCTGCTTCACGTGGCTCTCCTCTGAGACAAGACGCTGATCCCTTCTAGGCATTTTTCTGCCTGCTAAGGTGGATGCCAAATCGCCATGGAAAGGCCCCTCAGAGCCAGAGAGAAGTAATGATGTTTAGGGGGCTGCAGGTGGCGTGAGCGTGGAAACAATGCTGGAGAGGTCGGAGGGGTCCAGACCCCATTACCGATCTGCTGATAACCATCCCAGCAGAAGGGCCCTGACAATTTACTCCCCGGAAGCCAGATAAGCCCTCGATACTCATTGCCTAATGCTGCACTGGCCGAGGAGGGCTGAGGGGCTGCCACCGGGAGGGCGCCTTGTTGACAACTAATGACTGCACCCGTGTCTGGGAAAGAACGAATGACACAGTGAGCGCCCCCTGTGAGGAATGGACAGAGCTCTAGAGATGGTCCCATGGGGTCAGTGTAGGAGAGGCCAGCAGCCCAGCAGGCAGGCAGGATGAGCAGAAGCCACAAGTAGGAGTGGGACCTGGTTTGAAGGCTCCAGGAAAGCAAGATGTGGAGCTAAGACCCGTGCCAGTCATGTTGCTGGTGTCACGTCCATGGAGGCCGAGAGCAGGGCTACTGGGCCCTACGACCTAGGGGGCTGGGGCCCTGGGTCAAGGTGATGCTGTCGAAGGTTTCTTTGGTACCCTTGGTCTTCGACAGGCCCCTCTCCTCCATGGGCGTGATTATCAAGCTCCGCTCGGGAGTGGGGTGGGTAGGTGTGGGGCATCAACACAGCATCTGCCTGCACCTCTCTCTGGTGGGTGATCCTTATCAGTTGCCAGTCCTCTGCGTGCCTCCGTTCCCTCATCCATAAAAGGACGATGGAAGAGGGTTGACCCTGGGACTACTCTGTGGATTACATGAGTGAACATGGGTGAGGAGCTGGAGAGCCTGGTGTGTGGGCAGCAGGATGGAGTGTCAGGTACCCGGGTCCTGCTAGCTCCAGGGCATGGAGGTGAGGGAGCCTTGGCATCTGCCCAGTGAGGGGACAGGGCATCCTGGAAGACAGCTGTCATGGTCTGGGCTGTGGCAGAGGAAGCAGCGGCCCAGGGGCTATGGCTGCAGCTCTTCCCCCACCTAGAGGGGTCAGGCGAGGCTTCGGGAGGGAGTGACTTTAAACTAAGACCTGAAGACCAAGGAGAGAAAAGAAGAGACAGTGTTCAGGACTGCAGGGTGAGGATGAGGTGACTGAGGCATGGGGAGAGGCTCCTCCTCTGGGTTGAGGGTGGACAGCGCTGCTTGACCTCTCGTGACCACAGGAGTCCTGGGGAATCTGGTTAGCGAAAATGCAGATTCTGGCCCAGGACCCAGGCAGGGGCAGTTGGTTCAATATTTCCAAGTGATGCCCCAAATGCCAGCCCTCTGAGTGTATTTGGGAGCAAAGGTGTAGACTACAGGGGCTGGGTGGTGCACCAGATGGAGCTGGGGGTCAGTGGACTGCAGAGGGTCCGAAAGTCACGCTCATGAGCTCATCTCTTATCCCCAGGGCCATGGGAAGGCATTTAAAGGTTTTAGGACAAGAGAGACTTGATCAGCTTCATTTTAAGAAGGATCGTTTGGACTGCAATTTAGGGAGGGGAAGCCAGGAGTGAGGGGAGACCCGGGAAGGGCGGGTGTGACAATGGGAGAGAAGGGGCCGCTCAGGAGATAGTTAGGAAAGAGTGCCTGGACCTGGCAATCAGATCAGAGGATGACCCAGGTCTTATATGTGCAAGTGGGCTGGCCACTGAGTGGGGAAGGATTGACTCAGCAGGCCTGGGCTGCTCAACCCGGCACGTCCCCAAGGGAGGCCAGTCTTCCCCGGGAGGGAAATGACCCCTTGGAAAGCTCTGCCTGAGAAGGGTGTTTTGTATGCTGGGGCCTTGGGCCGTGCGGCACTGGAGTGACCCATAGTTTATGCCAATGGTGTGATCTGTGGGTAACACCTGCTCTGGGGCTGGAGTCTGAGGGGCTGAGGTCCATCACACAGGCGCTGAATGCCTTGTGACTGACCCCCACTAGAAACTCCGGACACCAAGGCCCATGTGAGGGCCCCTGGTTGGTGACACTTGGCACATGCCGTCTCCCATGTTGCTAGGAGAATTAAGCATATCCATGCGACAGCAGAGAGGATCCTGGAAGCTGGTGCCTTGTTCCCTGGGTTCACCCTATGCACCTGTTCCCTTTGCTGATTCTAACCTGCATCCTCCTCTGCAACAAACCATAACCTTGAGAATAAGAGCCTGTCTGGGTCCCGTGATTCTTCTAGCTAATCATTGAGCCCGAGGGTGGTCTTAGGGGCCCAGACATGGTCCCAGACCCCTTCACTGAGATGGTTGACGTATGAGTAGACCTGGAAACAGTGACGAGAAACACAGTCTTACAGACCTGGAGTTTGGCGACACCAGTGAGGTATCAGGAATAGAGCCCAGCAGGCAGCAGGCAGTGGCAGGGGTGAGTAGAGAAGCCTTAGCAGAAGGATCGGTGTACACAACATTACCATACGGGGGACAATCGAAGCCATGGGTGGGGATAGAATCCTCAGTAAGTGTAGAGGGAGGAACAGTCTAGGGCAAGTAGACAAAGACAAGCTTGCACAGTAGACGGAAAAAAAACAAGAGAAGAGGAAACACAGGGGAGATTCTCATGCCAGCAGCCACGCTGTTCGAGAAGGAGACTGAGCAGTTGTGTTGTGGGACGGCTAGAACCCCAGTAAACCAGGGATCTGCAAACTGCCATTGGCTTTATTGACAGAGAGTTATTCTGTGACCTGGGCTGACAGTTTTATTAACAGGGACAAGCTAAGCAGCCAGAGTGGGAAGGATTGAGGCCCCCCTGGAGATGCATGTGGACAACCCATGAAGGGGAGGGGCTGGGAAGGGTGGAGGGAGATAGACACGTGTTGGCTTATTGTTGTTGTTTTTAAATTAAGCTCCTTGAGATGCTGATGGGGAAGATGCTAAGAGAGAAGGAGAATTTGAAGATTTCAGGGGGAGGATGCAGTGGGGTTTCTGTCAGGGTGGGAGGCGGGGCTGGGTTCTGGCAAAGAGCACAAAGCCTGAAGGGAAATCACACTCGCTGGGAGGACAGACTCTGCTGGGAAAGGGGGGCAGAAATAGCCAAGTACATAAGTTTCCTCCAAAAAAATTCTTCTTTTTCTGTTCAGCAGGACAAAAGTCATTTTTGAAAGCTCTTGGAGGGAAGGAATCATTATTCATCCTGATCATTCCCACATTTATGCACATCCAAGCATGCCACACCGTTTGATTATTGCGGAATATCTGGAAGGAGCATGGAACAAAGAGAGGAGGATCAAGGCCAGAGGAGTCCTACCACCCATCACGTGGGAGTGACTCCTTACTCGGGCAGACCCCCTTGGGAAGAAATGGGACATGAGGCAAAGTCACTTAGAACACCCATTCCTGCTCAGTCCTACGACTAACCTCAGACTGTTCTTGAAGACCACCGTGGTCCTGGAGAAACCGCGGGCATTGGAGGGGGAGCTGCTCCCCTGTCTCCTGAGCGCTGAGTGGGCCACAAGCTAGTAGATTAGAAAAGAAAAACGATTTAAAAATCAAGATGGATTTTGTTTTGATTGTCACCTCTTTTAGTGATATTGAAGTAAAAATGATGGAAAGCCTTACTCTTCAATCTTATCTACTTTTTAGAAATATTCTAGCTCTTCATAAACATCAACGCGCACAGTGTGACCGTGGGAAATGTGGGGTGCCTCAAGGTGGGGCACAGCATGAATCATCAGTGCATCTTCTCCAGGCTGGCAGACTGATTCCAGCCAAAACGCACAGAAGACGACCCAGAGAAAAGTGGGGCAGCGGATGCTGCGACCCCCTCCCGCCCGCCCCGCAGGCAGGGCTGGTTGGCAGCTGCACACGTGTCTTCGATGTTGTCCTTTTCTCTCTCTGTGTATCCACTGTGCTCAAACTTTTCTTAATAGTGTGAGTTTGCTATAGCGGGATCTCCTCCAGAAAAACTCCGACACTTGTTTCTAAGAGGCTAGAAGGGGCTTCAAGGTGAACGCAAACATATAAACAAAACCCCACATATCAGTAGGACCAGAGGCTGCTCTCTCTCCCCGAGTGGCTCTGAGGAACTGGGGTCCCTCGCAGCCTTCACGGGGAGCCCCGATTCCTGGGCGCCTCGCTGCTCAAGGAGCCCGTTCTGTGTTCTCAGCACACACGCAGCTGCTTTGGGGTTGTTTTCCTCTTCCTGCCTCCAGCCAGGTCCTCAAGCACACCCCCTTGTTGCTTTGTTCTCCCTGGATTTCCTGGAAGTGCTAACCTCAAAGGACCCTTGCCTACTGTACGTGGGCCTGACCATGGAGAGCTGCAGCTTTTTTCTAAGAAAGCTTGTTCTTTTGAGAGTTTCAGTGCCATTGTACTGATTTTGCTGGCTCTGGAAACCTCTGAGGCACCATAGGTCTTTGAAAACCAAGAAAGATGTGGCAAAATGTTTTTGCAGCTAATGACTTTAGGAAATGGTGCATCGGCTCTCGAGCTGATTAAAGCCGAATAGCTCCAATGGGCAGATGGACCATTATTTACTGGATATCTAAGAGGCGTGAGCACCAGGCCCCCTTGGCGTGCTCCTTTTCACACAGGCTCTCACGGGAGCGATTTTGATGGAACACTCTTGAGGCGATCATGTGGCTTCAGAATTCCATGATTTGATGTGGAACTCAGGTACAGAGCCCTCAGAACTAGTCAAGACTTCGGAGAGGGTGTAGTAGAGACCGTAAGTTTACAGATGAGAAAATGGAGACCCCCAGGGGTTCTTCACTGGGCAAGAACAGGAGCTAAAGGTGGCAGGTTTAGGACTAACTGTCGTCTCCAACTCAGTTATGTGTCCTTTCCAGGTTGATATGGGAGAGCCGTTTGGGCCACAGCCAGAGGAAGTGGCACAGATTTCAGAGACTTCAATGTCCTGTGTTGTTAAAACGTAGAGAACGCTGGACAAGGGCTGCTATGGGCTGAATTGTGTCCCCTCAAATTCATATAGTGGAGTCCTAACCGTCAGGCCCTCAGAAGGTGACTGTATTTGGAGACGGGGCCTTTAAAGAGGGGATTAAGGTAAAATGAGGTCGTTAGGGTGGCCCTAATCCAGTGTGACTGGGTCCTTATAAGAAGAGATGAGGACACACGACACACACAGAGGGACGATCACGTGAGGACACAGGAGGAGACGGCCATCTACACGCCAAGGAGAGAGGCCTCAGGAGGAGCCAGCCCTGCCGACACCGTGATCTTGGACTTCCAGTCTCCAGAACTGGGAGACAATGAATGTCTGCTGTTTAAGCCCCCAGTCTAAGGTGTTTGTTACAGCAGCCCGGGCAGGTTAATCCAGGGTCCCACAAAATATGCTGCATTTGCTTTGAGAAAGGAAAGTACATTACTCAGATTAAGTCCCAGAGGTGGACTCCTTCCAGACTATTTCTCATGATCCAGGAGATGCAGAAGCAGGCAGATTCAGGTCAAAGAACACTGCCACGAGTGAATGTGCCTTACATCTGTCCTTTCTCGGTGGCACCTTTCCCTGCCCCCCACTGGTTGACTTTCTTTCACTAGCTGATTTTTGAAAAACAGATAGGGAATGTTTAGGTATATGGCTGGCACAGTCTTCCTCTTACTGATCTAGCCAGTAGAACAGATGCTTCTCTTGCTTCCAAAAGGGGCTGCTCGACAGGACACTCACGAACCTGTCTGGAAGAAGCTGCCCTGTTGCTGAAGGATGGGAGGGCAAGGGACCCGTCCACCCTACTAGGTAACAGATCTCTGTTCATCACCAGAGAATCACAGGACCTCAGATGTAAAAGCACTCTCGGAGGCCCACATGCAGCCCTCCAGCTTACAGATGATTAAACTGGGTCCTCAGGGCCCCATGACCTCAGTCAGTCTTGATACAGCCTAAGAGTCAAAGGAGACTCAGAACATTCTGGATGCAAAGGGAACAGTGCCAGCATTCACACACCATCAGCTTCATAGACCATCAGCCTCAGAAATCCGGCAATAACAGGAAGCTAGCTGCCCGGAGTTTAAAACTGATACAATCTGGCCACGAAAAAGAACAGAAATGGATAGATTTCACTTTTCTGTGCATTTCTAAAGAAAGGACAATTTGCTTAAGCCAATACGGTCCTTCCTTCTTAATTAGAGCTGTTAGTGTAAGTAGTCCTTGGCCTTGCTTTTTCCGCCAAACGCAGCCGTGCGTGTCTCACATACATTTTCTCTCTGGTAATGGACTTAAATAAGGCTGAGTGTCCTATTAAAAATAAAACACTACAATAATTCCTCACTACTTGTCACTAAAAGAATGAATATGCTGATGGTCAAAGTCAGACTCGGGGAAGTCAGGAGCATATGTTCGTCCTCCGGCCCGGTCTCTGTCCGCCTCTCTGGTCTGCACCCCATGACGTGCCTGCTGGGCCTGGGGCCTCCTGGGGTGCCGGCTGCTCAGCAGTTCCAACACAACACGCCATTGGGTCTCCACTTTCCACCAGCCATGCGCTCTGGAACTTTTAAACTTTTATTATTATTTTTTAAAGCAAAGAGTCTTTCTTCCAATGAACAGGAGGAAAAAATAAAACAGGAGCTCCACTGGGAATTGCCCAGGTGGGTTCCCTAGGGCCTGGGGATCTGCTCTTCAAATCTCCTTTCAGCCCCTCCTCAGGGGATGGACGAGGAGCCGGAAGGGGCTGAGTCCAGAGATGGGGCTGAATTGGACAAGGATGCTGCTGGCTGTTGGCACCCAATAGACAGGTGACAGGAAACTAGTGCTGACCTGGGGTGGTTGCACACCACGTGCAAAGCTGATAACGCAGTTGCTGAATGGACAGTGGGAGCAGACACTGGCCCTCATGCCAGAAGGCTGGAGCAGATGGGATGTCGGGCACCCCGAGGGAAGCTGAGCGTGACGAGAGTGGCTGATGGGGTCTGGTGGGCGTCCTCCTGGTACTGGATGTGGTCCTCCACGGCCAGGACCCGACTGCCCAGGACCACCTCCCTCATGTCTGATTACGAAACAAGCTGACTCCTGCTGAGAAGTCAGTGGCCCACAGAAATCTTCTAATGCAGGTGCACAGCCCAGGCCTCTCCTCATGGCATCCTCCCTCTCATCTGACCAGGTTGGAGGGAAGAGGGTCGTGGGGACCCCTGCAGATCCAGCCTGGATGCCCCTCTGGGAGTGGCGGAAGAGGGCAGGAAGCAGGCCCTGAAATGTCACTGTGCACAGGCTACTTGGACCTCCCCAGGCCGAGCGTGGGTGGTCCCTGAGCGGGTGCTGGGGATCAGTGCGTGGCCCCAAAGGCGAGCATCAGAGAACATCTTCTTACATCAATCTCTACATCTACAAAGAAGAAGAAGAGGAAGGGGGAGGAGAGAAAGACCTTCAGACGCACTCCAGGGGCAGCCAACAGCCAACAGCCTTAGTCAGGCCCAGTCCTGGGGATACTGTAGCAACCCATGCGGTCTTTGCAGGCTTCGTACTGGTCTGTATTTTCCGTTTGTTTTGGCTTTTGCTGCTCATGGTATCTAACCATTAATTGATACATTTATTTAGTCACTCATTCGGGAAGTATTTGTAAGGATTTTTTAGACAGACACACTGTACGTAAGCCTCATAGTCTTTGCCTATCCTCTCTGGAAGGTTCCGGGCAGAGACGGGGCACGGCGTAGCCCAGGGCACGGAGTTCCTGGTCTCAGACACCTCCCCAGAAGACGGGCAGCACGGGCCCTGTGAGAGCGTGTTCTCTAACCACCGTCAGACACCAGGTGGCTGGTAACATCGGGAAATTACTGTTTTAATCATTAATTACCAAATAAATGTCACTTTGCTGGTACAATATACGCAGTGATTTCTGTCATAAATTGACATCTGTAAGTCATAAATTGCTTAGTTTTAGCTGCTTTTAATTGCTGCATTTTCCCCAGCTCCATGGCGCACTCGTTTTGGAAGCGGTTCAAACTTCCCTGGCACGCAGGCGGCTTCTGAGCGCCGGCAATCAATTATGCAAACATCGAATGCCAGGGTTTCAACGGCGCCGAGGAACTGGTGCCTCACAAAAGTGTTTGGTGTGATCACAGGAAAGAAGACTCGGGAAAGCGGAAGAACACCTTTAATTAAGAGGTTATTCCAGCGGGCCTTAAAGGAAGTTCGGGTCCCGCCATGGAAATCGGAAATCAAAGGGAAACGGTCTCTCATGGCGAGAGACCCTGAGAGGTGCCCGCATTGCTCAGGAGCATCCTGACCTCTTCTGTTTGATTTCAAGCCGGCCGTTCCCAGAGGAACCCACAGTCTTTTCTATCCGAGGCCTAAAAATACTCTCCTTTGAGAGCGCAGCCACAGGAGGGTAAGAATAAAGCAGGCGTGTGGTGGGCGGCTGAAAGACTGGGACTTATCTTCTTCAGCACAGAGAAGGTGCCGGGGATAACATGCCCCCAAGTCCACCCACACATGTGGGGGTCACACATGTGCCGGGAAGTGTGTTGTTCACCTGCCCACATGGGTCCCTGTGAGCTCGTTCATAAATGAGCACCATGCTCATTTGGGATGAGTAGGGCTTAGAAAAGTACAAACACGATGAGCAGAGGAGGCGGGAATCAGGCTGACCAGCACCCCGGCCTGAGGGGTCAGTGGGAAGGCTGTGCAGCTGGGCCTTCCCTCTCAGGGGCCTCAGTCCCAGGCCTGGCGCAGCTCCCCCCACAGGCTCCAGAGGGGAGGGGTGCTGGCAGGACTGAGCTGGCCCGGGTCTCTCCCTGGGTGCCCGGGAGGGCCTGCATCTCATCTCCCTTCCTCTTTCTCTTGCAGGACAGGTCCTGGTTCTGTTTCTTTGGGGTGGCCCTCAGCTCTGGGCTCCCTTGTGTCCCCCCAGCCAGGGTAGTGGCTCCCTGCCTCATGCAATTTTCTTTTGGCTTCTCTGCCCTTCCCTTGGCCATGGAACCAGCTCCCTACTCTCAGTCCCCTCCATTTAAATATTCAGAGTGGGTTTTCTTCTCTTGTTGGGACTCTGACAAGAGCCATCAATGCTCTCTCTTCCCCACTCTGTACTAGAGATTAAACTTGCATTTAAAAACACAAGCCCAGTATACCTGCCCTGGGTAGGTTGCCTTCTGCCCTGTCCCCATGGATCAGCATCCTTCCCAATTCCAGACTGACCGGCTCACCTCCCCAGCCCCCAGCCCCACATCCGAATACCAGAGTCCCCCTGCCTCCCGACTCCTGATGCCCACAGGAGCGCCAGCCCCCACCCCAGCTCCACTCGCTGACCTCTCCTGCTCCTGATGTCCATCGTGAATCATCACCCCAGGTGTCCCCACATGTGTGGCTTTCCTCCCACGACAGAGAAAGCCACATGTATGCGGCTTCAGAGCTGGATCGCGCCGTCTTACTCTTCCGTATCCTGCACAGGACCTAACAGTACTGAACTCAGCCAGCCCACTCATTAAGTCCCTTCAAATCTCAGTGACATATATTCACGTGTCTGTCCTGCCTCTCACTTCTAAGATAACACTGCTGAAAAGGCATATATCTTAAATACGGGTTCTGGCTCAATTGTCCTTCTTAAGAAAAGTCGGGGCTGCTAGTGGGTTAGAGAGACCATTTCTGTGATTTCTGGAAGCAAACGAGACATGTAACTCAGGAACCACTCCTATGCTCTCGGCAGAAATACAGAATGGGCACGATTAGGCAGGTGTCTCAGTGTCACATATGTTAGGTCTATAAGGCAGGACTTACTGGCTTTATGAAAACACATATACTATGCAGTTAATGAAAAAAGTGATAAAATACTTAAAAATAAGAACACAAAGCTTTTCCTTGTCTGTATCTTACGTATTCCATGTTGTCAGCTTAGCAGTGAGGGCCCAGAAGCCCTCAGTTCTTCACACAGCATTTGATATGATGCTAAGTGACCACATTCACAGGCTAAGAGAGACAACTACCTGTTGGTTAACTTTCAACATGGGACACAAGCAGTGTGATTTCAGGGGCAAAGGACTGTTCCTCACTCTTCATTCTCTCCAGGAGTTTCCAGAAAGCAAGCCCTCCTCTCCACTGTTTTTTTTTTTTTTTCTTAAAATTTCTTTAATGGAAAGCAATTCCTTTTTCTTGAGAGTTTTATAAAGGAGATGGAGACACATGCTTTAGGAGATCCTGGATTCTGTTTCCCTTCATTAATGGTGAGATTCTCAACCCTCCCTGCTGACTCCTGAAGCCTCTCTTGGTGTCCTCAAAAACCCACGTTTTCAGCAACACACCCTGTGTCTTCAACGCTTCCTCTAAATATTCTCTTCACCCCCATTCTCTGTGGGTACCCCTCCACTTCAACGTGCAGTCGAATCACCTGGGATCCTATCAAATGAAGATTTCCATCCCGAAGTCTGGTGTGGGGCCCAGGGATTTGCATCTCCACAGGGTTCCCAGGTGAGGAGGGAGCTGAGCGGCTGTCAGTTCACAGACCATGATGGAGTGCATCCTCTGCTCCCCTGCCGCACGGACCCTGCGACCCCCGTCAGCTGTGGACTCTGCACATTCCCCTCTCACCATGGAGGGTTTCAGCACCTGGGACTCTGCCTCCTTTTCCTCTATTCCTGTCTTTACTTTCGTGACCTCGATATCCATGAAGATAAGAATCTGGTCTTTAATTCCAGGAAATTTCTCTCTCCATGAATTCTTCCTCTTCATCTAACTTTCTAATCAGTTCCCACAATCATTGCGAAAACCTGCACCTCTGTTGAAACCTCAGTTTTAAGCATCCTACTTTCAAATGCCACCACTTTCCTCCCTGTTCCCTCAGGCCAGCGACTCCCTGCACCTACATCTGCAATCTGTTGTCCCCACCATCTCTGTCCTTCCACCACCTCTGTCCTTCCACCACCTCTGTCCTGGCCTCCAGGTCAGTGTTCTGGGTCCACTCTCGACTCCTAGCTCCCTTGCTAATCTGTTCCTCCATCGTGCTTGGCTGAAGATCCCAACCTTGGACTTACCCACCTGGTCACCTCCAGCTCACAGCCTCTTTCAGGTCACACCTGAGAGTCTCAAGTTTGACTGGAGAGAAAAGGCAAACACTGTTAATCTCAGGTGTCACCTAAAATTTGTAGCCGTGAGCCTCCAGCAGGTTCTCAGGCTTCCTACCAACCCAATCTCATTTCCTAGTTCATTTATAATCCCATTTTCTGAGGCAACTATTTCTCTATTCATCTTCAATTTGTCTTTTTTCCCCTCTCATCTCACATCTAACCCTATCAGTTCTGTCCTAAAAATGTATTCGACAAATGACCATGTCTCATCGTCTCCACTCCTACTATCTCAGCCTAAGATGCCAGAATCTCTTGTCTCAACTATCAAGTCCTAATGGTGGCAGGCTGTGCTCTTCAAAAATGGCACCGTGGGACTTTCAGTCCCTTCTCCCTCCAGACCCTTGCTGCGTCCCGTCAAGATGTGGGCCCGTCTTCCTTTCCCGGAACCTGGAGGGATTTTGTCTCTGCCACATGAACAGCAGGCAGCGGAAGTGCACCGCGGGACTCCGAGGCTGTGTCATCGCTGGTCCTGTGGCCCCTGCCTGGCTGTCTGTGTGTCCCTCAGCTCACCCCTGAGAACCAGCCGCCATCTGCTGAGGAAGCCCAGCTCTCAGCTCAGCTGGCATCCCCACGAGAGATGGCAGGGGGCAGCCTTCCGATGACACCAGCCCTGCCCTTCTAGGCAGCCCCACCACCCAAGAGAAGCCAGGAGCTGCCAAGAAGCTCTTGCTCCAGGAACCCCCACGGCTCCATCCTTCCTTCCATCCAGGTTTGTGCTCGCGTGCCAACTTCTCAGAGAGGGTTTCCCGAGTGCCCTATCTAAACTGACCCTCGGACTTGCCCAGGCCATCGGAGTCCTATATCTGCCTTATTTCCTCCATGGCCATCACCGCCTCCTGATGCACCATATGTTTAGCACCTGTATTATTCCACTGTGCCTCAAGTCCAGTAAGAACCAGTGCTTTGCTGTTGTCTACACTTGAGCTTCACGCTGGGCCTGTGTGCATGTGCTGAGCGTTTCATGGATGGTGGCGTGTTTGAGGTTGGACAAAGAAGGGTGAAATGTGGCAGCAAGCCTGGCACTGAGATCCTGATGCACTCCCATGAGGCTTCAAGACGCCGATGCAAGAGGAGCAAGTTCTGGTGAACTGCCACGCAGCATGGTGCTCTAGCTGACAACACCTTATTGCACACTTAAGGTTCCCTATGAGGGGTGGTCTTATCACAAAATAATAACAATAACAATAAAGGCAGGGGAGGGGACTTGGTGATGTGTCACACACATATGGCCTTGACAGTGGTGATATTTCACAGGCGTATGCTTATCCCCAAACGCATGCAGTTGTACTCATTAAATATGTACAGTTTTTTACATGTCAATAATACCTCAATAAAGTGGTTGAAAAGACAAAATAAAATGCTGTCCCATCACATCAAAGTCCAGCAGAGAAAGAAGAGGGCTTCGAAGGCGAGTACCAAATACTCATTTTTCCCATCACGGGCTCGGTTGCTCTTCATAGAAAAGCGGATTGCTGCTGGGGAGGGAGGAAGCTGATAAAGATGCTACAATCTGGGCTCAGGTTTTAGCTATGAAAGTTTGCCACCCGTACTCTTGAAGCTGTTCCTGATCCTGCGCTACGTCACCTTCTCCTGAAACACCAACCAGCACCGTGAGCTTGAATGTTGCCTTTCTGCAAGTGACTTGGGGTGCTGTGACCGTGGGGGTCCCTTGGAGGTGGTGCTCACTGAGCATGGGCCCCAGAGGCCAGAGGATGTTCACTCCACCACTGGTCTCGGAACAAGTCCCCCTGGGGAGGTGGCAAGTGCGTTTAGAGAAACTAACTGGAAGACGGGCCTGTCAATGCTGAATGGCGGACTCTAGTCCAGCTTTGACAGAAGAAGGGCGGGAGAGCCCGGAGGTCAGGGATGTGCAGGAACGAGGAGAAAGGAGGCCAGCACAAAGGCACACTCAGCACCTCCACCATCGCCTCGGGTTGACGCCAGAGGATTTTAGAAAACTTGGATTCTCTATAGATTTGACAATTCTTTTCATCTTGAGGCAGGAAATAAAAATTGTGGGGCTAAGAAAGGGAAAAACAATTAATAAAACTTAACACAAGCTTGTCTGCCAATTACGCTTGGGATTGTAGCCAGCAGTCTAACTTCTCTGCCTCAGTTTCCTCCATAGGATGAGGACAGTGGCACCTCCTCTTGCAATGGCATGGGAAGAATCAGAAAGTGTGTGATGGTGAGCATGGTTCTCTGCACTTGGATGCACCCAGCAACTGCCGGAACTGTCCTCGTCATTATTAGTTCCCTCACCCTGAAAGCTTTCCTTGATCCTGGCCAGAGAGAATCGCTTCCTTTGCTGAACTCCCAGCACCCTCCTGACCTCGCCTCTGCCATATGATCTCCTGTGGCTGCATGGATGGGCGCATGTCCCATCTCCCATGCTAGATGATGAGCTTTTTGCTGGCAGTAGCCCAACTTAATCATCTTCCTAACCCCTTTGGCCACTTAAATGGTAAGAGGTAGTTAATAAAAGTGGGTTGAACGAATGAAAGATCACTAACACAAGTGTGCCACTTTGTGGAGCGAATAGACCCCTGCCTGTGTGAGTGTACACATGGGGAGAGACAAAGAGAGACAGGGAGGCGTAGAGAGAGACGGAGAGACAGGGAGAAAGAGAGACAGACAGAGACAGAGAGAGACACAGACAGACAGAGAGGGAAAGAAAGCTCTCCGTCACTTTGGGATGACATTGAACATATTTTAGACTTTATTTTTTAGAGCGGTTTTTTTTCCCCCTGCAAAGCCCCAGCACATAGCTGTAAGTCATTCTAGTTCCTCCATGTGGGGCACCGCCACAGCATGGCTTGATGAGCGGTGTGTAGTTCAGCACTCAGGGTCTGAACCAGTGAACCCTGAGCCACCAAAGTGGAGCACGTGAACTTAACCACTCGGCTGCTGGGCCAGCCCCAAGAGCAGCTTTAGGTTCACAGCATAATTGAGGGGAAGGTACACAGATTTCCCATACACTCCCTGCAGCCACACTCACCAGCCTCCCCCACTATCAACATCCCCACCAGAAGGGACATCGTTACGACCGATGAACTGACACTGACACGCTATCACCACCAGTATACATTAAGATTCGCTCTTGATGGTGTATATTCTGTGGGTTTGGACAAATGTGTAATGACATGTCTCCATCATTATATTATCATGCAGAACATTTTCAATGCCCTGAAAATCCTCTGTGCTCTATCTATTTATTCTTCTTTCCCTACCCCCAACCCCTGGCACCGCTCATCTTTTTACTGCCTCCATAGTTTTGTCTTTCCCGGAATGTCATAGAGTTGGAATCATACAGGTGGAGCCTTTTCAGATTGGCTGCTTTCACTTAGCAATATGCACTTAAGATTGCTCTATGTATGACACTGAATTTTAATATCATTGTTGCTGTTCTTTTCTTTCTTTCTTTTTTAATCCCATAGCTTTGTAATAATTCGATATCCATTGATTTAACAGCTGTTGAGGTTGGTGGGCTGCCATGCAAATTCTGGATCTCCATGATCTTCACCTAATTTCAAGAGAATGTGGGCAATAGTTCCTCCAGCCTTGCAGGCCTGCCCTCGGCCCCAAACTTCCTTCCTTTCTCCATGTGACCTACTCACAAGCAGCCTGTGTAGATTCTCCCCTCTGGTCTGCAAGGTTCTCTGCCCGCTTTTCTGAAAAGATATCCTCACTGTCCTTCCAACCTGCTAATGCCAGATCTTCCATCCGAAGTTTCCTCAGGAGCACATGAAGCTCTGGCCCTTACCTTGCACCCTGGTCTGTCATTAGCCCCATAATCAGTTGCATGCTTTTGATCCGTGTCTTTGGATCTATGTGTGTGGCTTATTCTGGCTCCATTTTACTGAAACCTCTTCTTGTGTCTTTTTAAAAACCTCCTTGCAAGAATAATGACTGCACAGAAGGCAAATGTACTGCTTCTTCATAGACCCATGTAAGCTCACGGGCACGTATGTCAGGATGTGCTGCATCTCTTTTCTCCACGTGACCCCTCCTCCTATGTCTTCCATCTTTTCACATCCACTGGCCTACTTGGAATTTCTTCAATGTAACTTAACATGTCGACACAGGGGGAGCAAAAAGAAGACGAGGCACTCTCTTGGGGGAACTCAGAAACAATTACAGAGCATTTCTGAGAAACTTCTGTTTTCTGCCACCCAGGACAAGAGAGGATTTGAGCACCGCGATTTGTCATCTAAAATAACTTGACTTTACTGCATAGTTTTTCTGCTGAGGGTGAATAACTTGGTTTTGTTGTTTTTGTCCATTTTCTATGATTCAGCCAGGCTACATGTATTGCATTTTCAGTACACCAAAGGCACTTATTTCATCAAAGTATTAAGAATTAGTACTTTATCTGAAGAAGATTCTAGGAGAGAAAAGGACCCTTTCAGTCTTTTGTCTTGGAAAGCTCCACTTGTTAAACATGTTTCTATGCATCTGGGTCAAGTCAACTCTTACAATGACCCCTGAGACTCTGTAGTCCTAATTCCTATGTGTCCACCTCGGCTTAATTTTGTCCAAGAGGATGAAGCCGTGACTTCAGACGTCTTGGCATAGATTGTTCCAAGAAGGGCAGTTAAAGAAGCTGAATACTTTTGTGATTGTTATTTCTCCTCTTGGCTGAGATCAGTCTGGTAAAAAAAGCAAAGAAAATCTGTGTGCATGCACATGTGTCCATCACTGGAAACGTTTAACGTTTATTTGTAAGCTTGGTTACTTTACGCCTTATTCTGTATTTGTAGGGTGGACAGTGCTGGTTTTCTAGGGACAGACCTTGTCTATAGCTGTTGGGCCACAGTAATTTTCGCCACAGCCCCCTTGGCCACTCAAGAGAGTCCTGGTTTGGACAACATTATATTATCACTTTGGACATACACCTCCTGTAAAGGACAGAATTAAGAAACCATGTGGTGTTTTTTGGGGGAGGGGCAATCTTAATTTTTCCCCAACTTGTTACTCTAAAGACCAGGTCCCATGAAATCCTAATTGCTTCCCTCAATAGCACGTACAGGAGAAAGTTAAGATGTTGGGAAATGGTGGGCGTGGTCTAGAGGTTAGGGGAGAAAGAACACGTTCGTGTCTGGTGACAGTGGTCCTGTGTCTTGAGCTGTTTACTCCCAGCAGCAGGTGCTGGTTCTAACAGAGGAAATGCAGCCTGAGTCGTGGGCAGAAACAAGCGGCCCTTTATTAGATATGGCCATTTGCATCCTCAACTGAAAGTTGAAAGTCACACACTCTTTGTTTCTACATATTTGATATATTCTACGTATAACTATTTTAACTGCTAAATTCTTAAACTATATTAATGCCTTATGTGCTTTTTTAAAAATTTGCTTACATAAAAACAATATCCTTTTAAACTCTAAAACCTAACTAAAGTAAACCACACTGGTGATTAAGAACCTTTAGATAACCACCTGGAATCCACAGCTTCTCTCCCTAGGAAAACAAACCTGCTCACAATTTTGTGTGTATATTTGGAATTTGTAGGCTGATCTCCTAAAAATACATCCTGGACTTCTAAGTTCTTTTCCAAGAGAATCTGACATAACTCAGTGTCCTCTAGACTTTCTTCCTCTTAGTGTGGGTTAAACGTTGGACGCATTAACTCCCTAGTGCGGGACAGCGGGACAGAGTCAGCCTCCACCCATGTGACGTCAGTGGGTTCCCAAACCCGATGCCTTTCCACAGCCTTGGCCAGAGTCACAGTTTTCCTCCGTCTGACCTCAGCTCACTTCGTGGGTTCATCGCCCACCGCGGTCCCCTGAGCATCTGTACTAGCATCCTTCCTCCAGCCGTCCCTCCATTGCATCTCTCCTTGACACCCGCCCCACTCTGCAAAGGAGAGGGCTAACATCCTCGGGCCAGGCACAGCGAGCTCAGCACGTTGTATTTTTAACTCTGCCTGAGCACCACACGGCACTTTCACGGGCACAACTAAACTGGCTTTTCAGTGATGTCACTCTGCCCCTCACACATCCAAAGGCCCAGTGTCTTGGAACAGATGGTGTTTCATCCTTGCTCCCCACCACCTTAGCCCTTGCAAGGACTAGTAAGTTGTTCCCAGCATGGCAGGGGCTCCGAGGGCATTTGCTGAAGGAACAGCAGCGTCTCGGATGAGGCAACTGAGTCCCAGCAAGGCTGAGCACCTCAGTGGACTCCAGGCTGATTAGCAGCCAGACAGACCTGTGTTGGGGTCCCCCAGCTCCTCCAGGACCAGGCTTGTAATCACTCTCGCAGACACCATTCAAACATACCAAAACGCACAGCGTCACTCCCAGCTAGAGCAGCTCTTTTCCTGGGGGACCGGTGGTGTGGCATCACTCTAAGCCAATGGGAAACTTACAGGTGGAAAGGAAGCAGGGCTGGGAGAATTCTCCATCCTGGCTCAACGACCAGTGTCACGAGGCGTTGGCCTGAGCTGCCGCCACCCACAGGAGCCTTTGGACAAAGCAGGAAACACTCCAGCAGAGGGCTGGGGAGGGGACTTACGGGAGAGGGCTTGCTGTGACGGTGCCCCATTGTTCTAGAAGGAACTCGGGATCAGAGAGGAAGCACTCCCCGTGTAGGGAAGTGAGGAGGGACCCGCAGCAGCAATGGGAAAACAGGCCTCGCTTGCTCAGAACCCACGGATGCACATCTGCACAGGGGCTCCCTCAACAGGACTTCCCCCAACTTCACCTTCACAGCAGCCAGCATGGGGGATTGGAAGTTCAAACCCCAGAAGTGTGTGGTTTCAGTAAAAGGCCCTTTGCCAAGTTAGTAGTTTAAAAATTACCAAAAAACAACAGCAAAAAAGAGTGGGAAAGAGAAAAAAAAGGCCGTTGGTCTTCAAGGATGAGTAACAATATTACTCTTTTCTAATGAGTTTGAAAGCAAAGCTTGGGAAAAGGTGAGTGTGTTTGATTTACTAATACTGGGCTTAGCTCCTGAAATGCTGACTTTTGAATCTAAAATGATTTTCTCTTCACATTGATGGGCTAGATGGACAAAGCATGCATGGAAAGATCACCTGATTATTTTGGGTCACTCTGGCAACTTTAGCTCCTTCAAAGGAGTAAGTGATGGTTTATGTGATAGCCTGGAAGGGCCTGAGTCAGGAGAGGTTCCAGTGGAAGACAGAGGGAGAGAGAGTGAGAGAGAAAGAGAGGGAGAGAGAGTCAGAGAGAGAGAGAGTGAGAAATAACGAGAGGGAGAGAGAGAAAGAGAGAGAGTGGGAAAGAAAGAGAGGAGAGAGAGAGAGAGAGAGTGAGAGAGGGAGAGAGAGGAAGAGAAGGAGAGAGAGAGAGAGAGAGTCAGAGAAAGAGAGGGAGAGAGAGGGAAAAACTTGATCTGGAATTTGTTACTGACTCATGTGGGCTCCGGCAGGGACTACTCTTCATCGACTCGCCTCCTGGGTGGCTGCGGTGACCGTGGAGAGTGGGGTGCATGTGGGCGGCTCTGCTGCTCTGGGAACAATGGTCTTTGTGATTCCTGAGGGAGCCGGGCTGGTGCACCCCACATCTGTAACATGTAATGAGGCCAACAGAGGTTGCCTTTGGGCTCTCATGTGGTCTATTTTTCAGTTTCTAATTTTATTCTTAAACTCCCTTCTGATGAGAGGCAGAAGAGGAAGCCTCAGGAAACGAGCATCTTTCCCTCAGCACCTGTGTCCTTTCAGAAATTAGATGTATCCATTTGCCAGATTTTCCTATCAGTTAAGGGTTTAATTGCCTATAAATCTGATCATCTTTACCTCACTACTCCAGACACAGAGAAATTGTTTTCTGAGAATATAATTTTTTTTCCTTAAAATGCACTACGCTGCTGGTTTCATAAGATATTATGCTCAAGACTCTCTTGTAAATGACTTTTTAAAAGAAAACAGAATTGGGGGCTGCTTGTTTTCCATCTTACGTTTCTGTGCTGCCTTGGGATATTGGCAATTATTATTTAAATCAAAAAGGAAAGTAAGAATAATTTACATCGTTCATCATTGTTTTCTTCCTTGAATAAATTACTAAATCACCGCGAGAACTCCATTTTGGAAGCAACAGTTTGTTCTGTGCATGAAAACTACATATATTGGTTTCTAACAGCAAGAACGGGCTGTCTTGTCTCGTGTATGTTAAATGTATAGACCTTGAAATGACCGTCAGACTCTGGTGTAACCCATAAGCATTTCGATGCGTCCTGTTATAGTTTAATGGGGTTTTGTTTTTAGTGGTGTCCTGACGTTGAGGGCACCGCTCTGGGAAGAGGTATAAGGTCCAGCCGACTTAGGTGAGGATTTAATTCAGGACCGGCCTTTTGGGAAGACGCAGTAAAATCTTAACTCACTTAGCCCTCTCTCCTCCCCAAGCCTGGCTAACCATGCCTGGCTCACCTCTGAGCCCTCTGCCATCAGAGCGGTCCCTCGCACACAGCAGATGCTCAGCGTAAAGTTCTGTGACAAAGGAAAGTGGGAGTGGGAGACACTCAACTGCAGGTCTCGACCAGCCTCCCCCTGAATGTGTGTCTCTCTCTCTGGCCAACATTCGTGGTATTGGCTTGTCTCTTTCTAAAGACCCCCACTGAAGCACAAACTCGTTGTCTTGGATAACGCTGATTGTGGCATCCTTTCTCAGTGCCACTGGTCTAGCACATGGGGTGGTTACCTTTAGAAGAGAACGGCCACAGAGGAGACAGACTCTTCATAGGGAAAGACCAAACCGATGCCAGTTAAGGTAGGAAGGGGATGGGGGGATGGGGAGGATGGAGGAGCAGATATGAAACAACGGAAGGTGGTGGATGGGAAAATGAAGACGACAACATCTCTGGCTTGGTGCTTCTGGTGTGATCTGGGGCACTCCTATTCTGGAAACTTGAGCCATTTGATGTTAGTGACAAAAATGGAGAGCGATGCTGCTTTGATCACAGAATTAAAGAAAAAAATGTGACTCTGATTCTGGGCTCATAACTAGTAGATATCCACTAAGTTTTGGGTGGGAAATCTGTGTCCCAGATGAAACAGGTTATTGGGTCTTAGTTTAATGGAATTAAATTAATTCCATTTATTTATTCCAGCAAATAAGTATTGAATGATATGAAAGACCCTGAGTTTCTAAGAATACCTTTAAATGTGCCCCAAATTAAGGCACATTTAAAACAAAGACCATGTCCTGAAAGTTCATCTTTAAGGATCCTGCCTTTGGACGTCTGTCTGTCCCTGAAGGAGAATCGAACTTGCCCTGCACAGCGTGGCGAGTACGACGAACTGTTGTTGAATAAAACTGCATTTTGAAAGCACAACTTTTGATCTGTGCTTATTTTTTTTAAGCCTGTATGACAGGTTTTGTTTGCAGTTTCATGAAAATATTTACAAAGTGCTCACTGGCAATATTACAATTTATTTCAGCCGTGGCTGCTTTCTCAGACATTTTCTCTTCATGAATGTGGGGAGGGAGACGCAGAGGAACAATGTGTTGTTGTCCAGAGCAACAGGACCACTGAGATCTGAGACGTGTTCCTGCCGAAGATTAATAAGGATTGTGGATGTTTCTGCACGCGCACATTTACGGAGAAGCTACAAAGCTAGAGGCATCAGAACTTGCTCTTCAGGGCCCCCCACCACCCCCCTTTGGCTGCTGGTGAGAGGATGAGACCCTGTTTTGTGGGATGACCAGCTCCAGCCTCCCTGGGCACGTTCACGATTTTCCTGCCCTGAGCTGACCAATGCACCCGAGCTTGGTGTGGCTGGTAGAATGTTCCCCTGCTGTTTGCCCTTTGAGGGGTCTCGGCTTCCCTCGTATACCAGGGGATCTTTCTCGAACTCCGCTGCCCCCGAAGTCCCCACTGAACGCGGCCAGGGTGTCCCTTGCTGCGGCCAGCGGGTCCCGCTGGAGCAACCATGGGTCTGTAGACGGCAGGTCTGGGAGCGGGCTTCGGGCTGCAGGTCAGGAAGCCCCCAGAGCAGGAGAGCTTGTCTGCAAATATCCGCTTAGACACTGATGCAAGCTCCACGTGGCCTGTCAGTGCGGGTCTGGCCCGTGAGAGGGCAGTCAGCCAGGGCAGGAGAAGGCACTTGAGCTTCAAAAGAAGTTGACAGAAACAAGACAGGAATCCAGCAGGACTGAATGCCCCACCCTGCAGGCCAGCGCCCCTTGTACCATTCCCTCCATAAATCAGTTGAGGCCTTGGTCTCCCTCTGCTGCAGGAGAGGGAGCTGGAAGATGCACTCAGCGTGGATGAAAACGCTGAGGCCGGGGCAGGTGGCACAGCGTGAAGACGTGCTCAGCAGTGGGGACCCAGCCCTGCTTTCCCCCCATCCTGTTCAAGTCTATTTCCTAAGGAAGACGACGACCAGCACCTGCAGCATCTCCTTCCGGGTCACGGGAAAGGGGTTGTCAGCAGTGAGAAACCGCCCCTTGTCCGAGCCCGTGATGTGTTGGTGGGACTCCCCCTGCATGTTCTCACTGTGGGGTCTCTTTCTCTCTCCTAAGTAGTGGAAGCTTTCTGTTACAAACCATCTTCCATCGAGCAGAGCCCACCGGGCTGTAACCAGGCCCCACGCTGACACTAGAGGGACGGAGTGGTCCAGCCCGTGTAGCGTCCATTCAGAAGGTGGCCAGCCCACGGCTGTGCCTGCTGCCCGCTGAGTTCCTCTTAATCACCTCCTTCAACCAGGGACGATGTCAGCAACGTGCACTGGCAGCTCCGCTGGACAAGGACGCAGGTGCTTACGTGCCAGCCCTCCTTCCGACACAACTAAGTCACTTCACATCTGAGATCTTGGTTTCTGACCTTCAAACAATGCTAGTAACAGCTTCCTGATGAACTCCCTGGCTTTTATTTATTTTTCTTGGAGAATCAAAATATCTTACATTTGAACGAGCTCTTGAAAAGAAACGGGATAACGTCCAGTTGTTACCATTCTCTGGGCTTCCAAAGGGTGTGATTGAACTGTGTCAGGTTTTGAAAGGCGATGAAACCCCTTTCTTCAAAGGGGGCGCATCTCAGCCGCCACCAGGACCACGTTTTGGCAACCGGGCCAGGCTGCATTCTCCTGTGGGGAAACCTCTTCCTAAGATGCCCCCTGAGGCAGCCACTCCTAGACAGGAGGACGCCGTGAGAAACCATCTGTGCCCGTGAGGACCTTCCAGCTTCCTGGCCTGGGAGGCAGGACCCAACCACACAAGGAAACTAGAGGCCCAGCAAGACCTGACAAATGACGCACACTCGCGTCCTGTAGATCAGAAACCCAGACGTGCTCCAGAGAGGTGAGCGTGGACTGGGGAATCCAGGAGGGGTGGAGAGTGGGGTCTGGGGAGAGGAGAGTCTTCCTAGTCTGCAAGGAGAGGAGGTCCTGGAGCAGAGGGGCGGGTGCAGAGGTTGGGTGGGAGATCGAGGTGCTGGTGGGGCTGGCTCCTCCCGAGGCCTCTCTCCTTGGTGTGTAGACGGTCATCTCCTCCTGTGTCCTCACATGGTCGTCCCTCTATGTGCCTGAGCCCTGATCTCTTCTTATAAGGACCCCAGTCCTATTGGATTGGGGCCCACCCTAACCACCTTGTCTTACCTTAATGGCCTCTTTAAAGGCTCTGCCTCTAAATTCAGTCACGTTCTGAGCTCCTGGGGCTATGACTTCCACATGTGGATTTAGGGGATAGTTCAGGCTCTCTCATTACCTGGCCTAAACCCGGAGGGCCGTGCGGGCAGCGTGGAGAGGAGAGGACTTGAGGGCTCTTTCCTTGGCTGTGCTGCAACCCTGAGCAGGAGCTCTGGGGTCCCCACTGACTGGTAGAAAGACAGAACCCAAACGAGAAAACAGTGGGAAGTCATATTTTAACAGGCAACTCGTTTCCCAACTTCCTTTTACAAGTTATTAAACTGAATTGGTTTTGTGGGTGAATTAAGATTGTTGATAGAGCAGGATGGATCAATAGCAGTAAAACCTTAATAAGGAGCGCTAATTAATGCGCCCCTCACGGAGTGGCTTGCCTGGGATCGGATTTTTATGAGTGGAACAGTTGTGCCGTTTTTGTTTCTTGAAAAAAAAAAATTAAAACTAATATATTCCCCTGGCTGCCTAAGAAGCGGCTATAAATTAATGGTCGGGCTGCTTAGCTCATTAAAAAGGTAGCGATTTGATTCTGTGCCGTCGCTGCTGGTTATTTCTCGGGTAGGGAGAAATGTATGACTAGTTGGTGCCAGCTCACAGGTGGTAATCACAGGGAATAATGGGTCCTAAAGATGCACAGCAGTGCCTTCTGCAGCGGAGAATGGCACAGAGCGAGAAATAAAGCAGACCACAGGTCGTGTTTCAGCGTGAGCGCCTGTGCACCAGAGAGCCCGTGAAACACCCCATCTGCACACCCGTGTCTCCAATACTTAGCCAAGCCAAAAACTCATGTTTTGGGGCTGTCGTTGTTGCTGGTTCTGTGCCTCACGTTGGCCTGTCTGTCCCTAGTTCCCCATCCTCCTTCCCACCTGCTGATGCATCTCCGTGGCGACCCTCACCTGGCGGCCAGGTGACGGAGGGGGACTCAGGAGGTCAGCCACGTTTCTGTGGGGTACAGGACGGGGCTGGGGTCTCCAGACCAGCACTCTGAAGACGGGAGGGGCTGAGGGGTGGGACAGCAGCACCGGGAGCAGGCTTGGGGGAGGTCTGAGTCTGCCGCCCCACCTGCTTCTTTCCGTCCTCCAGGGAGCTTCTGCTCCAAGTCCCCTTCCTACCAGCACAGCGAGAAGGGGACCTGCGTCTCCCGGTGCCACTGGGACCAGGGCGGTGCAGTGACAGTGGGAAGCGCGTGAGCTCTCCCCACACCCATGGGCGGCACATGTTTCTCAAGGGAGCAGGATGGCGGTGGTCACCTCCTGCCGGGTGCTCTGTGGACTCCCCCACCTGGGTGCTGGTCATCGCCACAGGTAAATTTTAGTGTAAGTGTGTCCCAGCTATAGCATGGGACATACTTATACTAAAAATTTTTTTTTGTTATTTATCAAAGTTCAAATCTAACTAAGCATCCTACGGTTTGTGTGGCAACCCAATAGGAAAGCATTGGTCCTTGTCCCCAAGATGGTGCTGACCTCACCAGGCCAGGACCAGATGAGGGGCTGGTGTGCTGTGAATGCACAGGCCTGGAGAAAGCCTGGCAGCTATGTCTGCCGAGAGTGGGTGCCAGGAAGTGGTGCAGGTGTCCCAGGCATGAGGACGGAAGGGGGCAGACGGCCAAATGCTTTGCGTTCATCGGCCCTGAGGAGGGACTGATCAGTGGTCAGGATGGAATAAATGTCAGTAGTGGCTATTTTTATATCATGCATCAGGAATGTGTCAGGTACTTTATGTGTGTTGTTGGCTGAATTGTGTCCCCAAAAATGCCTGTGTTGAAGCCCCAGCCCCCAGGATTCAGAATGTGGCTGTATTTGGAGAGTGTTTAAACAGATAAAATGAGGTCATAAGGGTGGGGCCCTAATCCCACTGACTGGTGTCCTATGAGGAAGAGATGAGGACACAGACACACAGAGGGGCGACCATGTGAGGACATGGGGAGCAGACGGTGTCTACACACCAAGAAGAGAGGCCTCAGGAGGGACCAGCCCTGTCCACACCTGGATCTCAGACCTCCAGCCTGCAGAACTGGGAGAGAATAAACTTCTGCTGTTTGAGCCGCTCAGGCTGTGGAGCCCTAGGGAAATAATGTGTTGGTGGTGCCGTCAAGTCGATCCTAACTCCTAGGGACCCTGTGCACAGCAGAGCGGAGCCCTGCCTGGTCTTTTTGCATCAACCCGTCACCTTCTGGTGCCACATCAGACAATGCTCCACTGTTATTCACAAGGTTTTCATGGCCAGTGTTTGTGGAGGTGGGTGGCAGTCCTTCTTCCTCGTCTGTCTAGTCTGGAAGCTCTGCTGAAAACTGTCCACCATGGGGAACCCTGCTGGTATTTGAAATTCTAGTGGCAGAACTTTCAGCATCACAGCCACATGCAGCCACCACAGTGTGACAACCGACAGATGGGCGGTGTGGTTCCCTGACCAGGAAATAAACCTGAGATGGGGTGGTGAGACAGCCCAGTCTTAACCACTGGACCATCAAGCCTGGCAGGAAATTATCTCATTTAATTCTCATCACATCTCTATAGGATGAGACATGGTACATCCAGTGTAAACGCAAAAAAAGATAAAGCTTATCCAACATTTCCCAAAATGATACAGAGTATGTGGCAAAATGGGGACTCCATCCCAGCCCTACAAGTGAAAAAAAAAGCAGGTCACAAAACATTATGTAGAGTTTCATCCCAATTTTCAGTAAGTATTAAAAAATTTTTTTTTACTAAAATTTTCTTATTTTTCTTTAGTGAATATATATTACTTGTGACATTTTTAAATAGTTTAATTTTCATTACTAGTAGGGACTTTGAAACCTACTTGGAGAGTTTTGGTTTCATGGCAACCCTGACATTAATATTACTGGGGAGTAACACATTGCACGGGGTCAAGTGCAGTCACACATGGTGTGTGTTCACTCGGGGTTTCCCCCAGGACCTCAGTGAGGTCCATTCCCTGGATGTGCTGGGCATGCCTCGAGGAGCTGACTTCCCAGATCCTCTTCTAAGACTGTGTTTCTCAAGGCGCCCATGTTTTTCATACCAGGCGTCCCTCTCCACACACACCCACACTCCCGGTCACAGCCACTGCAGCAGAGACAGCCTCAGACCCACCGTCTGGGAACCCATGGGTAGCAAAACCTGTGAGCCGACAGAGGTGGATGAACTGGGCCAGCGGAATTCCTGGGTCAGGAATTTGGAACTGGAAACAGAAAGACGGAGCCATTGAGCAGCGGAAGATGGACGCAGGTAGAGTCGAGTTGGAGCTGAGATGCCTCAGGACCAGGAGCCCACTGGCAGCGTTGGCACACAAGGCAGGCCCAACAAGGATGGAGACCCACAGCGTCCTATGCTGTCTTGGCTCCTGCCTACTGTCCAGCCCCGATTGGCTCGCCTTCCCTTTCCTCCAGGCGTGCAGAGTGAGTCAGACAGTCAGACAGGGAGCACACCCAACACTCCTTCACCCGTCACTGTACGACACGTGACGGTTCCCTACAGACTCAGAGGGCTGACAAAGCCAGACAACAAATGGAAGGACCTTAGACCATGGCCTAGGTTTGGTCTGGTCACACGCTTATTTTTTGCAGCTGATTCATGGAATTTCTGCATTTTATTAAAGGCATGGGGAAATTATAGGATATGCATAACCTGAAGATAATCATCACTTTGTTGGAATCAAGAAAATTGTTGACTGTATTTGAGATGTTGTTATTCTGCTGGTTAGTGTACACAGTGTGACACGCATTTGGTGGACGGGATCCTTTCTGATTGACGTTTCAGATGGTCATAGGCTTGAATACTCTCCAACCTACGGAGTACCCCAGCCAGGTGGTGATAGCTCTCTGTCAAAGAGGGCAAGCTTCTCGCATCTCTACACAGAGCAGAAATGCTTTATAAAGATGGGAATAAGATAAAAACTTCGAATCAGAGCCCGTAGAGTTAAATATGTGTAGAGTTTATCATACGAGGAAGGGAACAGCAAAATAGGTTTCCCCAACATGAGAGTCCTTGACCTCAAGACATCTGTAACCTTGTCACCCATGAGTCTCCTCCTGAAGCTTCTGCTACCCTGGAGCTGATCTCTGAGCTCCCCCAAGCACCTGCACAGCCTGGCCTCTCTGCATTTCCTGCGACATTTCTTCCTGAGACTTCTCATCCACCCTGGTTTCTGGGGCGGCCACCTCCCCTTTCAAGGCCCAGCCTTCTCCTCTTTGAAACCCTCTCTGATCACACAGCGGACTTTTGTTATCCCTGTTTATAGAAACACTGTCTCCACTCCCAAAGGATTTACAATTTGGTGGACGAGACTGGCAAGTGAATCATCTGTTAGGAGCAATGCACTCTAGCTGTCTGAATCGTCTGTCATTTTTCCAAAACAGCAGATATATCTTGGTCTGGTATTATTATCTCTTCCTTTTTTTTTTTTTTTTTTTGCTTGAGGAAGATTGCTGCTGAACTAATATCTATGCCAATCTTCCTTTATTTTTTGTGAGGGACACCACCACAGCGTGGCTTGATGAGCAGTGTGTAGGTCTGTGCCCGGGATCCAAACCTGCAAACCCAGGGCCACTGAAGCAGAATGCAGGAACTTAACCACTATGCCACCAGACCAGCCCCTTGGGTCTTCCTTTTTGAGATGATAAAATTTGTCTTAAAGCTTTCTTTTTTTAAAGACTTTATTTTTTAGAGCAATTTTAGGTTCATAGTAAAATTGTGAGGAAGGTAAGACTTACCCCATACACCCGTATTTCCAGGTTTGCTACACATTTACCTCCTGAGGGATGTCAACCATCTGCCCTGAGTGTAGGGAGCATGGGGGCACACAGCTCCTTTGCCCTGAGAACAGGAGGCCATGCAACTGACATCAGGGGCCACTGAGCCAGCCTGGGAGCCTGGCCTGGCTCCACTTAACAGCTGTGACCCTGGGCAGGTGAACAGTCTCAGTGCTAGTCTGTAAAATGGGACCATTGTATCTGCCACACACAGGAGTGGCTTCTGAGTATTTAATAGCAACTCCTCACAGGTTCTCTTGCTGAGTATTAAATGAGTGTGTGTGCATGTACACACATATATAAAAGCACATCTGTATAGCTCTAGATGTGGATGGAGACATATACATATACACACACCTATATAGATGAAAGTACGTATTTGTGTGTATATATAAAGAGAAACATATATAAACACACATGTGCGTCTATGTCTTTATCTGTGCATGTATGGATAATTTATATATGTCTGTATATATATTGGAGAAAGACACACAGACACGTATATGCACAGTTACATGGAAATACACACATACATATGCTCACACACAGAAAGGACGGCTCCCAGCGCATGGTTTGGGCAGTGCCAGTGGGGAGAAGCCCCATGTAACCCTCGCTAACTTTGACCCCAAGGCAGGAGGCTGCCTCCTGCTCTCTGAGCCTCTCCCTCAGCTGTCTTGCCCACCCAGCTTGCTGGGCGCTCAAGCTGCACCGATGGCACCTGCATTGAGGGGGATCCCGCCTTCCGGATCACCCAGCTCTGAAGTCCTGCTCTGGAGGCCAACAGCCTCCTGAAGTGGCCGGGGTGGCCCTCGTCTCATTTGCCTGCTGGACGAGGATTAGTGGTGGGTGAGCACTCCAGGGCAGCGCTGTCCCCATCCCAACCATGTTGTCTGCAGGGCAAAACGCCACACAGTCATGGCTCCAGTGGATCACCAGCTGACCTGCAGTGCTGGCCCCCTCGCTGGACCCATGTCACTCTATAGGAGGTACACTGGCTCCACAGCCCTGACAGCCCCTGTGCCTCCACACAGGCTGGTTGGTTCTCTGGGGGAATCTGGGCAACATCAGAATTTGTAACCACATCCAGCCGCTGGGGAACACAAATGGTGGTTTCACAAAAATAAACCCATGCAGTTTTTTCTCCTGATATGTTTTCCAACTTCACTTGAGAACAAGGACAGTAAGAGTCACTAAACTGACCGCCACGCCTGCATGAAAGCTAAGCTGAGGGGCTCCCAGGCTGGCCCCTGACCCGTGGGCACGGGGACTGCATCCTATCACGCTGCTGTTACTAAGCTGCTGAGTCCCAGCTCACAGACAGCCCCCATCGTTCAGATCTGCTGGGATTAGACCCCTTTCTCCACCATGTTGTGGCCCCTGCACAGCTGGCTTCATAATCATGACATCTCTGGTCATGTAGCAAACTGGGAGAGCTCTCCTGCTCTGCTGAACTTACTAATTTCACGAAAGATCAGCCTCAGGCTGCCTCTGACAGTGTGCCCCAATGTGCGGACTTGCCTGTTGCTCCTCTCTCTCCTGCAGAAGCCCACTTGGTACTTCTTCTAATCAATATCGCTCTTTCTCCTGGAAGCTGCTGGATGCCATCTATCACCATGAAGAGATTGTTGGGTTGTGTTTTGATAAAAGGACGAAGGATTCACTGGAGTCACAGCAACGGTGGCTTCATGCCTTAGATCCGACTGCCCAAGCCTGCATCCACGGAAGCCACGTCTCAACGTTAGATGCCCCAAAAAGTTTGCCTCCCGGGAGGTGAGCAAAAAAAGCCACACAAGATGGCGCAGGGGTCACTGTCTTACAAAGTCTAAGTGTAGCATTTTATATCCTGACCAGACCTTTAATAATACAAATATGATCATAAGCATTCACAGAGCTTTGCATTCTACAAAGGCTTCCGAATGCGATCTACTGCTTGGTCTTTACGACCACCAGGGCGGTGGGTGGAGCAGCGTTTTTCAGACGAGTCGATGGAGGCCTAAGAAAGTAAAGGAACTGCCAAGACCAAAAATGGAGTCAAAAGAGAATCCAGGTCTCCCGACCCCCAGGCTGTGAGTCTCCACTCCTGCACCAACCACGAGAAAGACCAGGCAGCCAACAGCGCTGGCCGACCGGACGCCAGGGCCGTGCTGGGCCGGCAGCGAGGGGCTCGGCCACTTGGTTAGAGAGTCGCCTGGTCTTGTTGTTGGACAGTCAGGAACAGCCTGACTCACCTCATCTGACCTCACTTTCCTACCAGAAGGGAGTGAAGCCTTCCTGTGTGAAAATCAACACGGGTCGATATGTAAGCACGCGTGTCCAACGGGGCCATTGTCTTGATTTCACTTTCCCAAGTAGCCACCTGACCTCTAGTCCCAGGGAATCAATTTGTTCACCTTCCTTGCTCAGGTGGTGAGTAGAAACTTTCTTGAGACCTTCACCTTTCAAGGGAAAACCAGAATTGATTTTGCCTGAAAAAACAGGAAGATGGACTCTCTCAAACAAATACTAGATCCCTGGCTTCTCTTTGATTATTTAATGTCAGTTAAACAACATTATCATTATTGTAGTGGGAGAAAAAAATGTGTTGCACAGATGTGATTTCTATTCAAAAAAGTCATTAGGGTTTGTAAGTAGTTTAAAGGAATACATAAAACAGCTCCTTTATTAACTCGTTAAAATGTGAGACAATAAACAGAAATGAAATACAATGTAATGAAATCGATATATAAGCTGGGGTTGTTTTTAATTACAACTTAAATTAAGCAGAGTATCTCCATTGTGGAAGAATTAATTTCCAAAACAAAAATGAAGTCTACGAAAGTATACTCAATTACACTGGGGAATTGCAAATTTTCTGTCTTCTGCACTCAAAGGTTTTGTTTTAAATTCTGGTTTAAATTATTATAACTACTTGTATATTCATTTCCCCCACCAAAGGTTCTCATCTCCTTTCTTGTTTACACATAATTTGGCTGTAAAATTGGTTTTCCCCTAAGCAATGGTTTTGACCTCAAGAAAATAATGACTTCTGGTATGAAGTCTCCTGAGTATTAATTGAGTTCCTCAGACCCTCAGGGGTCCCTTTGGCAAGAGAAAGGAGGGCTGAAGCTTCACCCCTCATCCAGAAAACAGGAGAGCTCAGTTTTATTTGTTTAAATATATGACTTTCTTGCTTGTCTTGAAAAAAAAGAAAAAATATTTGAAAATCACTGTGTCAACAGGGCTAATGATCTTTGCACAGGTTAGTTTTCAGTCAGAAGAGAAGCTAAGGTGGATCTATGTGAAAGTGGTGACACATTTGGTGCAGTTGCTGGTTGAGTGCGATTTGCTTTTATCTGATCACGGGCACTTACCAAACAGTGCAGGTAGCCCTGGGGGTTAGCATGGGTTCACTGAGGGTGTAAATGTGTGAGAACGGGGACCTAAGTCTTTCCTGTCCCTCAGCTGAACAACTGGGAGCCAGGCATATTTCACCTGTGCTAAACACTATTAGGACAAGAAAAATGAGCTCCAGGAAATCCTTGCTTCCGAATGAAAGGCTATGAGCCGGCAACAACAGCTACTTACCAAGGCCGCACTGGCTCCTCCAGGCTCACCTCCAGGCTTTCACTGTGTGTGCAGCCAATGCTGAGCTCTCCGGTCATAAACTCTGCCCAGCCCTGACCAGTTGGCTGCCTTGCAGGACCTACCTTGTAGTCAGCCCGGGTCCTAAAACCCTAAAGCCTCTAATTTTCCCATTTTGAGACCCTACAGAGGCCACGGGAAGGTGGCATTCTTCCACTCTGCAGTAGGCCTAATAAACTTAACTTTGCTTGGTCAACAAATCCTCTTGTGGTCTTTTCGGGGAGTCGGCAATCAATATAAGAAACCTGATAGGTCAAGCAATGGCTAATGTGTAGGTTGTCTTAAAAAAGTCCACCTGGGTAAGATGGAGGTAGGTGGGCAGAGTGGTGGTGCTTTAGGAGGATTTGCTGGTGAACAACCAAACAGACTGTTGGTCAGAGTTTGGCGCTCCCCAAGGCCCATCCTTTTGCAGTAAAAATATCGCTGGATGAAGGTAGACAAGATCTTCCTACACATAGGAACCAGAAGAGTTCTAGAAGAGGCAGATCATGCAAGGAATGTCTGAAATAACAAGAAGGATGTGGATTTGACAGTCGGGAATAAAGGGTCAAAAGCAGAAAGATAGGACTCAACTGGGTAGACATCAAGTCCTGCACTTGGGCCCAAGTTCAAGCAGGGATGATGGATGTGGGTGATCTGGTTCATGAGAGTTCAAGGGAAAAAGGCTTGTGGGGGGTCAGCAGATGACTAGATCAACATGGACCAACAGGCCACACTCCTTATGGAGGTAACACGACCTTGGGCTGCATCAGTGGAACATGGGGCCCTATTGGATTTGGCTTGAGGTATATTTGCTTTGTTCTGACCAAGCTGGTGCATCCCCAGCCTCAGAGGGCTGGTAACAAAGCAGATTCCTGCCTGGCCCCCTCCAGCTCTGGTTCAGTCCATCTGGAGTGGGGTCCGAGGATGCTGCCGTCACCAGACTCCACTCTGAGCAGCAAGGACAGAGTGCTGAGTTGAACTCTGATCGTCGCATCTTAAGAGACAAATCCAGGAAGGCGAATCAAATGGTGAGATGTGATATGACAGACTTGAGAATATTTAGGGGAGGACATGTGGAGGACGAAGGAGGGGAGTAACTGTTTTCAAATAATTCTAAAAATTCCACTTTTATGGTGGCCGTCTGCAGAGGCAGCCATGACCAAGGGCAGGGCCGAAGATGTGTGCTCAATGCAAGGAATATTTGGCAAGAATGTTATCATGCTAGACGGAATTGGCTTCCAGTGGAAGAATGAGCCCAGAGCCCAGTTCCTGGAAGCCCTGAGGCTGCATAAACGGTGTCCAGGGCATCACGGAGGGTTTGAATGGAGCAGGCAGTTGGCCTAGAGAACTCTAAGAACATCTTCTTCCTATTCCTCTCCTCCTCTCTCCTCTTCCTTCCCCTCCACTTCCTCCTTCTGTCTTTTGATATTTGCAATGCAATTTTGGGGTTCGCTTGCATTTTCAGCATATCAGAATGGTAGTTTGTGATTACGCAAGGTGATTGCAAGGAATTAGCTGCTTGCTCGGTCGCTAGTTACGAACTTGGAAAGGCCCTCAGAGTCTGTCTCCCTTGATTACCGAAACATGTATTGACTGCCTATTGTTTGCACCGGATCTGAATGGACTATGCAAAGGAGAAGCTGTGCTGTGTGGTGAAGAGTGTAGGACGTGGTGTCTCACCTCCGTGGACAACCTGTGGTGAACAGTCAGAGATGATGCTCCCACCCACCCAATACACGGCCACCGCTGGCTTCCCACCCTGCTGACTCGTTTTTCCACAAATGCCATAGAGGAAATTCTCCACTGTCTTATGGTAATTCAGACAAAACTAGAGACATCTGAAGAAGAGGCATCTACACCAGCACCAAAGCCAGGGGGGCTCATCTCTGGTCCTGCCATGCATCCACTCCTCGTGGCGAAGGCCCCAGTAGATGGGAAACCACATCATTCCATTAAATGCTTCCAGCAAATAAAGACTGCCCAGTGCTCTTTAGGTCTCTCCAGGTTCAACAGTAACTCTTCTTTTCTAAACCTGTCAACACTAAAAAGTTAAGGTAGGGTATCAGATCCTGGAGCTGGTCATTCCAAAGCAGAGCAGATTTGGGGTTTTGCTGGCCTGGCTCAGAGAGGGAGCTCGTGATGACTCTAACACTCAGGCCCAGAACCAGGCTGAGGCATCCACTTGTGTGTGTCGTCTGAACCCGAACCCAGCGGTTTGCAACTCTGACACCTGAAAGCTGCTCTCCAGCACCTTCCCCTTCTCCCTTCCCTCTTTAAAACCCTATCCTTCTCCTGGCTTTGGGGATGGGGGCGTGCAGCTCTGCCGCCTCCTCCTTTCAGTCATTTCGAGAACGTGCTAACTTCCAGTTTCAAGGTGCCAAAGGACCCCCATTCGTCCCCTTCTGCATGAAGGATTCCTTTGATACAAAAGGTTTTCCTGCCCTACAGGAATGCGAGGGACTCTGGGCCCTGGCCACCCAGCGATGGCCCAGCAGGATGGGAGACCAGCTCCACAGTGGGTTTAGGCACAGTTCCTAGAAATACGTGGACACAGCTCACTGCTGGCTTCCAGCAGGACCCAAGGAGAAGCTGGGAAGGAATCACACAGCTGTGGGCTGCCGGGTGGGGCCGATGGGGCCACGGTGTGGTCCTTGCAGAAGGTGATGCAGCCAGTCCCACCCAAATGCCATGGAGCAGCCACCCCCTTGCAGCTACAGGAGCATCTCCTCTGAGCATTCAGCTTCCAGAAAACAGTACTACTGAGAGATTAACCACCACCAGACCTCTTCAGGCCAGGGGGGCCCAGGAGGTTGGCTCCTAGTGCCCATGTCCAGGCCTCCATGAGATGATGGGACCCCGTGGAGGGTTGGACTGGCGAGCACTCTGCTCTGGATTTCCTGGAGGGCAGGTCTGGGGCTGAGGATCAGGGTTGGCAGCTCTGGGCACCGTCAGCCCCACGCACAGTGGGCACCCCTCTGGTCAGCCTGGGAGGGCTTCTTCCCAGGGACCAGGGAGTCCCTGAGATCTGGGTTTTATGGGAAACAAAATCACCTCTAAAGGAAAGACCTTATTAGTAGAGTCAGCACCAGAAATAAATTCCCAGCCCCAACCTAAATTCTTTCACCATGTCATGTCACACACATCTCTGTGTTTTATATAACTCTTCCAGGCACCAAACCTGAGTTGAAGTGATGCAAAACTATTCATCTTCATTATTTATCCCACTTGGTCTGAATATTCATATGTTGTAATGCACAAATTATTAATATGGTTCCGTAAGCTCCACTGGAGTATTATTTGATCTACACTGTCTTGTTTTCTTTCCAATCTGAAATTCTCCTGAGTTCTGAATTCTGAAACATTTTCAGAGCGGAGATGGTGGACCGTGTCTCGTGATTTTTAATGACTGATGTCTCTGTGCCAGAACCTACTGGCCATCAATCCCCTTGTCTATCTGGAGCAGAGGACCAGGGCCAGTGAAACATGTTATCAAAGGTCCAAATCATACTAGCATTGGGCTGTTTGTCTCCCTCGAGATGCCTCATTTTGTGGCTTCAAATCCCAGTGGTCTCCAGCTCTCCCAGCCACGGTCTTTGACCAGCTGCCCCTGAATTGGAAGCTCCTACACCTCTGTGCCTGTCTGCTTGCCACCCACCCTCTCTTTTCTCACCCTCCTGCCTTGGTGTCTAAGGCAGGAGGATTCAGACTGAGTCACTGATGGATGGAGAGAGCCCAGGAGGGGTGAGGTGGTAGGTTAGAGTTGCCCCCCTGAGTTCCAGAGACAAGCTATGTGAAGACACATGACCTCAAACTTCCATAATTATGATCCCACATCCAGGGCTACTCGGGAACCAACAGGGAGCCTGCTGGGGTGGCATCAGCATTCTTCTTCCTGCCTGAAAATGCCCCTTCATCCCACAACGAGTGTTCTGTCCCTATTAAGTACTGTTCGAGTCTACCATTTGCATGTATGGGTGAATGTCTGGACCAGAGATATTCAGGGATCCCAGACAGTGGGGCTCTATCGTAGGGCACAGGTCTTTATTTGAGCCTTCTGGGGTGATCCCACACCCTTGGAGGGTGCTGCTGTGCTCCCCTTATCTCTGGGGTCTGAACAGTCACAGAGCACGCACTCCATGTGTCATTTTCTCTTCTCTAGTAAATGAAGCTCCAGTCTCTGTCTTGTCTCTCTCTGTTTCTCTGTCTCTGTCTCTGTGTGTGTCTCTCTCTCACACACACACACTCATGGAATCCCACCACGTCTTGTTTGATGAGGCAGCCGGATTGTGTTATGCTTGTCCGACAGGATTCCACGTTTGCCTTTACATGGAAAACCCCTTAGGGCAGAAACTTGGTTCAGCACGATTTCATCTATTATTCAGCAATCTCTGTGTAGCTCTGGTATCTTGTAAGTGATAAATTATTATAATGAAAGAAAATCTGCTTGCCAGTTAGTCTCGAAAAAAGCAAGATAAAATTCTTCCAGCCAACACTTTTCACCTCATTCACGAGCTCGAGAAAGAGGTGCTCGGAGCCCGTCTGGAAGGATATCCTGTTCTGCTCTCACCCTCTCAACCTGTATATGTGATATTTTATACACTCTTGTCTTCCTCAGATTCTCGCATCGTCCTGGGATCACTTCCCAGTGAATTGGAGACCCTGTTGAGGAAGGTTCAGAAGAAGATGCTGAGAGCGCTGGATACCGGAGGAGAGGAATAAGATCCTTCACGACAGAAGCACACTCAGACTCCCCTTAGTTTAATACAAACGAGCGCCCCTAACCAGCCAGTGTCCACTGTCATCCTTTGTCATCACAGAGCTGCCCCCTCAAACCTGTGATCTTGCACAGTCCTCTTCTGGTTCAACACAGAGTCAGGCGGACCATGGGCTGCTGAGTGTAGCCTTGAGTTTATTTAATTTACATTAAACATCCTTTAGGTAACTTGCAATTAGAAATAAAGATGGTGATGATAATAAAGAATTACAGTAATTTCCAAAGTATGTTCCATTACACACTATTTCTGTGAAACAGTAATAAGTGAGACCTTAAAAAGAAATGAGGTTTCTGTATTTTTAAGAGTTTGAAAACATCGTCTTTAAGTAGATTGATTGATTGATTGGATGGTTGGTTGATTATTTGTCTGCTTGCTACTGTGGAACTCCTCAGAAATGTCAACATGCAGATGTGAGTGAATCCACAAGAAAGCTTATTGTATGCATTTTCCCATATTTGCTTGGCCTCCATCTCTCTCCCTCTGTTTCCTGGTAGAGTGTTTGGTGGAACAGCTTGGGAAAAATTCATAAGATTAATAATCCCTTGTCTGAGAATATTGTTTGACAATCTACTGAGTGCTTCCACATGCACATCCTAAATACGAGCCCATCTTGTTAAGGCTCAAAAGCTGTAGGACATAGAGCTGTATGTGCAGTGGGCCTGGGGTGTGAATGTGACCTGGTAACTGCACAGTTAGTATTATTTATCTGCTGACTTACAAGCACATTTTTGTGTGTGTGTGTGTGTGAGTAAGATTGGCCCTGACCTAACATCTGTGCCAATCTTCCTCTTTTTTACGTAGGATGCATCCACAGCATGGCTTGATGAGAGGTGTGTAGGTCTGCACCTGGGATCTGAACCAGCAAACACCTCAGTCACTGAAGCAGAGCACATGCGCTTAACCAGTACACCACGGGGCCAGCCTGAACACATTTTTATTATGATGCACGATATGCCTAGGTATCATGCTTCTGTCTGCATAGCTGCAATTTTTTTTTTAGATTTTTAATTAATTAATTAATTTTTAAAAATGTTTTGCTGGGAAAAATTCTCCCTGAGCTAACATCTGCTGCCAATTTTCCTCTCTTTTTATATCCTCCTCAAAGCCCCAGTATATGGTTGTATATTCAAGTTGTAGGTCCTACTATTTCTTCTATGTGAGCTGCTGCCACAGCATGGCTACTGGCAGATGGGTGGTGTGGTTCCACGCCCAGGAACGGGACGCAGGCTGCCAAAGTGGAACACCTGAACTTAACCACAAGGCCACCAGGGCTCGCTCATGACTTTCCTCTCTTTACTTTTCTCCAAAAGCCCTCAGTGATGGGGCCACTTCCATCTCAGCCTCTGAGAGCTGAAGCTTTCTACCACATCGTGTTGGAAAGGATTTTGGCACGGATGCTATGAGCTAACGTTGCTAATTAGTTGTCAAATGGCCCAAACTCTCCATGTGGGCTGAACAAAACACGCTCCAGGCTCCGAGAATTTGTCAACACCCCCAGCGTGCCTGCACAAGGACTGACAAATACCTAATAATGCCTTTAATGCTCCTGAAAACATTTGTTCATTTTCTTGGTCGACCAGAAGACTCCTTTTCAAAATTAACATTTAAAGCAGCTTAAGCCGCTGGAGCAGGTTAAAGCAAAAGCACTGGAAATGTTTAAAGAGGCTCAGCTATGGAGCCGCAAAGTGCATGAGTTTAGATCTTGAAAACTCTGCAGAAGGAGACTCACAAGATGTTAAAATTAGGGATCATGTGACTCAACCCTTTCACTGTGTTAGGAATAAGCCAAAGCCCAAAAATATGTCACTTGTCTGTGACAAGGCCAGTCCAGTCACTCATTCCTCCACTCGTTCAATAAACATTCACGGAGCATCCACCTGCTCCTCATGGTCTGCTGGGAGTCAGGTCGGGGAGCAGAATCGGAAGATGTAAAGAAACGGTCTTTCCTCAGGGAGCTGGTAATTGTGGGGAATCATTCATAGACGCATACACTCAGGACAAACAACACTGGGTGCCAAGTGGAGTCTGAAGGCCACAGAAGAGCATGCTTGGGAAATCATGACACATCTGTAAAGCAGGGGAGGTTTCTCAAGGCAGATAATCTTCGAGCTGGTTTGGAAAATGCAAGATAGAGGAGAGGATAAGACTTTGTACTCAGAGGGGAAAAGATGATATTTAAAGTCAAGAAGTGCTCTCAGGAATGACCCATCACAGTGAAGGAAAGAGCCACAGGGAGAGCAAAAATGTTTGAGGTACCCAGTGATGGAAGGCTCTGGGAAATGGACTCTGGGCTTTGTCCAAACAGGAAGCTTCTAAGAAAGTTCAGGAGGAATCAACACTGTCAGACTCGTATCAGACAGAATCGTGTGGAGGGTGGGCTTAGCAGGGGGTGACTGGGGGCAGGATGGTCAGTCTGGAAGCTGTGGCTGCAGGTGGGGTGGGAGGCTGAGGGCCCAAAGTCAGCTACTGCGATGGGGGCTTGGCGCTGGACGTCTTAGCCTTGCTCCCAGTCTAACGCCCTTCCTCTTACACCTTCACTCAAGTATCCGAGGGATGGATGAGACTCCAGAGGATGTAGAGGGCCTGTCCTCACAGGGTTCACAGTCCAGCTCAGAAGACAAAATTACCCCAAGTGAAGCATTTTTAACACACTTGGCACTGACGATAACTGACTTCAAGGTTGGTTATTGGAGATTTCCATAGAGATTGGAGCAACCCCACATTATGAAGCTTTTAGAGTTTACCTCTGGGGTTTACTGAGAAGAATGAGCAAACCTCCACGGACGTGCTGCTGTGTTCTGTGACTCGGTGCCCTTGTTAATGTTCCTTGAAGTCTCCAGCGGTTAGTGGTCTTACACCAACCTTTTCCGCCTGCAGCTTTGTTGTCTGTTTGCACATACAGCTCTATCTTCCTTTGTGGCCCCTTAAGATTTGTTCAGAGAAGTGGGGAGGAATGCTGAGTTTGTGCAGTGACTGCCAGGCACAAGGCAGCTCAGATTATTGGATTTCGTGGACTGCTGAGTTGGACGTATTTTTAGGATTTTTGTTTTCTAAGAATTCCAACTCAAAAATGACAATAACTGTCCGAGATGAAACGCAACATCAATGAGATTCTTAGACAAGAAATAAAAGTAATAGCCAAGGATTCCAGGCCAATGTCTATTTTTCTTACAGCTCATGTTCTTGAGAAAAATTAACAACACAACCAATCTATCTTGTTTGGGGACCAAACGGCTCAAGGATAAAGAGAAGTAAGCTGATACAAAGAGGGATACTTTTTGCCTTCGTGCAAGTATTATTGTTCTCTAAATGATTTAATAACACTAATCATAACATCAGCGGGCAGGAGAATAAAATGTGCCACCGGGAAAGAAGCGTTGCTTAACAAGTATTTATGTGCTGAGCACGGAGCGGAATCACAGCCATAGAAGCCTCTAGGATGGGTGTTTTCGGCAGGCGAGAGTCCCACGCACAGGCCCCCTGAGCTGTGCAGTGGCCCAGGAAATGGCTAATGATGACGCCCAGGACACTTGTGGTGGGAAAGGTCAGCCTCGCCCATTGCCAGGGCCAAGGGGACAGAACAGGGTCGGCCATCGCCCACGGACAGCACAACTGTCCAGAGTTCGCGCCCACCGGCCAGGCCTGTCAGCTCTTGTGATAGGGCTGAGATGTCCACGTGGTTCAGAGAACAGAGAGGACGGCTACATAGCAGGAAAGGACACTGGGGACAGGGACATGGTTTCCTGAAAGGCAGAGGCCTCACCTCTTCTTTACTCAGCTCCTCATCTTGGTGCCGACAGGGTCTTCTCAGGCCTAAGTGAGTGGAGGGGCTTTGACATGACTCTCTCCATGGCAGTGCCTTCTTTTACGGGTGAAATGAGCCTCTGCCCAGGGGCTCCTAGACCCGTGCAAGTTCACCGGAACCACCAACCCCAGGATCAGGAATTGTGGTTAGATAAACAAAGAGTGGAAGATGATGAGACGTGATGCTGACAGGGACTTTCTTTTGAAGAGTTGTAAGCCTTCATTAAAATCCTACAAATGACAGTAATGAAACGAAAATAAGGCCTTTCAAGTCAAGTCCTCTGGGTATTTTTTTTTTTTTTGATATGTGTTTGTAGCAAAAATAAAGCAGATGTTTAGGCAACTGTGACTAAAAGCTTTTTTTAATCATCTTTAAAGCCATTCCCTATCACCCGTTCTTGCTCAAAAGCCCACAAGTTGACAAGAGGCTGGTCTAGAATCGAGTGTTAAATGCGGTAAATTTCTTGGAGTTGCAAAGCTGAGCTACACACGAGTCCACGAGGTGCTGCTTCTCTGGGGCCGGTAGCAGCTGTGTGCTGAGCAGATGAAGAAGCTGCCCCGCGCAGTGAGGATTGCACAGAGGATGGAGCAGGAAGCTCTTGGAGGAGGTCAGGCAAGTGGGACACCATCGTACGGCCACCAGGAGCTGGTCACAGGAGGAGCCCTGCAGCCGAGTGGTCACCTTGCAGTCACTCCCTCACAAGCGTCAAAACCTGGAAGTGTTCACGAGGGCGGGCCTGGTCAGGAGGCAGCCCCGGAGTTATGAGGCTGTGTGCCTTGGAACAGAAAGTGGAAGGGGTTGACCAGGTGCATGGATGGCCTGGAGCCCATGGTGGGAACAGGGGAGCAACGTCAGGGAGTCAGATGCCCAGATGCTGGTCCCTGAAGCCCAGTGCCTCTCTTGGTGGCTACCAGGCACACTGGCCGTGCTGAAGGAAGGGAGGGTGTGTAGGCATGCCCAGGGGCAGGGCTTGACCGAACATGTGCAGGCTGGGCTTTGAGAGGGCGAAGGTCACATGACCAGCAGTGACACATGGTATGTGCATGAGACACAAAATTCTTTCCTTTGCTGTGCACTCAAAGACTATAACTTATGGGGTTAACAGAAGGGCTAAGAAGAAATTTTATTGATAAGTTTAGAAAACGTGTTTTGTGAGCTAATAGTATATCTTAATGATAACATGCTAACTTCTCGGTTTTTGGCTTGGTGCTGACAGTCCTCCAACTTTGACTTACGTGATGAAGGGTCTCAGGACCCAGGGGCATGTGGGGAAGAGACGTCAAAAGGCTACTGATAATCTCACTGAGCTGGTATCACTGATGTGACTTAGTTTGCTGATCTGCAAAATGAGCATGGTCAGTCCAAATGCACAGGGTTACTGTGAAGATTAAGGGAGAAAACATACGAAGTGCTGAGTGTGTTGTCTGAGCTGTGGGTGCACAGCAACCAGTACTAGATATTAATATTGTCATTGTTGCCACTAAGACCTCATGTACAATCCTGTATACAATGCATGCGTACGCCCCAGACACTGTAGTTGATGCAGAAGGAATTAGAGAACGTGGGTCTGAGGAGAATGTGCTCCTGAGGTTGTAATTTTGTGCTGTACAGTGGATTCTGACTCCTAGAGACCCCGTGTACCACAGGGGGGAACGCTTCCCCGTCTTTTTTGCCCCATCCTCTCACCTTCTGGAGCTATATCAGATTATGCTCTGCTGGTATTCACAGAGTTTTCATGTCTAGTGTTGTGGAGGTGGGTGCCAGGTCCATCTTCCTCGTCTGAGTCTGGAAGCTCTGCTGAAAACTGTCCACCGTGGGGGACCCTGCTGGTATTTGAAATACTGATGGCAGAGCTTTCAGCATCACAGCCACACGCAGCCACCACAGTGTGACAGTCAATAGACAGGGATGTGGTTCCCTGACTGGGACACAAACCTGAGCTGCGTCGGTGAAAACACCGAATCTTAACACGAGACCACCAGGGCACCACACGCTCCTGAGGTGACTTTAGTTAATACTTTAATACACCATCACGGTACCAAAAGACACTCCATTTGTTTTTTGGAAGATGTGGCCCTCCCAGTTGACGCTAGCATTATAGCAGAAACGTGGCCGACTCACCAGTCTGTCTTGTTGAGTTATATGTAATCAATAATAATAACAACAGCAATAATGACCTAATATAATGAGAAGCCAATATGTTACACTGTCTCCCGCCATGTGGATAAAGCCATTGGGCGGCAGGAACAGCTGCTGTTGTCCACCTGTCACTGAAGAGGATGCTAGATTTGGGACAAATCGTGCCCTGATTTCTGGTTAATATTTTAGGTTTCTGAACAGATTCTGCCCCATGAAATTTACATGATAGAATATATTTATTCATTCCCCAATTACGTACGCATACATATGTGTCAGCAGACCACACAAGCCTGCGTACGAGGTCTCATGGACTCCACAGTCCCGACCAGTGTGGGCAGATGGTCCAGTGAAGACATGCAAAGGAAACAGCAGGCACTGTGACGAAGACAAGCAAGAGAAAGTCATGTTCAACTGCCGGCAGGCCACACAGCAAAGGGCTCAGCAACAGGAGCTGCAGGAAATGCGCCCGTCCCTGGAGAGAGCTTGCAGTTCGACGATGTGCCTATCAGGGACTGATTTTGGATCAGCTGTTAACTCAGAGCAACACGGATAGGAGTTGAACTGACAATGTCTCACGGCTGATGGACTGTTGCTCTTTATTTCCAAAACCTAAGATTACTGTAAACACCTAATAAATGATAGATTCGAAGGCTCCTTTTTGTCCCATCCTCTGCCAGCACGCCCGTCTTCTGCAGTACGGTCTCATTCACACTGTTCCCTAAGCCCTGAATGGATTTCCCCATCTCAGCCTTGCCAGGAGCTATCAGTTTCTTCTGAAACAACATGATTTAAAGCCTCCTTTCTTCATAAACACCTCTCTTAATCTGCCCACTCCCAAGTCTGGAAGCGATATTCCCTGCACCTGAAGTTCTCACGGCACTGTAGCTTTAATGTCTCTGTATTTATTTTATACATATTTTATTTATATTATATATATTTATACTATATTTATACTATATTTATATATATATTTCATATATGTATACATTTGTATTTATATTACATACATTTACATTTATATTTATGTTAAGTATATTTATTTTTTATGCTATATATTTTGCTTTGCATCATAGTTTAAGACTACTGACTTGGGATTACACTCCTGGGCATGTACTCGGCTCCCCCCATGCTCTCTGTGTGACCAGATTTTCCTGATATTTCAGACCTCAGTTTTCTCGTAAGCCAGGGGTCACTGTGTCCTCCATCATTAGGACTGTCAAGAGGACTTGAGTGTTTTTCATGAAGCCCCTCGCACAGCCCTGGGATGAAATAGAGGGCTTCTAGGGTTGGCTGTTGTCCCCATAGACCATGAGCCTCTTGATGGCAGGACCCATGTCTGCACCTTTTTGCATGAAGCTGGGCCTGGGAACACACTACACACACAGGCTAAGTTAGTGAGTGACTCCCAAGGGCCAGAGGCTGGCCGAACGGGGGACTCTGCAGCGAAGGCAGTGTGCTCATGAGGACCCCCCCACACCAGCATCAGGGGTCGCCGTCTGTGTTCTGGGATACTTCTAGATATCTTTCAAAGACTTCTGTAGGAATGTTCATTAATTCACTCCCCATAGATCACAGTTAGGAAGCTTATTTTCAAAAGAAAACTGAGCCAAAGAGAAGAAAAAAACAATTACCAGGGAGGGCTCATTCTCTTCTTAGAAACCCAGGGCTTGGAGGAAAGCATGGGCATCCTTAACTGAGTCCACGGTCATTTAACAAACCATCCCTCTGAGATGGACTCTCGTGGACTCTGCGGGCAGGAGAGCTCATGAGAGTCATGCACATTGGTCTCGCATACAAACAGAGGAAGAAAGGGCTCAGAGGGAAGACGCGGCAAAGGGCTGAGGAGGCTGCGGCAGCCCCATCACCTCTGCTGTTTGGAGGTGAGAGGGTGCCCATCATGGAGCCTATTCTCCCAAGCCTGGTGGGCTCACCCTTCCAGAGGCCTGGGGATGTCGTTACTAACTGGTACTCTGCGGGCAACCACTCCGCTGCATGAGAGACTCATTCCCAAGGTAGTATCGTGCCCCGCGAGCCTCTCGAAGGCATGGCCTCTTTGCCTTTGATCTTACTTCTGCTCTACTCTTTACCTTCCCAGTGCTTCCTCCCTCAGTTAGCAATTCTTCACAACACCTTCAGAGGCAGTGCCAGTCCCGGGAGAGACCTCTGGGAACGTGGAAGCAGAGGGCTGGTGATTTTTCTTCTCCTCTTTGCCTCATCTCTTGACATGTCGACTTGCTCTCCAGTGATGAACGAGGAGGTGCCGGCCTCTTTTGTCGTCCAATGTTAAGATCCATCAGCGGCTCTCAGGCTGGCCGAAGACACCGACTCCACCACTATGTGCAGTGGGGCACGTGGCTGCCCTGTTGTTGTTCCCAGAATGCACCTCAGGTGTAGCCGTCTGCACGATAAAAACAACCCCAGTGGAGCCAAGGGTAGGAAGCTGGATTCTTAGGTAAATTAGTGTGGTGGCCCGCTTGGGATGACAGGGGACAGTGTAAGGGAAAAAACAGCAGTTGTTCCTCCTGCTGGGTGGCTGGCACGCTGGGTGCCACACTCAGGCAGGGCTGAGGAGCAGCACAAGCTTCTCCTGCAGTTTATCTTCGTCTCTTCAGGCTGCCATGACAACACAGCACCGGCCCAGTGAGTTATAAACAGCAGACATTTACTTCCCACAGTTCTGGAGACTGGAAGTCCAAGACCAATGCCCCAGCAGACTCAGTGTCTGGAAAGAACCCGCTTCCTGGTTCACAGACGGCATCTTCTCCCTGTGTCCTCACACGGCGGAAGGGGCGAGGGGGCTGTCTGGGGTCTCTTTTGTAAGGACACGAATCCATTTCATAGGGCTCCACCCTCATGACCTGATCACCTCCCAAAGGCCCCACCTCCTAATTCATCACACTGAGAGTTAGGGCTTCCCCACACGAATCTGGGGGACACAACATGCAGTCCACAGCACCACGGCTCAGCTTGAACTGCCTGGGGAGCTTTGCGCCCTGAGCAGGGCCAGCCTTGTAGGTCTCCCATCAGATGGCAGATTACAGGACTGGAAATTTCTGTTTGAGAAAAGAAAAGTCCCCTAACGTCCTACCCACAGCATCTGAAATAACTCTACTTAGAATGATGTCCTCAGAGGGCCGGCCCCATGGCTGAGTAGTTAAGTTCGCAAACTTTGCTTCAGTGGCCCAGGCTTTCATGGGTTCAGATCCTGGGCGCGGACATGGTACTGTTTGTCAGGCCATGCTGAGGCGGCATCCCACATGCCACAACTAGAAAGACCTACAACTAGAATCTACAGTTATGTCGTGGGGGGCTTTGGGGAGAAGAAGAAAAAAAAAAAGAGGAAGATTGGCAACAGATGTTAGCTCAGGGTCAAGCTTTAAAAAAAAAGAATGATTTTCTCGGCTTCTAGGGGAAACTTGAGATTCATGGATCGTCACACTCTTAGCTATGTAGGTATGTATGTATGTGCCATGTAGATATGTTACTTGCCCTGCAGCTTAAACTTTTGTGGTTTATACTGTAATTCACAAACATATTCCCTATAAGGGATGTATGATGGTCATAAATATTGTAATTGCATAAAATTTTAGAGTTGTGATCAGTTATTCTAGCGTTTTCAAATTACACAATAAGAAACAGAAAAATTTTGGTAATTTGCATTGAGGCAAACTAAGGTATGAAACTCCCAGCCATCCACCAACACTTATTCTGAACTTTCCACATAAATACTATTGTGTCAGCTACGACAGGACCCAGATAAATTCCATCTCAGCTCCTAAAGAACTTGCTTTATAAAGTGGTAAGAATGTTAGCAGTTTCTGCAGAGTTAGTGCCCGCCCTTAGGCTTTCTGCATGATCTCATTTTAATCCTTAAGAATTCTTAAAAGTTGCCCTGATCTTTCCCTATTTACGGAAGAAGAAACAGATGTTACAGGTGTAAATTCCTTCCCTGGGGAAGGGCTCCAGGCTGGCAGCTGGCGGAGAGATTTGTCCCTAAAGCCACCGTGTCAGCACTTTATGGACGAGAGAAATGGAGCTGACAGAGAATCCTGCCAGGCTAAATGCTATTCTGTTAACTCTGCCACAACTTCTGTTTACACACTCGAGTTAGAAATATTTTAGCACAATTTAGGAAGAAAAACACAAAACAACAGGTTTTGCATCCTGTACCTGCCACTTATTAGTGCTGTCATTTCAGTAAGTCACAATCTTCTGTGAGACTCGGTTCCTTCTCTGTCATGTAAGAGTAACTATTTCACCAGCCTCACACTCTGGTGAGAAGCTAATCAAAGGTTCTATTTACTATAATAAGTGCTCCTTAGCCACTGTTTTTTTGTTTCTTTGTTTTGAAGGAGTCGTAATTATTTAAAGGCAGAAATCATATGAAAACATTGTTCTCCTTTAATTGCTATTTGTGTGTCTCACCAGACAGTCTCCTAAGGGGAAATATCAAGATGTCATAGCAATCCGATGGCCAAGGCTGGATTTGGGGCCGACCCTCCCGGGCCTCTGGAAGCCCTCCCTGGAAGTCAGGGAATCAAGGAGGTGGCATGTTACCTGAAGGCTGGGGGAGATTTTGGTACCTACAGTGTATGTGGAACCATTTGAAACCTGGACAGCAGTGTGACATGCCCTCTAAAACTGTTTTACAGCTTTCCGATTCAGCGTGCTCCAGTCCGCAGAGGTTAATTACGTTTCAGACTCTCTGCTTGCTCAGGACACCTTCAGGCCCCGTGTGAGCGGAGCTGGACAGGCCTCCGAGGAGGCCATGTGGTCCAGTTCTCCCTTGACTTGCCCGCGTTGGGTAAGAACAGCGGCCCAGCATCCACCCACAGTCGGCGCTGGTGCGCCCTCCTCCCTCACGGACATTTAGCATTGCTGGCGACGGGAGAAAACGATTGAAATACAAAGCTGGGACTTCAGATCAAGCTGAATTATTCCTCCCCAGCACATCCTGTGAAGTTACTCAAGAGGGTTTACCTGGCAGCCCTCACACAGAAGTTTTTCATGCAAATGTGCAGATTGAATGATTCTGTACTGTGTGCGTGTGTGTGTGTGTGTGTGTTTGCGTGCACGAGTGAAACGTGCTTCTCAGTGACCTCTCTTCCCTCTGGGTGCCCTGTTCACAGAGCAACAGCCACACAGGCACGCGGTGGGCTGAGGATGGGGGAGAAAGGCCCCATCGAAATGTGCTCTTGAGTTTTTACAACAAGGAGGAAACACATTGCTCCACTTTAAAAAAAAATTCAGGCAAGATTATTGCTGGAATCAGACAGACACACACACGCTTATTCACGCACATACGCATGCCGGCAAATGTATACACACATGTACACACACACACATTTGTGTTTATACATATGTATTCACGTACACTGTAGGAGATGTACACTATGCTACCCAAAATATACCTTTATGGCATAAGGATTATTTTGAGAAACAGCTGACACAGGAGGAGCTCTGAAAACAGAGACGTTCCCCTTTGTACGGAAAATTTACATTGATAAAGGAAATCTCCATTTGTGAGGTGTCTCCCTCTGGGAACCAGGAGAAAGATGCCTGAATGGCAAGGAACTCTGCTCAGTGGAGTGGGCACTGACTTCAACCTGCGTAACACACCCTAGCCTTGCTGCCAGCTCTTCCTGTCACCTCCTGTCACTGGCCTTTTCCTGTCACCCCCCCCCCCCCCGTCACTGGCCTCCCCCACGCCTTCTTCCTCTGTTTTGGCTGAAGATAGGATCAGAGCCTAGGGTCTGGCACCTCTCTGAGTTTCTCTTCCCTGAATTTCTCCCATGTACATCTGAGATGTGCGTGTTGATAAACTTGTCTGTTTTTTCCTTGTTTAATCTGTCTTTTCTTACAGGGCCCCCAGCTCAGCACCGAGAAGGATATTGGGAAGAGATTTTTTCCTCCCCTACGATACACACACACACGCACACATGAACGAACACATGCACACATGCACTTCTTTAGCACTAATGGTCAAAATCTCATTTTATAATGGCGACCGCAATCATCTTAGGGCTCACCTAGGGGAGGCAATGTGGAAAAGGCGAAAAACAAGGACAGTCCATGGGTAAGTCTGCATCTGGGTAGCAGTTTATACCAAATATCCCTTCTGGAACAGCTTGGGGTGGCATGTGAAAAACTGTGACAGGAAATATTAATTTTTAAGCATTTGGTTGCTGAAGCTGTCTTCTTTTCAGATGGAAATACATAGTGTATTCTCTTTATTGTCAACATCAAGAGGATATAACCCACAAGAGTCTATTATCTATAAATATCCTTTCCTCTTGTTAGTGCGTGGCTCTTTTGGAGTCTCCTCCTTAACGAATGAGAATGTGATACTGAATTAATGCCCCAACTATAGTATATGGTGTGTTTTATTTGGCTCTTGATTCAAAGGTCACCCGATCAATAAATTTGGTGAGAAAGTTTTTATGCATCAGTCTCTGAAGAAAACTACAGTTTCCTCCAAATTTTATCATTTGTGCTAGGCTGAGGAAGCTTGACATTTTTTATCTGCTCACTCTGCCATGCCCTCAGTATCGTGGCTAAAACTCAGAAGACTGGGATAAGAAAAAGGGCAAAATAGTATGGTCGGAGAATTCGGAGGCATATTTTCCGTGCGATTATTTCTGTAATAGAAGAATAGACCCATTTATATAGTGAAGTTATACTAATAAGTAGTATATTAAATTTTCCTACTGGGAAAATAAAGATGATGGAAATCCCACCTATATAAAACCAGCCTGAGTGACCTGCTTCCAAGCAGATTTCCAGGGGGAAAAGTCATCTTCTCAGATTCTTTCTGCCCTTACTTTGTTCTTGTAGGGAAATCCAGCCTCGTCTGTGTGACCTCGTGGGTCCCCGGGTGCCTCATTCCTGTCAGTCAGGGATTTAGAGGACTCGCTGGAGGTGGGCTGGTCACTAACTTAATCAGTTTTTTTGGATTACATGCAGATCCTATTTTAATCATGTCATTGTTTCTTATATTAGAGATGTTTCGGGGAGTGGCAAGGGGTCCAATGTCGCTTGCCGGCCCTTTCTTCCCTGTAAATCTTTGATTCTGGTTTGAATGGCGTGAGCAGTCTTCCCTGGGGGGAATCATGTTCCGTAAAACCTCGGGGGCCATCATCTCCCACAGGCAGCCTGGCCCCCAGGGAGCCACGCTGCGCCTTGTTGGTCAAGAAAGGATTCTTTGTAGCTGGAATGAGTAATAAGTCCTGCATGTACTTGTAATGTATTTTTAATATATGCAGGTTCTAGTGGAGCCACTAAAATATGCTTTACTAAAGTCATGGTAACTTTTTGTTATTATATGTATTTTCTTCAACCACCCAATGTGATGGACAGCATGGTGACAATAGTTATAATACTGTATTGTGTACTTGAAATTTGCTAAAAGAGTAGATCTTAAGTGTTCTCAGCACACCAAAAAAAAAAAGGTAACTATTGAGGTGATGGATGTGTTAATTAGCCTGATTGTGGTGATCATTTCACAGAGTATATGTACTATCAAACCACCATGTGGTATGCCTTAAATATATTCAATTTTTATTTGTCAATTATACCTCAATAGAGCTGGGAAAAAAATAACAACGAATACCCAATTTTCAGCTACACTGTATGAAGACCCAAGAGATTCCTGACATTCAGCGGTGCCATTCTCTCCCCTCTGGGGAGACTGGAATTTCTGCTCTAGGAATGTCTCAACCACAGGAGCCATGATGCTGAAGGGCTTCAGACGTAAGGACCCGGGATATGAGTTTACGGACCAGCCAGGGGATTTCTGGAGAACAACAGCATGTCTTTTCCAGACTCACCCTGTGGGTCAGCACCCTTTATAGGGTACAGAGGGCTTCACCCCAAGGCAGGGGTTCTCAAGGGTCTCCAGGGACCTCAATAGAAACACACAGCTCAGGTCACACCCGACCCCTGACCTGGAGCCCTGGGGCCGGCCGGCAACCTGTGCTGGCCAAGCCCCTGGGTGACGGGGCACCAGGTGAGGAACTGGGGCTCTGAGGCACGCTGCCCCCCATGGGAAGCCCACAGCCCAGGGGAAGGGAGGGGCGGAGAAGGCATGGGGCCTGTCAGCAAAAATGAAGCTTTTAGCCAGGAGGCTGATAGGCTGGACTGCTGATGAGGTGTACTCTCTGGGCCCCCCATCTGTGCTGACCCCGAGTCAGAGGGAGACGGTCAGAGGGCGGTGGAGGCCTGTGTTTGTCAAGAGAGAAGCCGAGCTTCCTTCCTGGCTGGAGATTTCTTCTCTGCAAACCCACTGCTGAGAGGTAGCAGGAGGCACTCCATAGAGGGTGGGTCAGGACGTGGAGCCCTGCCCGGGGGGAAAGGGAGGGGACACAGGCAGGAGCCCGCCCCTGACTTGGAAACCTGGGCTGGGCGTTCTCACTAACAACTGCATGATGGTTAAGTTAGACCTGAGGTTAAAATGGTCTCAGGGGAAGGACATGCACTTCAGCATCATTTTGTCTGCTGACAAAATGTGGGGCAACCAGACCAGGGAGTGCCGGCCGAGACTGAAGGCTTCCACAGTCTGCTTAAGCAAAACAGGTCGGATCATTCACTTAAAACAGGAAACACGACAACAGTAAAGAACCTTTTGTACTAGACATGCAACTACGAGCTTGCACTAGTTTATATAATCCAATTAGACAATTCATCACAGAAATCGGCTCTTTCAAGCTGTGAGAAACAGTAGTGGGATAATAACACGGCTCCCACTGTATAACCCAGACAAACACCTTGGCCCTGCTGAGCCTCCACCAGCACAGGGACCCCTGCACAGGGCTGGGGAGGTGCACCCGGGGTCCGTGAGCTTTCAGTGGGAAAGAGGCCTCTGATAGTTCAGCTTTTCGGTGCAGCTTGATAATTCCGGACACCGTCGTCTACCCAGCCTTCCAACACAGTGTGAACACAGCGCCACAGGCCAGTCAGCTCCTGAGGTGCCAATGCGGCCCCATGGGGGGTTCAGCCCTCAGGTCTTTAGTGAAGTGGCCTCCGTGTTGTGGGGGCTTTAAAAGAAGGATAGAGTGAAGCCAGCGCGAGGTCCACAGCACAGCCTGGAAAGTCTGTGGGCCGTTAAAGGAGGAAGACTATTTTGAGAGAAAGTTTTCTCCTTGTCCTGCAGTTTATATCATAGATTTATGCTAATTGGATGCCCATCCCAAACCTAATGAAGGGCCAGCTTGCCTGTGCTCAGGCGTCACCATTGGTCCAAGAGAAGTTAAACTGTCATCACCTGCAGGAAGTACGAATGTGCAGTGTGTGAAAGTGCCCTGTCAGGTCTCTTCAGCTGTCCTTAGAGGAGGGAGGGAGGGAGAGTGGGAAAGAGAGAAGGAAGGAGGGAGGGAGGGAATAAGAAGGGAGAAGGGAAAGAGAGAGGAGGAAGGAAGGAAGCGGGGGACAGGAGGGGGGGCAAGGAGGGAGGGAAGGAAGGAAGGGAGAGAAGGAAGGGGGAGAAGAGAGGGAGGGAAGGAAGAAGGAGGCAGGAGGACAGAGGAAAGAGGGAGGGAGGGAGGAGGAGGAAGGAAGAAGGGAGATGCAGAAAGCTGGTCTCTGTGCCACTTTCCAACCGCTTTGTCTTAAGCCCGTTTAGTCCTGTGGATGGAGCCTGAAGGTTCTGTCACCCTTACGTATAACTTTCAAATCGCAGTCGAGGAAAGTCATCTCTCAGCTGCCCCTGTAAATTGCTGGGTGCACATGGATGATATGGGAGGGGAGGAAGAACACCCCACAAACTATAAATTACTGACAAGGGCCTGGGAAACCTCCAGCAAAGCCGCGGGCTGGGGGAAGGCCTGCAAGCAAGCGAGGCACTCTCCTCACTGGGAGCCTGACCTGGCTTGCAGAAAGGCGCCTCTCTCGGATTTGTTCAGGTCACAAGCGGGATGGAAATGAGCTTCGTGCTGCTGCTTCACACATCCGGATTTAATAGACTTTTTCCACTGATAAAAGACCACTAATGAGTTCATTTTCAGGCTATTAAATGGGCTGTAATAGCCAGTTCTGCTGGTGATTGCAGGAGACCCGCTGGTCACACTGGGTTCCGGCTCCGTGGTTAACCCTTTGCTGTGCTGTGCCGCCCTGTAAACAAGCCGTGGGCAGGCGGCCTGGGGTGGGGGGCGCGCCGCCCTCCCAGTCCCTGAATCTCTTCTTGTTGTGTCTGGGAAGCTTGCCCGCAGGCCCGCGTTGTCCCACCTCTCCTGCACTCGGAAAATTGCCAAATCATTTCACTCCTTACTAGAAATCCTTCGTCTCAAGCCACAGCATTAGCTTGCTGTGGTTGCACAAAGGATGGCTCGATATTCACATTTAATATACTGGGATCATGTGCCCTCTGAATAGTGTGCTTAAAAAGACACATCTATGGGATTCTCCCCATAGTCATAATCATGAAAAAGGGCCTGAAAAAAACACGTCATTTGGATATGTTTATCTTTCCAGGAATAGCGCAGCACATGGGTGTGGCTAGAATCCATGCATTAGGGGCGTGTGGACGACCATGGGCTGCTGTGCGTCTCCCCGTGCATCCACAGTCATTATAACGCGTGCAATTAGCGGACAGCCTCTCCAGGTGTCTGGCTTAAATACGCTTCTCCAGCGTTTCAAGGTGAGTAATTAATAGCGGGGCTGCCTCAGTCTGCCCTTTTCATTATGAGTTTAGCGGGGCGCCTTCAGATCCGCTCGTAATGCATCCGTTTATTATAATTTTGTTTTTAGCTATTTAAGCAAAGGTGCCCGGAGACCTTCAAGCTTGGGCAGCCACCAGCTGAATTGGATTGCTGATTTTTTTCTTTTTTAATTGTTATTACCGCCTGTTTTCCTTTTTAAGATTGTTTTATTAGGAGGGGCCCAATAGGTCAGAGACTTTAAACTGCACAGTGATAAACCGTAAGACGCAGTGATGAATGACCAAGGCGCATCCTGGACCAGCTGTGGCCGTGGGTCACTCAGGGAGCCTGGCTGGCTTGTGGGGGCTGGGGTTGCAGATGGGGGGAGCACCCGAGTTATACTGACTTCACAAATGTCCCTCTGAGCCACAGCTGAACTAATGTCTCGGTGGAGCCGGGGCTGCTTCATGTAGGTTTTGTAAAGGAAACCCTACAATAAGGTCCACCTTTAGTTTAGCACAAGTCTTGCTGCCACCCAAGCTGGAGTAGACACATCAATGAATGAATTCATCCTTATTCTCTGCCTTCCCAAACCCCTCACTTGCTTTCCCTTAGAAGAGTCACTTTTCTGTGCGTATTGAAAGATAGCAGTGTTGGGTCATCTTCTTGGACGGACCATAGGATTTGGGTGCGGGGGAGGTTCTGAATAGAGAGACAGCGGGGTAAGGGGACCCACCATCCCTTCACCCTGCCTTGGGCTGGCCACTTCTTGCTGGTCCTTCAAGATTCTTCTCCCACTTCCTTCATCGCCTCCCTGCAGCCCCTCTGGACTCCACAGCTGTTGCCACTCTCCGCACACATCGCTCATGTGGAAACAGAGGTTTATCTTTCTCAGTAAGACATTCCTTTGTTTCCTTTTCCCATACAGAGAGTGGCTCTAAGATGGGAGCAGCAACAGGCTCTGTGCACCTCTATTCTCCACACGGAGCACGGTGCTGGGCTTTTCATGGACACCCAATACTCATCTTGCAAAGAAGGGAGGAGGGTTATTTTCAGTAATCGGCGCTGCTTTTCCAGGTAAAACAAGTTGACAAAAGGAAAGCATCAGGACACCAGGGCCCATAAAACTGGAATAGCCTACTGCGGGTGGAGATGGAGAGTTGCTTTTGGTTCTCGTCAGCAGTGCCCACAGCTGCTGGTCAACACGCACCCAGTGAGGGGAGCTGAAGTGTCAGAGGACAGTCGTCCTGCCTCTGCTGGTGATCTGGGTGCCTCCTCCTCCATCCACCAGTTCCTTGAGCTCAAGAGCTCTTCGTACTTGTATCCTAGTATTGGCAAGGTCCCCGGACATATTACACACTTGTCAATTTGTGGATATTTCCTCCAGTCTTATAATAAAGATTCAAAGATAAAAATAGCAAAACACCAGCTATAATAAAGCCATGCAAGAATTCTTCAAGTGTGAAACCATCACCACCTTCAAGGCCATGGACACATCCATCCATAGAAACCTCCCAAAGCTCCTTCCTGCCCACTTTAATATTTTTTGTATCATGTTGTGGTAAGAACATATAGCATAAGATCTACTCTCAGCAAACTTCAAGTATACAATACAGTATTATTAACTATCATCACCATGCTGTACACTACATCCAGAATGTATTCGTCCCACCTAGCAGAAACTTTGTACCCTTTGACAAGCATCTCCCCATCTCTTCTGCCCCCCATACCCTGGTAACCACCATTCTACTCTCTGCTTCTGTGAGTCGGACTCTTTCAGATCCCACATATAAGTGAGCTCACGTAGTATTTGTCTTTCTGTGTCTGACTTATTTCACTGAGCATAATGTCCTCAAGGTTCATCCACGTTGTCACAAATGGCAGGATGTCCTTTTTATGGCTGAGTAGTATTCCAGTGTATATATATACCACATCTTCTTTATCCATTCATCCACTGATGGACACTTAAGTTGTTTCCATGTCTTGGCTATTGTGAATCATGCTGCATGAGCACGGGAGTGTGGACAGTTCTTCAGGGTACTGGTTTAAATTCCTTTGCTGTAACCCAGAATTGGGATTATAAGGTTTCACGGGTATAGAATTATCCTCAAACTCCTTGAGTTGTATATATTAAACAAGTACAGCATTTTATGTGCCAAAAAAAAAAAGTTAAATCCTTTGTTTATTTGTAAAGTTTTAAAGTTCTAGAACCTGCCAGAAAACCACCAAAAGCCAGAGGAGTGGGGCGAGCCAACTTTCTCCGTGGGCTAGCTTTTCTCCTGAAAGGCTGAGAAAAGTCACACATTGGGGATTCTCACCAAGTCCGTTTTGGAGGCTCAGATGAAACGAGTGCGTGTTAACAGCAGCTGATCTTGCCTTTTCTCTCTGGACCTTCGGAGCGCCGAAGGACCATAAATCCGCCCGCACTCCCGGCGGCTGCTGAAATGTGTTCTGCTTGGTTCCTCTTTCCACTCACTCTCAGAACAAATAATTTAAGATCCTAGACAGTAGCAGTATATTTGATCCAAGGGGAAATTCGCTCCTCTTCCTTTGGAAATCGCCCATCTGGATGATATTCTCTCCCCAATAATTGATTTTCTCCCCTCGCAGCTTCACTCATCATGGCCTCCATCACCCGAGCTGCTCATTCCCTCGCACATCAAGGAGACGAAGGTCTTAGAGGGTAAGAACCTTGCTTCCTTCCTATTGTCACCACTCTTGTCCTAAATGCACCGGTTCTCTCCCTCTCTCCTTGGAAACCAGACTCTGTCCTCCTGTGACATCCTTAAGACAGGAACATGACACGTACATTAGGCTGAAGGAAGGGAGAAAAAAATAATTTTGCCTTTGGTGTAATTTCAGCCCAGAAGCATGGGATTCATTCCAGACGACCTTAGCTCAAGGTGACTTGATATATTTTCCAAGCAATGATTTTTCGTGTCTCTCTCACCCACCCTTTCCCTTCCAGGAGAAATCTTTGCAGTGGCGAATAAATAAATAAATAAGACAGAGCCCTTGAAGAGCCTGGGCCTTCCGTCCCGTGTGAGAGGGTTCAGGCAGGCACACGCGCCAGGAGGATCTGTCTCTGTTTTCACTCTGCTTGGAGCAATGGCTGTGGCCAACAGCACAAGAAATGAAGATGGGCCATACATCAACGGGCTACAGGGCGTGTTGAGATTCCTCAAACCCACCCTCTTGAGACTGTAGTGAGTCTTCTCACTACTTAACCACTCTGGCCCTCTCTAGGGACTAGCAGGGCCTTTCTCTTATGGGATCTCCATCTATTCCTGAGGCTCTGGGTGGTATCATCTGTAGAACCGATGCAGGCTGGTTTGGGAGGCTGGCTCTGAGACCGAGATTTGTGTGCCGGTGGGTTTTGGGAAGGCTCTGAGGTTCAACTGCTGGGAACATGAAGCATGAGTGGCAGTTGGCTGTAGTGCAGCTGAGAGGGGGTGACAGAGCTGGGGTATCCTTTACATTATCCCAAGCTGGGGTGAGGGGCCAGGTCTTCATACTGTGGCACCAACCACTCCTCTGCCCTCAGGCAAGACAGCTCTCCATCAAGCAGGAGCTGTCGGGTGCCAACCCTTCTAGCAGCTGGGGGCACCATGACGTGCACCAAAATGACCACTGACCAAAACCCATAAAAAAGTAGATGGTGCTCATTAAATTTTGTTGAAATAAAGGCTTTAGAAAGGTGCTAGCAATTGTTCAGTAGATATCACCTATTGTTAACATTATTCATCTTCACAACTCCCAGGTAGCCACTATTATTGTCCTCATTTGTATCTGAGAAAACACGAGCAGAAAGACGTTAAATGACTTGTCCAAATTAGGAACCAAAATCACAGTCCTGGTTGGTGTGAAACTGAGATGACACTGTTAACCAGGTTGATCCTGCCTCAGGGTCAGCACACTATGCTTTTGGGCTGAATCCAGCAAGCAGCATGCTGTTTTGTTCTGTTTGTTGCATTTTGTGTGTGTTTATTGATGTATGTATTTATTTTAACACCTATCAGCTAACAATGGTTTTTACATTTTTAAGTGGTTGCATTTTAAATGGATATGTAAGTACCTATATAATATTCTGATTTTGCCTCTTTACCCAGAAAGGCTAAACTATTTACTACATGAACATGAGGAAAAGTTTGTTGAACGCTCTTTTTAAACTATTGGTTTGTAGTGGTTGGTAGCTGAAAGAAATTTTGTCCTAACTTAAAGGAGAGTCTGAAGCTTTGATGAAAGCCGTTGATAATGAGGCACAAGTGGGCTAACACTCATTTCGCTCTAGAATGTTAGTTAACCTATGACAGGCCATACTGATTAAATGACTTGTAGCAAATCTACGGAGTTTCAGATCAAGAAAGAGTCTAATGTCGGCTTATCAGGATGAGTGCCAGAGATAAAGCTAACTTTGCTCTTGTACATTTTACAGCAAGATAACTTTGCTTTTGTTTGATGTGTGGAAGGAGAAATATGCAAGGAAAGACAATTGGAAGTAACCTATAAGGTGGCAACACAGTTCTTGGAAATCTTTGGGGCCAAATAAACATCAATCGTAACTGAGATACACATCCTGTGTGTTGGTCAGTGGAGTTACCTAAAACCATTCCATGAAAAGTTCGTTAAGCAAAACTGTGAAACTCAGGATTCTTCAATGGGGTGTTGTTGTACTTTTTTTTCCTTCTTCTTCTCATGACTATTTTGATGCTGATGTCCACCAGGTTCTTCAAACTTGAGATTGTCAGTCATTTCAAAGTGGACCTTGAAAGTCTGCTGCAACAACGCTCTGGAGCAATTTGTTTACGGTTCCAAGAAACACAGAGCAGCCTCCCCAAACAAAAGTAGTCTTTAGAGCAGGTATTCATTTTAATTCACGTTGATTTGAGTAATCCACCAACACTGAAGTGTATCCAGGTTGACACACTGTAATCTTGTTCACGCATGAGCTGAAATTTCACTGGTGGTTATCTTTCGATGCAGTCTTCAAAGGCAGAGTTGAGTAGACGTGTTTCTTATTAGCCGGTTTCTGCCACTTTATGATTAGACCACGATGCCGTCCTGTATGAAGCTCACAGCCGATAAGCGGCAGCCGTGTGCACCTTACGCCTGAGAACAGCACGCCAGTGGTTAACCACGCTCAGGAGCACTGATAGATTCAAGGAGTTTATTTCTCCAGGCTTACAAATTTGATTACTATAGAGTACAAAGCTATTAAAAATATGACCTTTGTATTTTTTTGTACCTTGGCAAAAAGCCAGATAATAACTTCGTTTGACGTGGTTAGTATGATAGAGAGCTTATTCAGATGGAAATAAAATGACTTTTCTTTACTGGAAATTATACCTTGAAGTCTAAATGTCCATCATCGATATAACACACAGACAGACATGTTAATTCAGGCCTGAAAGCACCTGAAGCTGTTAGAGAGAGAAGTATAGCATTTCCACATTCGCAAGGGGAAAATGTATATTTTTGTACAGATGTCATCAACTTAAAATGGTAAAAAGTAAAACTATGATTTTTGGACAAGTAAAGTAAAAAAGGTTGATTATATTATATTATCAGAATATCAAAATTGGGTTTTATCGCAGCCTTTAAAGCCAAATAAATAACATTTTCTCTTTAAACCATTGTTTTCTCATTGGGACTTTTAAACCAGGCAAAGCAAACACATTTGGATACATCAGTCAGGTTTTAATGTGAATGTTATAAAATACAAAAAAGCACAATGATATTGTTTTCCTAAATGATGGATGAATTTTTAAAAGTTAATACAACTCAGAAGTGTTTCTATTAGGGTTTACAGTGAGTGAAAGAGAACACGGAGATTCTGTTGTCTGATTCCCACCAGTGAGCTAGGAAAATAGATTCCCTCAATATGTGTCAGCAGGGAGAAACTGTGTCTATTTCAGGATTTCATGGAGGAATTTTATAATAAGACCCTTTTTCTTTTGGGTGCAGGCAATCACTGGATCTCTAGCATTAATGAGCTCTTCTCTTTCATGGGCAGCCTCTAACAGAGCCCCTCCATGGGCCACTTTTATGCATCCATCTACTGATGCAGGTTTGTGACAGATGGGCTAAAAACAACAAAAAAAGTACTTTTTTCTGAGGCCTAATATTTTTATTTTTTGCTATGGGAAAATGATGCAAAATTGAAGTGGTGAAAATAGGGTGTCAAGGAGAGTTCTAGAAGGAATCAGAAGACCGCTGGCTCCATCTCCTTTGTCCCTGCATGGTTGCTCTCTGACCCTTCCAGCTGCCATCCATGAATTTGCTTCCTTTCCTGCAATGCTCTGCTGGCAATCACGCTACGTGGACTTTGAGAATGCCTGGCCGTCACCAGAGCAGCCTGTGCATCACCTCTGACGGTGGAGGTCATTTTCCTGGGAAGAAAGTGCAGTCTTGGGCTCAGCTGCTGGGACTCACTGCTCATTGCCCAGAGGCACTTGACAAGGAAGTACAATGGAGTGGGCACTACAGACTCAGAATTGTGTGCCTTTTCCCTCAGAGTCCAAATGCACAGGTCTAGGGTCTGGGGTAGGGTGGGAAGGTGAGCATGGCCCCCTCTCTATTACATCTCACAGAAAGGGCTTTTTCTACCCCCACAACTTTGGGCTTGGTGCATTGGCATTACTGGTGACCAACGGAAGTATACTTCCACCAGAGAACAAGGCCAAGATTACTTTAAATAGGAGGCTAAGACAGCTCCATGGACATTTTCAACTCCTCAGCCTCTAAAACATTTGACAGAGAAGAGGTCATTGTCCTAAATGTCAAACCCATCCATGGGGAAACTGAGATGATCCCACGCAATGGGGCAGGGACACCAATGCTGGGAACACACAGAATTCACTAGCGCTCTGATGTGCATTGAGTTTTTCAGTGGGAAACCGTGACCACCCAATAAGGACAGACCACCGAGCATGAAATCCTGTGGGAATGAAGATTTAGGCCACCTCACCAGTTAAAATAAAAGTCTAACCAGCTGAGGGGCCGGCAAAGCATGAGGGAAATTTTACAAAGTTGATGGCAGAGGGAAGCAAGAATTATACATGTAGGCTTTGTGACCTGCTTCAGAAGTGAAGGATGCGGCAGCTATATTTTATGACGATTAATTATAACTTTCCCCCATTTTTTTTGCTACCATGTAGGAAAGACATTGATGATGGTTTGCATTTCAATAGAGGATCCCAATGGGAATGTGCAATCATCACTCAAAAATACCTCTGCTCGTGGAACTTTGTGTTTCTCTTGTGTGGGGAACTTGAATGTTTCATCCAGAGAAAAAAAAAAAGAAAAGAAATGAGGGTCAGAAGGAATGAACAGTGCTGGGTGCCTGTCCAGACACCACCTGGTTACGCTCTGCTCTGCATCCTGGCAACCTGACCTCTGAGGATTGTGTCACCTCTGGATTCTGTGGCTTCAGCCAATCGGCACTGTGGGCCTATTTCAGAGCGTGGGAGGAGACTGCTCGGGACTTTTTGCCAGCCACTGTTGGACAACTGCTATATTCTTCCCTCTAAGACCATGGCATCTCCTGTGGCTCTTCTCCCTTGGGGACAGATCTCCCTGCGTTCAGATAACAGCTCTCCCCCTCTCCCGGAATCAATGGCTTCCATCTATTACATGTTGTGTGATTCACCTCTAATAAGTTATTTTTTTCTAGGGATCAATGCCACTAAGTTTTAAAATGAGATCTTAAGTGATGTCACGTACCAAGGTTGAGGTAATTAAAATCTGTGACTTGGTGATTAACAGCTGTTCAATGAATTAAATAAACAGGATAAGGGCTTTGTTTTAGTAGAGAAAACATTGCAGCAGGCTCGATAACAACACCAACAAAATTATCCACTATAAATAAACTGCAGGAGAGACTTCTGGCAATAGGCAGTTGAAGAAACCACCAAATCCTCTCCTCAAAAAGCAACTATAAAACTGAACACCCCCACCCCACCCCACCCCTGCAGCGGCAGAGGTTGTTCCCTGCGAGGACAAGCTGTGAGGACCTACAGCTTCTTGGCTACGCTCTGCAGCTCACTTCCTTCAGAAAATGGATGATGTGAGATAGTCAACAAAGGAATTAAAGTAGCACAGTCATTCGAAGAGAGATCTGAGAAACAGAAAAGGCAGGAGACAACGGAAACCAAACAGTAACACGGCAAATGTAAATCCAGCCATAGCGATAATGCATTAAGTATAAATGAACTCAAAACCCAAATAAAAAGGCAGAGATCCTCAAGTTAGATAAATAAGAAGACTTTAACTACAAGCTATCTATAAGATACACAACATAGATTCAGATAAGTTGAAAGTAAAAAAAAGGAAAAACTACTTACTATGTAAACAGTAACCCTAAGAAAGCTACATTTGCTATATTACTAATTGATTTAACAATTATGTGGAAAATTAGCAAGTATATAGAAGACTTTAAACAATGGCATAAACTAACCCAACCTAACTGACAAATATAGACACTCCACATAATGGCTGTGGAGGATTTCTTCTCTTCAAGCACAAATGGAACATTTTACAGGGTAGACAATATGCTAGTTGGGCTATAAAACAAATTTCAATAAATTCAATAGGATTCAAATCATACAAAGTATGTTCTCAGACCACAATAGAATTAAATTAGAAGTCAACAGAGACAGAATTCTGGAAAATCAGCAAATATTTAGAAGTTAAACAATACACTTCTAAATAACCCATGAATCAATGAGGAAATCACAGGGCATTTAGCAATATTTTTGATTGAATGAAAGCAAAAATAGTATATCAGTATCTGTGGGGTTTGGCTAAGATATTTCTTAGAGGGCAATTCATAGCTTTAAACATCTCTATCAGAAAAGAAGATAGGTCTCAAATCAGTAAACTAAGCTTTTACCTGAAGAAAGTAGAAAAAGCAGGGCAAAATAAATTAAAGTAATACATAATAAATATCATAGCAGAAACACCTGAAATAACCCCAAAACCCAAACAAAACCAACAAATCTGTAGGTAGACTGGCTAAGAAAAAAAGACAAAATCCACAAATTACCAAAATCAAGAATGAAAGAAGGAATATTAACACCAATGTACAGAAATTACAAGGATCATAAGGAAATGTTATGAACATCTTTATGCCCCAAATGAGACAACTTAGATGAAATGGGGTAATTCCTATAAATGCATACATTTCCAAAAGTGACTAAAGAAGGAGTAGAAAATCTGAATAGACCTGTAACAAGTAAAAAAATTAAATCAATAACTAAAGATGCTTCCACCAAAAAAAGCCCAGGTCTAGATAGTATCAATGGTGAATCTATCAAATATTTAAAGAAGAAATAATAGCAATATTTCACAGACTCTTTCAGAAAATATAGGAAGGGGAAAAAACTCCCACCTCACTCAGTAGTTCCAATTTTATACTGATATGAAGCACAAAGATATGACAAAAAAGAAAACTATAGACCAATATCCCTCATGAGTATGGAAGCAAAAATCACGAACAAAACATTAGCAAACCAAATCCACATCATATAAAAGGGGCATATATCAAGACTAAGTAAAATTTATGCCTGTAATACAAAGTTGGCATAAAATATAAAAATCACTTAATGTACTGCACCATATTCATCAAATAAAGGTCAACTGATCATTACACTAAATGCAGAAAGAAGTAGTTGACAAAAATCCCATTCACAAAAACGTGTCTCAGAAACTATGAGTAGAAGGGAATTTTCTCAATTTGAAGAAGGGCATATACAAAACACTCACAACTAATGTCATACGTAATCACTGAATGCTTTCCCATAAGATCAGGAACAAGAGAAGGATGTCCACTTTCACATGTCAATTCAACATTATACTGCTGATTCCAGCTAGTATGATAATGCAATGAAAAACCAAATACATACATAAATAACGGCATCCAGCCATCCAACAATGGAAAGAAAGAAATAAAACTGTGTTTATTTGTGGATGATATTATCATCTATGTGGAAAATCTGATGGAATCTACAGAAAAGACACTAGAACAAATAAGCGAATTTCGCGATTGTAGCATACAAGATTAAAATAGACACATCAATTGTGCTTTTACATACGAGTAACAAATGATCTGAAAATGAAAATAAGAAAATCATTCCATTCATAAGATCATTAAAAAATAAATAATTAGGAGTCAATTTAACAAAATATTTGCAAGACCTCTATACGAGAAGCTACAAAACATTGATGAGAGACATTAAAGGAGATCTAAGTAAATAAAGAGACATTTCAAGTTTGCGGATTAAAAGACTCAATAATGTCAAGACAGCAACTCTTCTCAAACTGATCTATGGATTCAACGCCATTCCTGTCGAACCCCAGAACACTTTTTTTTGTAGAAAATGACAAGCTGATCCTAAAATGTATATGGAAATACGAAGGACAATTTTGCAAAACAAGAACAAAATTGGAAAACTTACACTACGGGATTTCAAAACTTACTAAAAGGCACAGTAATCTAGATTAATTGAATAGAATTGGGGGTTCAGAAACAAATGCTTACATTTATGAGAAACTAATTTCTACAAAGGTGGCAAGACAATTCAGTGGGTACAGGACGTCTTTGCAACAAATGCTTCTGGGACGGCTGTATAATCACATTCAAAGAAACGTTCTGAGACCCCACCCTACACCATACACTAACATTAACTCAACATGGATCATGGGCCTAAGGGCAATAGCTAAAATTTTAAAACTTCTAGACAAAAATATAGGAGAAATCTTCGTTAGTTTGAATTTGACAAAGAATTCTTAGATACAGTACAAAAAGCACCATCCATAAAAGGAAAAATTGAAAAATTAGACTTGATCAAATTTTGAAAAATTTAAGCTTCAAGAAATACCATAAAGGAAATGAAAACATAAACCTCAAACTGGGAGAAAGTATTTTCAAATTATATATCTGATAAAAGACTTTTATCCAGAATATATAAAAAATCTTACAATAATAAGGACACAAAAATCTAATACAAAATGAGTAAAATTTTAAATAGCTATGCCACCAGAGAGGAAACACAGAAAGCAAATAAGAACGTGAAAAGATGCCTAACCTCATTAGTCGTTAGGGAAATGCAAATAAAACCACAATAAGCTATAACTATACTCCCACTAGAGTTGCTCTAATTGAAAAAACAGAGAATATCAAGTGTCAGACAGAATGTGGAGAAACTGAAACCCTCATCTATTGCTGTTGGGCGTCTAAAATGGTAGAGCTGCTTTGGAAAATAGTTTGGTAATTTTCTGGAATAGGTAAGCATATATTTGCCATAGGACACGGCAATTCCACACCCAGGAATCTGCCCAAGGGGAGTGAGTGAGAACACACGGCCACAGAAAGATGTGAGAAGGAAAGTTCACGCACGGGGCATCATTCATAGCAGACAAGGGGTGGAGTCCACACAGATGTCCATTGACAGTGGGGGATAAACGTACCACACCATGAAGACTACTCAATCAATAAGAGGATTGGACTGATAACGTACTACAACACGGATGAGTCAACACGTGCCGAGAGAAAGAAGCCAGAAGTGAACCGCCACATCCTGCCTGACTCAGCTTATATGAAACCTCCGGAAAAGGCATATATAGAGACAGAAAGTGGATTGGTGGTTGCCTGGCGCTGAGGGCAGGAGTGGGGATTTACTGCACGTGGGCAGGAAGGAACTTCCTGGGGTGCTGGAAAAGTTCTAAAATTGGGTGATGATGGTTGCTCCACTCTATAAATTTACTGAAATCATTGAACTGTACACTTAACGTGGGTGAATTTCAATGGCACATAAATTATATCTCAGTAACCCTGCAACAGATAAATTACATTCTCCTGGAGCTTGCATTGTGCGACTTGAATGCCACTTACTCGATTTCGTTTGAGCAAGAATGTAAACAGCGTTATTTTGGGAACATTTCTGTTACAAAACCTGATTTCACATAGCCCCACTTGAACCTATATTTCTGTCACTAACCATAGAATCACGTCCTTGGCAGGAAATCCCGCCTCCTCCCACAGGCTCTTCTGTAGTGCCAGTTCACGGGGAGCGACATCTTCCTGGAACGTGGAGTCTGAACATCTCGCTCTCATCACCTTCTCTGTCGTTAAATAATGTGCAACGTCAGGTGTTTCCTGCTTTGTGTATGGATTCCATGTCGCCTTCAATAGATCGGAGGGTCCCCTGAGCATAAAATCAGGGACCACGCTCTTTTTACTCTTAAGAATATCCAGCGTGAGGGGAAGCCTCGCGCTGACACTGGCTGTGTTTGCAGAGCATGTCAGACGAACTCCGCCGTTCAGTCCTCACACCTCCAAGAGGTTTCCATGATGATTCTCCTCATCTTAGGCACGTGGCAAAGGAAGGACGGCACGTAAAATGATTTGCCCACGGGAACTCAGCGAGTTGAAAACACATTCAGGTTGAGAACCCAGATGGCCTCCATTTTTAACCCTTAAAGACAGTTTCAGATTCTCCCATAATGTCTGAGGGAAGCACAGGCACCTCCTGCTTACCTGCAGCGCGGCTTTCCAACAGGTGATTTGAATCAGACCACTCACATAAATTATCATGCTGTCCTGTCCTACTGTCACCGGAGGCAGGCCCAGGACGGTCTGGAAAGCGGTGTTTTTCCAGACACTGCTGACAGCTCTCGAGGCAGCAAGCACACAAGTCGGCGGAGTCTATAATTACAAACCGAGCAACTGTACGCGAGGTTATGACAATTCTCTACTTCGGAAAATACCGCTGATTGATATGTTTTTAAGAGACTGACATATGTAACTCTTTATTAAAAAATTATTAAATAACTCCTTGAAATAAAAAGGCAGCCATGTAATTAGTAGTTATGCACTGTATGACAGCGTAATTATTCATTACCAATAGGCAGGAACAAAGTGACTTCTAATTTCATCTTCAGAGTCTTTAGAGGTAAAAAAAAGTACTTTAAAAGGAAATAAACTAGGAAGAAAATGGCTTTTGTAAGCACTTGAGATTTTTCTTGACTGGGAAGAAAAAATCTAAAGAGTAAATGACAGACGATGTCATGCTATCTATATTTAAAGCGAGCAAGTGATACCTTGATGAAAATAAATGTAAAAAATACACACATAGAGGAGTTTCTACCTCTTTTATTCCCATTGTTGTTTTTAGCTAAAGATTATTTTTTTTGGCTTCTCTGGAAAAATGTGCGTTTATCTGTATCTGTTTGGAATTGGAAAAGCCTTCTGTAAATTATTCAGAATTGATGAGTCCTGAGACCCAAATCCCAACAGACGCTTACCAGCTTGTTTGTGACACAAAGAGGAATCTGGCATAAGACAGCAGGGTTCATGGACTGGATTCCAGCATCAGGTCCAGGCCTGGGTTGAGCAGTGACACTGAGGCCTAAGCCACCTCTTCATCCTCATTTGAGGGAAAATGCATTTTCCATGAGTAACGAGGAGATAGGCAGTGAATGTGAAATCCAGACCAGATGACCTGTCACAAGTGGGTGAGGTAGCTTAGGGCCAGACAGGCTCACAAGGACTTTGTGTAGATGGCAGGTCACTGGTTGGGCTGATGGGCCATAGGTGGCAGGGGACATGCCTCGTAGGAAATAGGACTCGGGATGCTGGTTTTGTGTTCCGAGTCTCAGCCTGTGTCGTGGGGTCATGGAATGGCACACTGGGGTCTCCACTTGCTTCTTTCCTAATCGGAAGCCATGAAGGGTCTGGGGCAGAGCAGTTTGGCATTTGGAAGAATAAGCTGACAGTAAGATGCAGGACTGGAAATGCCCATGGACAACTTGGGGTGACAGCCTTCAGCAGCTTGGGTCCAGACGACCCAGGTCAAACGTCTTACACATCTTTTTTTTTGAGGAAGATTAGCCCTGAGCTAACACTTGCTGCCAATCCTCCTCTTTTTGCTGAGGAAGGCTGGCCCTAAGCTAACGTCCATGCCCATCTTCCTCTACTTTATATGTGGGACGCCTACCACAGCATGGCGTGGCAAGCGGTGCCATGTTTGCACCAGGGATCCAAACCGGCAAATCCCGGGCTGCCGAAGCGGAATGTGCGCACTTAATCGCTGTGCCCCTGGGCCGGCCCTTGTCTTACACATCTTAAAGACCCCTTCTGTCTGTCCCCGAGTTTCTTCTCTGGCCACCAGCTGCCTCATCCCTCAATCCTCACCCAGCAAAGGTGGCTGGTCCCTGGCCCCAGTGTTCTTGCTTCCCTCCTTGCCTGTGCAGACCGCTCTCTGAGTCCGCAGCCGCCTCCCTGCTCTTCTGTGCTCCTCCCCTGCATGGATACTGGTTTCCACTAGACTTTGACACCCTCCACACTGGCCCATTGCCTCCAGTTTGTCTTGACATTCAGGTAAGACCTCCGCTGAGCACGGTGGTCCTCTCCTGCCTGACCCTTCTCTTCCCTCTGTGAATTCTCCTCTGTGTGTGACAGGGGACTGGCTTCAGACATCGGAGTCTGCAGCCATCACACATGGCAGACTGACTTCAGCTCAAAACTTGCAGTGACTGCCTGTGTGTTGTGGTATTTTGAGGCCACAGCTGGTCACAGCAGGGAAGAATGACCTAAATGATTTCCCAGAGTCACGGGGGAGGTGGGACATCCTAGAAGTCTGTCATTCCTATGATGGATTAAAAGTTATTCATGAAGTAACCTACATATTCTGAACTTGACTGACTTTGTATTTTGTATAACCGGATTCAAATGTCGGCCCTGGTCGTCTGTCTCTGTTCTCATTCTTCAGATCCACCGTGCACCTCCTCCTAATGGACCCCTCTATCTGCCAGGCCCTTTCTCTCTCTGTGTCCAGCTAACTCCGCTGCTTCCTGCACGCCCAGGCTCATTGTGGCCCGTCCCCTGTCCACATGCCCTCTTCCCCGTAAGCTGCTCGCCGCGTCTTGTCTGTGTTTGCTGCACCTGGCCACACTGCTCGTCCCGCCGGCAGCTCCTCAAGTAAATTGTTGGCTTCTCAAGGACTCGGGCTGAGCCTGTACATTTTAATAACTCGGCGCACAAAAGAAGGGGCTGACGAGCTTTGGATTGATTTATTGACTTAGAGGTTGCTTTTCTAGCCAAAGTTACTGAAGATTACACTCCTGGAAGATTGTATCACAGAATTTGAGACATGAAAAGGACTTCGGTGATCATGAGGCCCTTGATTCCATCTGAGAGGAGGGCCAATGTGTGCGTTCAAGATTGCCTTGTATTCAAGGAGAGAAATTCCTGCCTGTTCTTTCTCTTGATTGCCTTTCTGTCTTAATTTTTTTCTCTGTCTCACCACCTTCTCATACCTGCTGTAGGATGAAGGGCACCGCCAGTGTCTAACAAACCAACTTTGACTTTAAACTTGTCTCTGTCTTTGCACAGACCCCTTAATTGAAGTATGAAAACACAAGCTATGCAACTTTATATAGAAGTTTATCCACACATACAATGCCATGACTACACAGCCTAAAATTCCTAGATTTCTAATGGAATTAACTTGTTTGGTTCATTTGTCATAGGAGATGAGGACAATAAGATACCAGTTAGTTTACAAAAAGAACCCCAGGTGTAGAAGTGGGCGTTTTCTCTGGCTTTCTCATCCTACAGCCACTTTCCTCGTCTTCCTCCAGTCTACATGTGGCTTCTGTCCTTTCCATTAACCACCTGTTCTCCACTACGCTACATAAAATAAAATGAAACCATCTGAAATATAACTTTTTAGAAAGTGATTGTCTTTTTGACCATGCTTCTCCTCAAACATGACATACCACGGTGCTGGGAAATACGCTGAAACGCACATTCTGACCAAGCCCCCATGTCCGGTCTCCGTAGGTGCCCAGACTCTCTCTCTCTTTCTCCACTACCATCACATCCCTCCCTTAGCTATGTTTCTCCCACTCTTTGCCCTCATCATATTGTGTTTTAAATATATTATATATGTATATGTATATATTTTACATATATGTATATATAATAACATACATTTTTCTCCTTCTACTGAACTGTGGTCACTGAGAATACGGGGGTCCTCCGTCAGTGATTTCCATCCCCACCCCTCCAGCTTCTGCTCATTGCTCCTGCCTGGGTCCCTAGATGACGGTGAATTAGTCAATGTCAGGGTTTACCCGCCATCTCTATGACGAGAAAGACTCATCTGGAACTGACATGTCTGGACTACATTTAATATGACTTTAATTTACGGTCATACGTTTTTTCTAAGTTGACAATAGCCAGCCTGTTGAAAGACAACCAAGTGAATTGTGCAGGGCCACACACCCCGAGGCACTAACCATTTGTATTGCCAAAGGCTTCTGGGGTCCAGGCTGGATTTCTGATCAATTGCGTATGGCGAGGACTCTGACCTTCTCTGACAACGCTCCCTATAGTGATCAGTGTCCACCATTCTACTCGTTAGGATTCACTTGGACGTTACACCTGAAGTCTCTGTAAGAGAGCATGGTAGATCAGGTGGGAATTGGCCATAAGAAGGAGTAAATCCCCCTATCTGGCTGTCGCCCCGACACTCCCTCACTGACACTGAGAGTAGATCGATCACCTTCCTACAGCAACATGAACCCTTTCTTCCTGGGAAGGCCAGTGGTCCAGTGTGGGGCTTTGTTTGTCCCTCCGTCACTAGGTGGGGCCCTGCTGTCGCCCATCTGTGGGAAGATTAGAGGCGCTTCTGATCCTCCACAGCACAGCCATCCTTGGAGAGCGCTGGGGAGCGGAGCCGTAATGGGATGAGAGTAAACATATTAAGAAATCTAGTTCCCGAAGCTTTCCTCCTGCTTTTCTTGATATGCTTGGGGGGAAGATGCACTTAACACATACATCGTAAAGGACCAGCGGGGCCTCATCAGTGCTTTATGATAACCGAGCATAAATCCTCGCGCGATGGGTAGTTCCATGATTAATTGCGTTCTGTCGACATTAGGCCGCGTTCTTATCAGCCGCTTGCTGTTCAGCACTTGCTAGGCCGTTAATTATTGTTGTGTGGCTCTAAGGAATGTTTTCAAAACATTTTAGAATTCTGCTACAGTGACAGCACAGGGAATAAGTCACTATTCTACATGAGAAAGACAAACAGATATTCTAAAACGTGAAAATAATTTAATTATGCCTTTTTCTTCCCTAGCTAATGCTGACAAAAGTGCATTTCTAACATTGCACGGAATGTCAGTGGTGGATCTCAGCCGCCCTGGATTCCGGGCTTATTCAGCACGCTGTGGGAGAGACTCCCTTAGCGGCTGTGGAAGCCAGTCAGGTGAAAGGGAGTGAGTTCAAATCCTGAGATGCTTCAACATGGATCTTTACATTTTTGATCAAACACTCTTATTAGTCCTTCTGTGAACTGGGACGGATAGAGGACGACTATTGGTGAGTCCACTTTGTGTCTGCAACTAACAGAGAAAGTGCAATTCCCTCCATGCTTCTCTCTCTGCTCTCTTTCCTGCCTGGCGCTGATTCCCCCTCCCAAGCCAGCTCCCCCCTACGTTGTTGCTCACGTTTCAAGTTGCCTCACTGGTATTTCTGGAGATTGGGACTGTAATTCGAGATCAAACTGTGCTTCTTTGTTTCCTGCCAGCTCTGGGCAAGTAGCTGGGATTTTATTTTGTTTCATGAGGAACTTGGAGACTCAGATGAGTACAAAGTACAAGAGAAAATGCTCATCCATGAGGCCTCACAATGAACCAAATGGAAGTTGTCATCACTGAAACAGGGAAGTTCCTTCATGAGGAAATATAGAGCCGGCACAAGCTAGTCACAGGGGTTTTCTTCCAAACGTCCCTAACCGATGTGAAGAGTCCAAGAGGAACATGTGCCTTTGTATTCAGGAAGTTGAATTTTAAGGTTTTTTTAGATTTTTGCAGTTACTTGATCCATTTTTCCCTCTTTGTTTACATAAGAAGACTAAGCTCAGAGACCCGCAACTCCAGGATTTGCCCGGTCAGTGACACGCTGGGCCCAGGACAGTTTCCGTCTCCCTCTGTGGAGGTCATCCCATGGCATTTTACATCTTCTTAAAAAAAGTATTTCTAAAACAATTGTTGGTTTATTCCTTACAAAGCTACTCATGTAGAATTGATGGTAACCTCTGCATCATGGCATTCCGATGTCCACAATCGGATTCTAACGTATTTTCTCCAACTTTATCTCCTGCTCCCATTCAACCCCACCCCGTGGGTCCCACTGCTTCCCACAAGTAGCCACAGAAGTCTGGATATTTTGATATCTCCATTCCTGTTTCTCTCACACATACTCCACGCGTCTCCAGGTTCTTTATGAGGCCCAGCTCCACCCTACCTCCTTTATAAAGCTTCCTTCAAACTGTTCTGTCCCAAATTGCTGTCTCTCTTTGCTAAACCCCTCTGGGCTTAGGATCTGAGACACACAGTTTAGCACAAAACAACACATAGTTTTGTTGTTTTCAATGACTTTGGGGGAGGAAAGACCAGGAAACACTGCCCGATTGTGTTCCTCCACTTGCTGGAAACGCCAAGAACGCAAACAGAGGAGCTGCTGTTCACAGGCACGATGTGGCTGGTTTCCAGTGACTGTTTTGTGCACCCCGTGGGGTTAGCACAGCAGCCTCACTCATCACACTCAATGACTATCTACCGAATAAAAATGCACTAAATAAAGTAAACTGAGAGGGTGGGGAGTAAGAGGGACGTGGAGGTGAGACACAGAAAATGAGGGATAAGAGAGACTGAGAAGGGAGGAGCTGCCCTCATTCCCTCCTTCCCTTTGTCCAATGACCGTCCCTTGAGTCGTGTCTGTTGTGAAAGCTCTGCAGCCTCTCCATGCTCACTGTTTGGCACATTGCTGCCCAGGGCCGCCTCGCCAAGGTCCTAAAGTCTTATTGGCTGGAGTTATGCTTCATTTATAAGAGATGGCCAATCGCGAGATAACTGAGCTTTAAGTGTTTCAACTCAGAAATAGGAGACACTTATTGTTTCACACATTCAGCAAATACTCACGAAAGGCCCTCTGTGGGCCACAGACCATTCTAGTCTGTGAAGAAGACAGACAATGGCTCTGCCTTCATGAGGCTCACGTTCTGGTGAGGGTGGGAGTGGATAACACACAAACACAAGGAAATAATTTCACCCGTGATGAATGCTCTAAAGGAGAACAGACATACAGAGGGGAGGGATGGGTAGTGATATTACTCACCCTGTATCTGCCTGTGTCTTGCAAAAGAAGCAGGAGGAAAGCATTTCACACTTTGCATTCCTAACATAGTAAACTCATAATCTGAAGAATCGGATCACTTACATTTTGGGTGCAATGTGACCTTAGTCTTTACCCAAGTAGGTTTACCTCTCTGGGTCTTGTTTGTGGGTGGTAACCCTGAGCTGGGTGGTAGAGGAAGTGCCCGATCCTGTGTTCAGAAGCTGTGGTTTTAGGGTGAGGACCCTTGATGCTACAAGGCACACGTCAGTCTATATTTCCACAGCGTGCTATGGTGAAGTTTACATGCATTTTAGATTTCTGAATTACAGAAATATAAGAGAAATGCTTATATTGCAGCAGAGGCACCTCCCCATTGTAAAATGTGGTAAGAGAATGGGTTAGAAACCAACTCACCAGCCAGGAATTCCAGGTTTCTAAAGAACTCGGACACTAAGATGTGATGCACTTAACAATGTACCACGTGCCTTCCCATGAGTCCACCCCAGGCTGTGACGTGTCCACCCTGACTTTCCTCTGTCCGTTCTCTGCTTTCTTCCTTCCTCTGTTCCGTAAGGCTTACTGAGTACCCACTATCACCAGGCCTGGGATAGAATCTGGGGACACAGTGGGGAGCAACTCGTGCAAGGTCCCTGCCTCCAATGCACATGATATTATGTGCTCTTATTGCTACTAGAAGGCGATGTTCCTGGGGACCAAGCAGGTCTGGACTCAGAGCCAGCTGGTTTTACTCCAACATCACACAGTCTTTCCAACGTACCATGTTAGAATGCAGCAAACTAGGCACACACAAAACCACAATGAACAGTAACACAAAGCTGGGCTGGAAAGATGGGTCGATGGCTAGATAGGTACTTGGGTAGATAGACAAATCTATCTTGATCTTTTTTGATAGATAAACTTATTTGATGTCTTTTCAATGGAGATTTTGAGCAAAATATAAGACTAGAGGAGGATATAGAATAGCACGTATCTGACATTCTCCCCTGGCCATTATTTCTAGGAAACTGGGACACTATTTGTCCACCTGTATAAAGGGGAATACATAATTTTTTTTTTTCCTGAGAAAGACTTGCCCAGAGCTAACATCTGTTGCCAGTCTTCCTCTATTTTGTATGTGGGTCACCACCACAGCATGGCTGATGAGCGGCGTATATCCATGCCCGGGAACTGAACCCAGGCCGCTGAAGCAGAGCATGCCAAACCTAACCACCAGGCCACAGGGCCAGCCCCAGGAATATGCAATTTTTAATGGGGATTTGTAAAAGCTATTGTGAAAATTTGATCAGATTATTGTAGTTATTTTGTATTGTATTTTAGTTATTTTGGAAGCATACCGTATCACAGAATTTCCAAGTAACAATTATTCTCTCCTTTAAAAATATCACCTTCCTCTTCTGACACTGCTCCCAAAAAGTGTCGATGAGCATGGTCTCAGAGAAGAGCTTGCCACACATGTTATCTCAGAGGTACATGTCTGTTCTTTGCAGAGAAAAAGCGAAATCACAGTGGTAGGACTGAAAGACGTTTTAATGAAATGCTGTCGATTTTCAAAGTTATAAATCTTAGAAACTTAATTGTTTGTAGCTAATATCTAAGCTGCTCCTAGGGCCATAAAGGAATCTAAATTGGATGATAAACTCATGACTATATTAAACATTAAGAAACACACCAGAGAGCTTTCCAAGAGCTTAAACACACACATGCACATGCCCACACTTGCACACACACACAGGGATTAGTCAGAGTGCTAGACTTTTGATTATGCTCTGCCCATGACTGGTCCTGTGAAGGGGTCATGGGCTAAGTCATAGCTCTCATCCCTGGAGATAAGAGCAGTTGTTCTCGAAGTTTGGTGGGAATGGGTGGGAAATAATTCACCACGAACCCTGGGAAGTCAAGGACGAACAGAAAATTCCCTATGATCTCTAATGCACCAAAGCAGTAGAGAGACCCCCTCTGACTTGACTATAGGACTGTTTGAATGGCATTTTAATGAACAGATACCTTACAGACTCACGTTACCAAGAACAGGTGCCACCTGGACGCTCATTCTGGGTCAGCCTGATGAGCCATCTCACATTGTATCATCTGAGGTGATCTCCAAAAGATTGTCACAGGATGTTTTGTCATTTGACCCTCCCAATTGGCACACGGAGTGGAATGGCCTGCGAGCCTTCCTGATGGCTGGGCAGGCTGCATGGCTGTCCTGGGTTGCATGGTAGCAGCCCTGGGGCTGTTGTGAAGGACATCTAACTCTGGGCAGCGCCTCTGTGTGCCCATCACTCCTCCAGCATGACTGTGACCTGTAGCCCAAGGAAGGGCCCTTTTGTCGGAGCCGCACCATTGGTTAAGAGCCTGGGCGGTGTTTCTGGTGGCTGCTCTGATGGGGCTTCTTGCCAGCATGGAGTAACACAGAGTAACATAGAGTATATGAAAATACTTTGCAGTAACCTCTGTGCGCTCTCCTCACGCTCCAGCCCCCAGCCTGTCTGCCCATCTCCCACCTCCCTAAGCTGCCACCTGCCCTCTGGCTTTGAGCCTATTTGCATAGACGCTGCAGCTTCCTGGCCCCACATGGTGCACGTGATGCATTGGGCTGCTTCCTTCCTGCTCCCTCCTCCCTCCCTGTTCCACCATCACCTCCAAGATGTTCTCCAAAAGATGTGTCTCCTCCTCCCTCAACTCCTCGGGCACACCTGGGGCGAGGCCTGCTCAGATTCAGACTCCAGATGACCAACTAGTTTAGCAGAGAGTGCCCTCAACATGCTAGTTTAAATTTTAACCCCATTGCGACAAAATTCGCCTTCAGCACGTTTTATTTTGAAATCATGGCACAGACATAGCACATCAGAGATGTCATTTCGTAAAAGAAAACAATGGCAGGACCCTCCTCTGAAATTCTCTGGGTTCCCAGTCCAACATAGGCAGGTAACAGAACTCACCCTGTGGACCTGGCTACCTGCTCCTTTAAGGAAAGGGACCCTGCAGTTACCGTCCAAGATCAGACAACACTCAGCCTGCTGGTCCCAAACCAGACAGGGTCTTCCTTCTGTTGACCCTCCCACCCCGGGGGCACCTTCTGCCTTCTGAGGTTGGCAGTTTTTAGTGGCTCCTATTGTAAAAGGTGGTTGGAAGTCAATTTGCCAAGTAATGTCATACACTCAGACACATTTCTGCACTTAATTTATGTTTATTATAATATTTCAAATTACTTCAAGAGCTCTTGAAGCAACACAAGATCCACACAATTTTTCCAGTGCATACACCTTAAAGAGGTATATGTGTGTGTAATAAAAGTACTCTAAGTGAATTCATTTCATTACCAGAACCGTCGATACTCGTTAACTGAGAGCAATATAAATGTGCAAATAGTCATTAACAATCCAACTTTAACTTGCTGTAATAAGCTTTCCATAAGAACCCGTAGTTACTTTCCAGAACAAACACCTGTTAATTTTTCTGGTCTGTTTTCATGCTAGTCCATTTCTGCCACAGCTGGATGCAGTTAAACAAACCAGTCTGTATTTATAGAAGCCAATTTTCACTGAAACCCTCGAAGGCGGGGATAAACTTAAACATTTCTCTAGGATCCAATACATATTAACTACAGTAAGTGTATTTGCGAGACTGAAAAGATCCTAATGTACACTGAAAGAGTTTACGGCATTTTTACCGTTTCAGCTTATCTAGCGCTAATGCCTTCTGCTTGTGTCACCTCTGGTTGCTAAGGTTTAAAAATACACATAATTTTCATAGGTTATCTTGAGAAGGACCACCTCCCTTCATTATTTAAACCACTTCTCAGGATGAAAGGTTCGTATGTGAATTTATTCACTAAGAGATTCTGGACTCCATCTGTCTGCACAGTGTGGGGCGGGGTGGCAAATTGGAAAGAGGGGTGCCTGGGAAGATGAACTCTTTAGTGCTTGGCAAGTGTATCTCATAGAAATTTACAAAAACATTTGAAGGATCTCCCTCTAAGACAGTGGGAGCTTCAGGTCCTACCACCCCACACTTACCAAAAAGCCCTTACATCTCCATAGGTCATCCAGTCTGACAAGTCCCCTCCCGGGCATCCTCTCTCTCAGGAAACCCTCCCGTTGAATGCAAGGCCCCCCTGCTCTGTGCAGGCCCATTTCCTCCTGAGGCAGAGGCAGGCGGCCATATTCCCTCACAGAGTGTAGACCATCATTAGCTTGCTCTCCTTTTCTCCCTATTTCACATGGAGTGATTCTGGTCCCTTTTGTCTTCCCTCAAAACCGGCTTTGGCTTTTCTGTGACCCTCTCCTCATTTTGGTCTCTGGACTATTCTTGGTGTTGCTGTCAGAGTGGCACTGCCCTCCCTTGAGGCCTCTGGTCCAGCAAACAGGGATACCAAGAACACGAATCCTGAGTCAGCAAAGAAGATAAATGAAGGCTGCCAAGTTTTGTAAAAACACCTGCTACCAAGTCCATGCCTGGGGATTAACCACCTTCCCAGGGGCCTGTGAGATGCCTGCTGGGAGCACGGATGCTCCTTCCTTCAACAATTTACCTTAGGGAGCGGCCTTCCAGCATAAACCAGATGAGAAATGGCCCCTCAGAAGCATGGGGAGCACGTTGAGCCACTCAGAAGAGCGACAGCAAGACAGAAGGAAAAACTCAGGAAGAAACTGGTGAGCCTGACTCAGTCACCTGAAACCACGAAAGAAAAAGATGAGTATTTGTCGTGGGGAAGCTCCGCTCACATGGGCAGTTGCTGGAGATGTCACGATTTACGAGGATGAATGTTGCTGATAAGAAAACTCTGAAGATACAATATTTGAGTTGATTCAGGTTGAATTTATATATGTTATTTTAAAATAATTTCCAACCCACAATTTTTGGTCACTGTTGTTTAACTTTTGGCACTTAGAGGAATAGGCCTTTTTTCTGAAAAATGTCTTTATGATCGAATGCTCTTCCTTTGTTGAAAGGCTGTTGTTTGAAATCTCATAGGAAGGTGTTCCCAACGTGACAGAGCAGAACGGGGGCACCGCTGAGCAAGCCGTTTTGTTTAAAAATACGGAGATTTCTTTTACGGATGGCTCTGCTACAGATGACGTCAGACACTGCCAACGGTGGGTAAACCCTGTTTCTATGGAATCCTTTAATGCTATCTCTTGCCAGTCTCAGAGCAGAAAGAATGAGCAAAAGTTTCGTGAATTGTACTCCTACTTGCATTGCTGTCACTAGTGTCACCTTTAAAGACCCATTCCTCCTTGATTAGAGCTGTAATCCCACAGCGATTCCCAGACCTTGATTACCGGGGAAAAACGCAAGTCTGGTGAAACCCAAAATGCGCTTGAAAGACAACTGTGCTTTCCTTTAGTAGACGGCGAAGGATTTTTCTAAATAATTACCCTCAACTTACAGTTTTAAAGTTTTCAGATACTTTTACATAAACTACCTCACTTGTTCCTTGATATTAAAAAGTTAAACAGAGTCCACAGTAGAATGTAGGGAAAATATTATGTCAACGTTGTGTCCTCTATCAGCATCCTCTTCTGATAAATTGCTATCCCACCTCTAGGACATGAGTATAATTTAAATTTTCTGTCATTCTCGAACGACATTTTCATGTGATGGTGTGTTAATAATCACTCTCAGTAACGTACCTCCCTAGTAAGGTGACATGTCGGTGGAGATCCGATTGTACAAGCACTGCAAACCTTGACCTCTCCAGGAAGCTTACTAGCTCACTTCTGCTATTTTTCTAAAGATATTTGCAATTAGAGGTGCCAGATGGAAAAACAGAAATAAAAATGGCAAGTGTACATGCGCGTATGTGTCTGGCTTTGAAAGAAAACCAGCAGATCTTTTTATACGAGCAGGGGCAGCCTGAGCTCCTTCCACCAGTGGGTAGAGCCTGCGAGGTTTGGGGAGACAATGGGGGTTTGATGCCACCAGCCGTTATTTTTACCCTGGAGGAAACTTTACAACAATGTCGAATTTTCTTTCCACCTTCCATCAGTTGCTATTATATTTCTTGAATTACTCTGTCAAATTCAACATCCAATATAAATGAAGTAACTTTTAATCATTCCAGGAGAGACGGGTGACGGATGGAGATATTATACTTCAATATACGGAAATAGCCTCGAAATGTCATTAACTTTTGAATTAACAATGAGCCTTGATTGTTTGAGAAAAGGTGACATATTTCCCCATTTAGAGTTTGGGACAAGAAGTTAATTTAAACGCCAAAAGTACATATATTTGAGTAACTTGATGTCAAATAAATCTTTTAGCATTAATATAAAAATGGCATTTATAAAAGCTATAATGAATGTGGTTAAAGGCACGTTTTCTTAAACAGTTTTACCCAATTGAGACCTTATAAAGCTTTGGTCTATCCTACTGTCATTAGTATATTTTTTCAGGCCAACTGTAGCAAAGGATATATATTTCAAGTTAACATTTATGAGCATCAAGTACGGGTCGGACATTGTTCTTTTTGCCTTAGGTGCGTCATGTAATTTCTTACAACAACTCCGCGAAGGAGATCATTTCATTATCATTTTCCAGGGGAGGAATTGAGGTTTGAGAATAAATTTTTCTTCTGAGGTCACAAGTCTAATGAACAGTGGCTCCTGGTCCAGCCAGTTCTCCCGGAAGGTGCTGGAACCAGGGGCGCTGATCCACTGTTGACTCAATCTCTGCAGGACGAAGCAAGTAGACCTACACTAAGCAGAGAGAAAGGAAAAGCTGCCGTGCGTTGAGCATTTTCTATTTTCTTAACATGGGCCACTACGTGTTCTGATATTTCTAACCCCTGCATCCACTTTGCAGCTACTATTGGGTCAGTTTTTTTCTTTTAACTGAGGCAGAGAAAACTTAACTGAGGAGCCCACAGTCGCACAGTTTGCCAGTTGGGTGGAGTGGTCTCAGTGAATTTCTCTGTTTTGGAATATCAGGGCCATTGTCCCTCATTATGGACAAGGGGTTTTTGCAGCTGGGATAGCAACAGTGTAAAACATGCTTCTGATCGTGTCAGAAAGTTCTGGAAGAATGGGAGGAGCCACAGTCCCATGAGCAACGTGCTCTCCCTCCACTTCGCCCAGCAATGCTGCTCCCGGGGTTGGCTGTTTGGCACGGCTCGGAGCCTGTGCCATGGACGCTGGCTGGCTGGAGAAACCCTCCCACAGCTTCAGGGGGTCCTGGGAAGTGCCATCAGCTTTGGTCTAAGCCAACCTTTTCCTCTGTGTTTTCTCTCCCTCTTGCCTCCCTGGACCATTTGAGAGCAGCCTGATGAAAAAATATTTGGCCAACACTAACAAAAGCAAGTTCTAGGTACCACACCTGACTTCTGCCAATGCTCCTACATTATACAACATTAGGAGCCCTGGTAGCAGCCTGACATCCCCAGACTTGCCCTTGGAACAGTGCTGTTCATGCGACTCTACCCCAGGGTGAAACTTCAGATGCTGTGGGGGGCCAGGGCCTGCAGGGTGAGGAAAATGTTTTAACCCCACTGTTCACAAACGCTGGGATGCCATCGGCCAAGGGGCACGTTAGCTATGCTTACACACCTCCAGTGATAAGGAACTCACTGCCTCCCAAGTGCGTTTAAGCCTATTCTGTCTGTAGGCTGTTTGTTAGAGATTGTTCCTTTGTAGAAATTCAGCTTAACTGTCTCTTGAATTTATGTTTGATAATCATGATCTAACTCCTTCGACTGATGGGGCTCCTTCTAAGTGCTCCATTCTCTAATGGGGACAGGCTGGAGAGGACGTGGGGGCGGGTGACTTGTTCCTGTCAGCATGATAATCACTGGTGTTGTTTAAAAGAAAGTGGGTAAAAAGTGGCAAATGAGCAATTTTACCTGGTAGTAAAGGTTAAAAGCAAGTGTCCCTCCACAGTTTATCACAGCCAGAGGGGCTCAGGGCCCACTGACACGTTGACTTGGAGTGCGAAGAAAACACAGTGGAGAGAGAACAGTGAAAACAGTGGGTGCTCTAAACTAAGTGTGTAGCTGAGCCAACATTTTACAGATAAAGGACCAGCCTACAGGAACCCCTGTTGTCACCCAGGGGATTTGTATGTCTGTGTGATATGTTACATCTATCTATATTATATGTAATATATATTGTATATACACACACACACTTATCAATAAATACTTTTATGGGAGATCTTCTGAAACAATAACTATAAAAAGAAATATTTTCTAATTTTCTGCCTTTGTATGTCAGTTGAAAAATATATTAGTAAGAAAATTACTTTTCAAAAGGAGACTAATGGTAGGTAACGGATTTTAGTAACACAAAGTGAAAAATATAGGAAGAAATTTCCAAGTGAGCAGCATGATAAACACGGCTCCTAGTGATGGGGCAAAAGCTGCTTACACGGCAAAAATAGCAAGATCATAAAATTTATTCTTAGCTAAAGTCAGTGTATACTATGAACCCAGAAAAAGTTTAGCTTTTAGGGAAAAATGATTAATTGTTTCTATCCTCATGCTTAGTTATTATTACTGAAAGATAAGAACTAACTAAATCCAGGAAAATTTCAATAAATCACAAATACGTATTCCAAGAAAAAATGCCTGTAGTTAATATGGAAGCATGAGTTACCAGAGTTGGTGCTTATTGTATTATTTAGCACCTGAGATAAAATAATTCAATACAAAAATCTTAGTCCACTTAAACCTAAATGGGTGTTGGCATGGAATGAAATATCTCCAAAAAAATTATCAAAGCCAATAAATTTCAGTCTCAGAAATGCTGTGAAAGGGGTTTGCTCACACTTTGACCCGCCATTTGCGAACCCAGAGTAACCGAGTTCAGATGCTTATTGTAATTTCACAAAAACTAATGATGGGAACAACCCAATATCAGTTCTCAAAACCACATAGAGTGTTGTTGAAACCACAATGTATTTTTTTAAAGGAGAGAAAAGGTCTGCATTTCTTTCCAGAACATAAGAGCTATTGAGTTTTAAACTGAAAATCATCTCCAGTGAAAAGAGCATCAAGAGCCACATTTTATTAGCTCTCGGGAAGTGTGCGTCTCAGAACAGGGCAGTTTCTTCTGTTCCTCACATCTTTGTTTTGAAAGTCCTGCCAGGGAGAACTCTGGCCCTGAGTGTGTCTGAGCATCTCACTAATTAATCAGCTAAGGACCCTACCTCATTCTGCTTCCCTACTCAGCCTGCTAAGATGATTTCTCTATGAAGCTTTTAAAAAATCGGCTTCGGCTGGTTTTAAGTCATTATACACTTCACCTCCGTACAGATAAATTTAACACTTGCTATGGTTTGGTTTTGATTTTTTTTAGACCAAAAACTCTTATTCTCCATTTTTCTGTCATTAATGACATCTTTTTGAGAATTTGGCCCTAAAGCTCAGAAATAAAAATCAGAACTTGCATGAAGACAAGGACACAAACTCCCAAAGGACACAGATTTTTGTCTATATTATTTCAAAAACACTCAAAGGAATGCTTGGCATGTGGCAGCTGCTGAAGAGCGACTTGTTGGACGAACAGCCAGCCTACGTCTTCTAACTCTGCATCTTCTCAAACAGGTGCATGTGGCCCCAAGGAAAGGCACCCAAGGTTCCTTTCAGTTTCCACGTCTGTGTGGGTTGGGTGAAAGGTGCGTCAAACAGCCAATGGCTAAAGGCAGCCACATGCCCATTTTGGCAAATTTATTTAAGAATTTATTTATTATAGTTAAGCATTTGCAAGTTCTCATGTCTCAAATAATATATTACTGCCAATCAGATCATTTGATCAGAATAAAAGCAGCACATTGATATAATTTATATAAAATAAACAAAAACAAGAGAAAACATATCTATTAGAGTTGGCTTAGTACCAGTAAATACAATTTTCCTTGGAGTTTTCAAATTATCAGATTAGCTCAAGAGCATCCCCCATAAACATACACACACACTCATACACGCACACATCTTTGGTCCCTTGGCCAGGACCCACAGTTTACTCTGAGAGAAATGTGAGGGATGGGTAGGCTACAGCATCAACTCCTTTAAGTCTTGGAAAATGCCATCTTGCTTGGCCCTTCTCTTATTTAATGATCAATAGCATCAGCATTAACCGATTACCACGAGTGTGAGTCCAGTGCTGAGAGGAATATAGGCATCGTCTTATGTGATGCTCCCAATTAATGGGATATAAGAACTCCTCTCCATTTTACAGATGAGGGAACCCGAGGTGTTGACATACCAAGACCACAGAGCTGGAATTTGAAACTCAGCTCTGAGAAACTCTAATACGTCTGCTCTACCTACGGTGCAATGTCTTAAGTAAAACTACTTTGCCCTAAAATACAGCAAAAAATAGAATAAAACAAAATCTTGCATGCAAGACACGATTTTTTAAGTGGAAGTACTGAAATCTCCCTTTTGCAGAGTTTTTAATATAAATTCTTTGCACCTATAAACTTGGCATCTGGAGATGGAAGGTTCATGACTCTGCTCCTCACCCCCACACTCACTCTTGTGTCATGCATTACAATTGTCATACTCCATATGCTAAATTCTCCCAGATTAGAAAACAATGGGTCATTCTCAGGTTGGTCACTGGGAGGGTGGTTCAGAATGGGGCCTTGGATTATGTTGTGATTTTATTTCCAAAAAAAACCCCAGTGACTTCTGCTTCACCAAAGGTGCGGAAGCGCGCGAATGAGGTAGAGGAGGGAAGCCTGTGATGTCTTAGAAAAGAAGAAAGAGCAGCCACCCCCAGCGCTGCTTTGGCTGGAATCAGACCACAGACAGCTCCCCCCCCCACCCCCCCCACCTTTCTCGTCCACCAATTTTTGCTAAAAAAGGCACTCTGGCTAACTTGCCATGTCTGAAGAAACCCAGCGTTACGTCTCTAAGCCCAATTCTTAGAACAATTAGGAACTCAGGGAGTGAATGGTGACAAGGTACTTGATGAATCCCACTGGTTGTCTGAAAACTTCCTCGTCAAGAACTTGATGCTACATTAGGTTAATAATGTGAAACCAGAGGTGGCGTGGTCTGCTGTCCCCAAGCTCATTACAAAGGGCTTCCTTAGGGAATCACACATAGCCCACATGACTGTCTCCCGGTTTCCTTTGGCTCCAGGGATATAAACATTCCAGGTTATCTCAAAGGCAGGGGTGGAAACAGCTAATGTAAGGAGATGCGGCATTCATTACGCCATTTACACGGGCTGAGGATAAATGATCAAATTCCCTGTGTCAACCACAAAGAGCTCAAGTATAATTTTTAAATGCAGGAAGTATTTCTCCAGGGCTTTGATATTTTCTTCCTCCAGGCTGCAGCAGCATTTGCGAGTGTGCCAAGCTATGCCACTACTGATTTACTGCGCTGGGAGCAGCACTCCATCAACGTCCCTTAGCTGCCACTGCCACCAAGCTCTCCCTGTCCCCGGGCATCTTGCTTACAGAAGAAAATTATTCACTTGCTTGTATGTTACATGCAAAACAAACTATTTTTAGCTGCCTACATCTATCACCTCGCTTGGCTATCAAGGCTTGGTTGGGGGAGCAGAGAGAAGGAGAAGGACAAAGGAGTGGGAACTCAAGATTTCCTTGAAAAAGCAAAATGAGCACACGCTGGCGGTGACACAGGTTATCATAGGCGGTGACAGAGAAATGTGCAGGCTTTTCCAATTGCTGTCACAAGAGCTTTGTCTTGTCCTGCCTGGCACCAGCCTGGAATGGACAGTCAATGATAACGCTGGTGTGCATGCAATTTTTCTTGTCTGCACAAGAGGAGCTCCATAGAGTTCCCTGCAGCTGATAGGTCTCACACTTTTAAAAAGGGCAGGAAGCCTTTTAAATGACATTTTGGATAAAGTGATAGATGACATTAGCATCAAGCTCCTCCTTTTGAGCTTTGGGGTTTTCATTTTGTTTTGTTAATGTTTAAATTTATGATGTGAGATTTCCCTCTTATTGGAGATTCTTCAAGTGTGACTTTGTCATGCTAATTTTCACAGGCACTTTCAAAAGCACATGTAATGTCTATGAAAACCCACATACAAAGGATCGAGGCAGAATATAGGATTCCAGTTTCTGGTCAAGGAGCATCTTCACATGGTTACTGGATATAAAAGAAACAGATATTTGGCAAAAATCTCAACACATGGAAAATTTGCTTCAGAAAAGAGATCCAGCAGGATGCTTGCAGGGGGATAAAGAAAGTGACCGTTCTTGGGGTTGACTCAATGCTAAGTTGATGCACTTTTCACTCGAATCTTCTTACAGCATAGCTGACTGGATTGTTTCTAAAGTCTCAGGTGGGGCTGAACTGACAGATAGGGCTTGCGTAAGTCCCTAGTGAGGGATTAGATGTACTCAGGTTAGGAGATGCCCATAGACCCATAGAACCTGGAGAAAGACTCGGCTAGTGGAGCTCTCACTGCCTGCAATTAATGCCATTAGGTAGCAGCAGATGGTGGAATACACCATCATAATCACTTTCCAGATAAAAGCTCGCACTTGAGTTCTTGAAGTTAGCAAGAAGATAGCGTATCCTTAAAGACCAAATCAGGTTAAAACAGCTTCCTAACCTGATCTAAGAATGTTCTTAGTCCAACAAAACTAAAGCTCAAACCAGTGATTTGTGTGCATGAGATCTAACCAGTTCAAAGAAGGTTGAAGATGTTGTCCCTTCTAATCCAGCTCTTTTTGGGTCCATAACCTGACTCCTGCTTGCCCCTGCTCTGGTGCTGTCCACTCTTCATCTCCATTTGGAAACTCAGTGAGGTCACACTGCTAACTCTCCCTCTCCTCCAGGTCATTCATTCTAATGCTCACATGCCCACGCTCACATTGTTTCTTTTGCTTGAAACACCTTTTCCCCACTCCTCACTCTCCATCCATCAAGGTTTATTTGTTCACAAATTCAGTCCCTCAAACCCATGTCCTGTGCAGTGTGAAGCAGGCTCTGCCCCTGACTCTGGTGAGCTCGTCATTTAGTGGAAATGATAGACAGACATTAGACAAATGATTACAACTGTGAGAAGCATCGGGAAGGATGTTGTGGGGACATACAGCTGAGGCACCCAGCCTTCTGCAGGGAGGTCCAGGAAAAGTCTCTAGAGGAAGTGAGATTTATGCTGACTTGGTAAAGATAAGTAAGGGTTTCTTAGGGCTAGCTTAAAACTCAGAAGGGGTTTCCATTAGTGTAGATCCAAATTTACTGACATGGCCTAAGCTCTCTGCAAATTCTGGATCCTACATACTAGCCTAACTTGCAATCAGTTTCTTATTACTGCTGCCACTTCAGCCATATTGGACTTCATCCCACAATGCCACATGGACCCAGGCTCTGTCCTCTACGTGTGCCAAAAACATATGCACCCTGAGTGACTTTAGTTAACTCCAGTGTTTCCTGCACTTGTTTGTGCACCATTTTCCCCCCAAACAATGAAAATTAGTCTTACCACATAAGAAGAGAGAAACAGTCATTTAAAGAAAACCCCTAATGACTCTGGATGCCAGCTAGTGTTGGGAAAGGTGCTTGCCTTTGAGGCAGGTGGTGGAGGGCCTGGTTTGACAGCCTGGTGAACTCTCACATTGCTGATAGTGGGGTTGCATAAAACCCTGCTTTTGAACCCCTCAGCAGAGAAACGCGAATCCTCCTGTCAGAACGGGAGCAACACTTTGGAATCAAAGGCATTCACGTCCTTCAATTCCTGGAGTCAAATAGATTCCTCCCAATTCTAGCAACAGTCCCTTCCATTTCTAAATTCTCTACTCCACACTTGCTTTATATCTCCCAGTTAAATTCCCACTTTCCTTTTCATTTCATTTACTGTTTGGGAGGGGGAACATGATGCGTAATTGGAAGAGCTGTCAAGTGCATAATAGACTCTAGATGTCTGCGAAGGTGGGCTGCTCTGTCCAGGGTGCTGAATGGGCACCAGCGCACCATCCGCCACATCTACGCACTCGAACCAGCAAACAGCACACTTCTCACAATTCGAGGAACACTGCTGTCTTGCAGCAAGCAGCAATGAGGGCTGGCAGGGAAATGGGGAGGGTCTGAAAATTTGGGGAAGGAGAAAATCCAGAAGAGAAAACTGCATGTCATGTTACCACTGGCACCCACACGGCTTCCGTTGTTGCTGCTAATGTTATTTATTGCAGCTCTATGTTCCTTCTGAGGCATGATTTAAAAAGATAAATAACCATAGAGACCCTCCCAAGATAAATGAATAGTTTGAGGCTTTTTCATTTCAATGCCTTTTTCAGGAACGTTAGAAAAAAAGAGTTTTAGAGTTCTCTGCAGAAACTTTATAGAACAAGGTTACAAGATTCCATGAGCTGCTACTTTCCCTCAGCCGTGGTTTCTTCTAGCATTGGTCTCAGATGAAAACAAAAAAAGACATTTCACTTCATTTATTTTGGGTGTATCCAGAATGGGAAGTCCCAATTGAGGAGCCTGAAATACCATTAAGCTGATGAAGGAAATTCCAAATGTGTATGAGAATAATTTAGGGAAATCCAACAAGATCGGGGTTTAAAGACATATAGGCAGTTGGCAGAAAGCTTAGGAAACTGAAAAAAAAATATTTTTAGTTTTAAAAAGCTTCTGCTTCCTCCTTTTTTTTTTTTCTATACACAGTGTAACATTTCTTTGGCCTTTTGAGCTTCTGAAGATTATTGTATGCGTTTTATACCGTATCTGTTCTGCACTCTCTCCTTTGCTTTCCTAAAATAATTCCTCTTCGTCAATAACACTCTCTTCAAAGGAGGATTTATCTCTAACCCCTTCACACAAAACCAGGCACAAAGCGACTTTCTTTAACTTGAAGCTAACGGACAGGGGTGGGGAGGGCAGCACACTTTATTTTCAATCTGTTCCTCAAATAAGCCCAGGATTCTACACAAACTGAATTAATTCAGACAGGCCTAAAGACATGCTAGGAATCGGTGAACAGTTTATCTTAAAAGTATATTTTTCCAGGAAATATTTGTTCAGCTTTTTCTCATGCTAATTCTTGAGTTTTACAAAATAAACACATTATGCTTAGAACCGTTGCTGCATTCTCCTGAAATCTAGTAACTTAGGAAAGAAATGTGTGCCCAAGAATGGGTCCACATCATCTTCAGTCTGGGGATTTTGGCCCATGTGGGAACACCTGTTCACACGATCAACCTCTGATGCTATTCGAGTGGTCTTTATATTTTACACACATTTTCAGAAGATAAATCTGTAGTTACAATGACTAACAAAATCTAATAACAGCGGTACCAGTATCTCAGCAGCAAAAGTCATGACCATTTATAGAGCACTTTTTATAAGCCATTCATCTGTGTTAAAGCCATCTTCTCTGTGCTGGCCGTCTAGTTAGCACCACTGCCCTATGGAGAGACTATTATGATCCTTTATACAGAGGAAACCCAGGCTCAGAGAGCTGAAATAACCTGTGCAGTGTCAGACAGCTGGTGACCGGTGGCATTGGGCCTGGTCACCACAGGCAGGTAAGCACTCAGTGGTGTTCATTCCTATAGCACTTTAGGGGGATTTCATCATATTTGATACAGCAACCTCAGGTGAAGCTCAATGAGTTTAAACAAGGCATCCCAGGTACATGGCTACTAAATGATAGACTCAAATACCAGATTTAACCTAGCCACACTGACTTGAAACCTTCCTTTCATATTTGGTTGGATCAACCTAATTTGCTTACATGGGACAAAATTCAGTGAAAGGAGACTTTTTCTTACGGGGACTTCGAAATGTTTGGTTGGAGATCGTAGCATAAATTGGTGCCACTTACGGATTTTTCCAAGGCCAACATGACTCTAAATAGACTATCTCCACTTCTCAAAAAAGTGAGGGTGTTCTCACTTTTCTATCCTCAAATATTTACCCCCGTCCTTTACCACCTTTAAATCTTCCACGGCCATTCTAATCTACAATAATTTCTCCCCTCCGTGGTTTCCACTGCTGATTTCGCAACTAACGTGTGTCGACTTGTACCATTTATATGTATTTTTACAGCTAGCGGATTCTTTACACAGGTATGAGCATCTCAAAAGTTTAGGCCCATAGAAGAACTTCTAACATATTGATTACTTTGCAGGAAATAGCCCTATGACCTGAGTCAGACTGCCAGACAGAGTGGCGAGCTCCTGGTTGGACGGGATGTGCTCCCTGGAGCCAGCGGGGTGTGACGAAGCAGGGGCTGCCAGACAAGGTGGCTGGACTCCTGGTTCTAGTTTCTCTTCCACTTTCTAGCTCACTGAGCCACTGATTTGCTGGGTTTGAGTTGTATCATCTGCAAAGAAATATGTATTGAGACAGACAAGATAGTCTCTAAGTTCTTCTAAAGTTCTTGGATCTGTGATCTGCACATATATCCCCCAAATCACCTAAGACAATTTCTGAAATCCTGTGGTTGCTGATGCCCCGAGGGGTGGTAATTACACAGACATTAATGGCATACTGTAGAGGAGTTTTCTATCAATTCTCATGGTGTAAAGGGCCAATTTGCACTCCACTGTGCTCCGCCCATACTTGGCTTGGACAGCTCATGAAGTATTGTTCCACTCCACAATTAAAACACAATTACAGACTCCCTCTGAGAGTCTTTACAATATCGAATATTGGTGGACAGTTAAAACGGTGTCTATTTGCTGGTGATGCTGTTGTATATGGAAGGCACACCCCACAGGTGTGATGACAGTTTAGGGGACTGCCCATAGTCTCCGCTTTCCTCGAATTATTTTGTGAGGCACAAGCTTAAATGACAGCTCTAAACACAGAGGGTTGTAACCTGGATTATATTTCTATATTTTTAGTGGGGAAGACCTCACAGTCTCCAGAAGCTGCTCGCCTTTGGTCTACGCCACTTAAAGAGGAAGGAAGCGCTGGGTGTGCAATGGAGCTGCTTGTACCCAAGTCAGCATCCACAGTACGAGAAGGGAAAACACTTCGATGAGGTGCTTGATGAGCTGTGCACTTTAGGGTTTGTGATCAAGGAAAAGAACACAAAAAGGAGAAGATAAGTGATGCAGCCTCACAAATAAAGGTGGGTGAGCAGACTTGAAACACAGATTTGAAAGAAAACCCACTATAAAAGTGGAAGTTTCCCCCTAGTCTTTTCTTTGTGGACTTCATAGACCCTTCCACATAAAAGTGTCAGATGCTGATCCAGCTGCTCCCGGCCCATAAAGGTCTAATTTGTGCTGTTCCTCTCTCTCTTGAATTAAACCGGGCACCTGCCTCACCCTGACCATCAGCAGAGTTCCTTCATGGCACAGAGTTTTAGTTCTCTATGTACCCACTGCAATATTATGTGGGTGGTGTAAGAAGGCCTGACATCGGTTCCATAGTGGAAAAAAAATCAAAGTACTTGAAAAAGACACATGTGCTTCAAGCTTTGATGACCGTGGGACGTGTTCCTTTAAGTGGAAGGCCACTAGCGAATGCCTACACAGCGCAACCACGTAAATTCTGTGTTCACACGTGGTGGGAGGCTGCTTTTCATTACATGGGCATCGGCTGACAGGATAACATCAGCCTGACCTTCAGAAGCTCTCTCCCCTAGTCAAGGTCGTCTCAAGGATGTTGGAGAGCTGTGCATTTCTCCTTGGTACCAAGGTGAACCACACATGTGCTCCAGACGTCCAGCTGTTCCCAGTGAACCAGGCCGCTTGGCGTTGCTCAGCTTTGGGGGTGCCACCATGCGGTCACTGGCTGCGAGAAGACAAATTACCTCTCTGGCAGTATCAGAGCTGTTACAGTCGTCCCCACAGCCCCCTCCAGATGGGCCTAATTAAACTATTAGCCAATGAGCGAGTCTGACAGCTCCATTAGGAGCCCTCCTGTGCTGTAACAGCTCGGGATGAATTTCTTTCCAGGAGCAGCCAGGCTGCTATCTGTGAGGCTGGTGGAGATGGCCGAGCTCCGGTGGGTGGGCAGCCTCCTGAAGTTCCCTGGTTCTCCTCTGGGTGAAGTGGGGAGAGGGGTCCCCATTCCTTACGGCTGAGCTTAATTTCGGCCTGGTACCCGGGTGTTTTCACCATTAGTCCTGACCCATGTGTTAATGCCCATCAGGAAAGCCACTCTCCTGGCTTGCTGGTTTTTCCTTCCAGAATCATCTCTTGAATCGGGACGCCAATCCCCTATAGACTCAATGTGTCCCTCCTCTACCATACAGGAACTGTAGACAGACATTATTTGCCATTTATAACTGTTGTCATGGCAGAGACACACTTTCTGCTTAATGAACGAAAATGCTAAGAAGCAAAGTGGGGCGTGTCTTTGGGGCCCAGGCACACGAATCTAAAGAGGGAATGGGTGCTTGGTCTTCCTTACACAAGGAATCCAAATAGTCAACCTCGCAGACGCAGAGAGCTGAACGGAGGTTCCCAGGGCTGGGGGGAGATGGGGAGATGCTGGTCACAGGGCGCACACTTCCAGTTACAAGGTGAATGAGCCCTAGGGATCTAGAGCACAGTGTGGTGACCACAGTTAACAGTACTGTACTGTGTCCTTGAAATTTGCTAAGAGCCTAGATCTTTTGTTAAATGTTCTTATCACAAAATGATAATAATAAAGGGGGTGGGAGGAACCGTGGGTAAGTGATGATATGTCTGTGGTCTTGATGGTAGGAATGGTTTCGTGGGTGGGTACTTATCCTGTCTTTCAAGACCCAGGTCCTCCAGAAAACGTTCTTCCAGCCCTCAGAAGATGGAGATGCCCTCCTCCCATCATAATGGGAGGTGACAATCCTTGTCCCTGTCTCTCAATGGCACCTGTAGCCTGGACCTGCTGGCACCATCAGAGTGAGGCAGCATGGCCCCTCCTGCAGATGTGTTGTGTGCCACGTGAAGCAGGGGACCTTGCGGGCACTCGCCTGGCCCAGAGACAGACAGGGAAGGTGGTGAGGAGGGCCAGGCACCAGGCCTGCAGAGGGTGCTGGTAGGGACAAGGGGACAGGTGGTGAGGCCGCCGTAGGGCTCTCCAAGCCAGACCAAGGAATTATGATCAAGCTCAGTGGTGGTTCAATAATCTTCATCGGTCATCCTTGGTGTCTCCAAGACAACCTGTCCATGGATATGTGGGCTCCACGTGCCTGGTCTTGCCCTCAGTAAAAAACTGCTGAATTTCTCCAAATTCAGGACCAGGTCCAAAGCTGTGCACATAACAGCATCAGTAAAGACTTGATTGATTCAACCAATTATAAAGAATTGCCTTTCTTTTCCTTTAAAACCTCTCAAAGTAGGATTTTTAATGTGGTTCTTGGTCAACGAGGACAAGAAGTTGAAGGCTGGTTAGTGTTCAGTGCCTGGTTTGTGCTCAAGGGGACAAAGGAGAAACAAGCCATCGGAAGGCTCATGGTACCTGGGGATGGAGCCTGTGTGCACGCACAGTGGCAACACAGCAGGTGTGTGCAGAGGGATGGTGTGTGGAGGGCACGACACTGCGTCAGTCCACCAGCTCCATTCAATGGTTGACCACATGTGGCAACATTTACTATGAATGCACTTCCTCTGACCCCCACTGCACCTGCTGATGACTCAGCCCGGGTACCAAAGGAGGCGAGATGAATACATCAATGAACGAACCAGTGAGCATCCTCCTGATGGCATTAACCGGCTTCCTGGAGGCCTGTGGTTTGGATCCAGGCCCAGTTTCCACATGTTCGCATCTAAACCACCGTGGGTCAGGCCCTGGGAACCTGCCTCTCACACCTCCACCTGCAGGGGTCTCAGCTCACAGGGTCGCAGCTGCGGCTTTGGAAGCCCACGCCTGTGATGCACCCAGCGAGCTTCCCTGGGCTGCTCCCTGCATGACCTGGAACAGCAGGGAAACTGAGGCAGGCTGTTCCTGGAGACCCTGCTGCTCTTGCTCACAGGCCACTTAGACCCTTCCATAGCCGTTCCGAGTTGCTCCGTGGTGTGGCAGCTTCTCTTCCTTCCTGCCCTCCTTCCCTCTGGGTCACCCTGGCCTCATGTCTTGGGACCCCAGCCTCTCCCAGGAACCTCCCATGTTCTCTCTCAGATAATTTCCTCTCACAAAATCCTTGCATAAGAAAACCCTCCTGGTGCTTCACCCAAAACCCTGGTTCTCTCTGATCCCTCTCTGTCCTTCGTGCCCCACCCTGGACCCCTCGGGAGAGCCGCGTGTGCCTGGCAGCAGACTCAGCCAGGAGCCTCCCCACCAGGTCGCCCCACACTGTCCCCAGAAGCCTGCCCCGGCCGTCTAACTTAGCGTAAAGGCAACTTCACCCCTTTGAAATCTAAGTCAGACAGTGCTCAGAACAGCAGCACAGTCCTCACAGTGTCTCTCATGTCCCCACGGTGTCCACACCCCACGGCCCATTACCCTCCAGCCCCATTGCTCCAGCATGCTGCCCTAGGCTGGGTGGCCTCGGCTCCTCACCTGTGTCCCCCTGGCTCCTGGGCTGCAAGGCTGTCCCCAGGGCTGCACAGCCAGCTGTTGCCTCCTTCCGGTCCTTGCTAAGACCACACTGTTCCTCACGGCCGCCCAGTCATCCTGGCCTTTTCATCCCTAATCCCTCCTCCGGTCCCCTGACCCCTGACCCCTACCTGGTTCCCCACAGGACACACAGTCCACAACTGACTCGTTCCGTTTCTTGCCTGCTCCCTGTAGGATGTGAGCCCCACAAGGACAGGGATCTCCTTTTGTCCACGGCTGTACCCCAACACCGAGCAGCTCCTGACACAGCCGCACTCAGAGAATGAAGCCTGCTCCCAGCAGGGCAGTTTGGCGATGACAACAGTCCCACCAATTCACGGTGATGCCCCCAATGAAGATGTGTCTGGGCCAGATGAAGCTGGGCCTATTGCTCAGAGACTGCAGGAAACCCTCCTCCAGGCGTTCCCACAGTTTCACCTCTTCCTCCCCTAATTCCACAAATGCCATCCCCCTCCATGGCCGGTCCAGGTCTAAATCCCACAACCGTTGAGTGACACCTCCTGGTCCGTGCTCATCACCCCCAGCAAAACTCTAGGGTTGTGTTATGGTGCTGGCAGATCCGTGAGAGCTGGCACGGTGGAGCTACGTTGTTCTGCAGCTTCCCTTATTAGGTGACAGGGTGAAACTGAGCCCAAAGATGGGGGGGCAGGGGTCACAAGGAGTCTGCGATCCTTGGAGCAGAGATGCAGGGATGGACGGACGGTGGGAGGGGACGTGGGGTCCCAGCAGGCGAGCCTGGACTGCAGCCTCCCTCTTGGAGGAAGCACTTTTCTCTCCAGCATGTTCTTGGGAAGTTTACTTGGTGGCTGTCAGTCCAGCCATTCAATCTGACCGTCCGTCGTCCTGAGGGATGAACTGCTGAACAATGAGGAGTGGATTTCCCAACTAAAGCAAAGCAGGGAGCTACAGAGAACGAGCATCTGTTAGAAACCTGGGCCCGAAGGGGCCTCAGCTCGCCTCATCCACCGACTGGACGGAATGAAGAGGAGCAAAGTGGAAGACAGGCTTTCCAGCTGTTCTGACGCCCTGCAGGGTGGGGCTTCTGTGAGGCTCATTAGAAGTGAGTGCTTAGTCGGTAACGGACAAACACCTCTGCAACGTATGCTTAACTATAACTAATTTGGTATTGATTAACCATTTATTCCAACAAGACCACTGCAGAATGGGCTGTATTTTTAACCGTCAAAATCAAGGAGCGCTGAATTCTTTGGTATTTCACACATTCTATAGCATTGTGACCGATTCTAGAAGGGAGGTGGAAAACCACATCAGAAAAAGTGAAATAAACAAACAAACAAAACCAGTTGAAAACTGGAGAAAGCCTTTTCATTGACCAGCTCCCTCTCGGGCACTGTGGACATCACAGGAAAGTCGTGGCCGTGCCCTTTCTGACTGGTCAGTGGGACGTGACGTTTTGGATATTTTAGGCGGCGTCTCTGCTCCTACATGGCCATGTGAAGGTCAAATTACCTCTCGGAGGGATGGAAGAGGTCTATTTTTCATGTTTACATCACATATGAGTTTATAAATTGGTGGCTTCCAATAGCACTTATTTTGAAGTAAGCTGCGAGTCTTGTGTGCAAGGTGTGAATTAATTACACATACAATACAACACATGTCTCCTTTATGTACTTCATCTCGATGAAATAATGCATGAATTTAATTTTTCACATAATTGAAATAAACCCTTTTAGGAGTCAAGTCTGTATAAGATTTGAAGCATTTTTATTAGTCTATTTCTGGGGCACCTTACTCACTTCCTTGCCCTTTCAAAGAGAATACATTTAATGATTTAATGTCTTTAAGACACGTGATCACCCATATGGGTATCAATTAATATCCTGGAAAGTAATTTTAAAATAATTTCCTTTGGGTTAATAGAGCGTTCAGAACAATATATGCTTATCTGAGGGTCCCAGATGTCCTCAGACCCTGGGATTCTGCAGACATCACTCTTTCATTGTCACCTGCCACCCTCCATGGATCCGGAGAGAGAGAGAGAGGGAGGGAGAGGAAGTTCAACTGTACAAAACTCTATGTTTCCCTATATTATAAAGTATCTGGCTTTGTGAATGATATATTCCTTATGTTGTAAAAGGCCTTTATAGTTAGTGTTGGGTCCTTAAGATTTGGAAATTGGACTGCACTTCATGTGGAATGAGTACAGAATTCCACTCTGCACTAGAACTAAATTTCTTTAGGCAAATATGCTCACTGGTATCAAATTAATTGTAATAATTGTAACTAATAAAGTCAAAATAATGCACTTGTCATGTGAGGGTATCTTAAAATTATTCTCAAGGTGGACTTGTCCTGTAGCCCAGACAGATCTGAGATGTCTCCCACGCCAAGAGGTGGAAGCATTGTGAAAGGCTAGAGAAAAACAAAGAAAACTTGTTAAAAAGCAAGATGATTTATGAGGAAAGATGTACAGACTCTCTCTTCCTAAAGCAATGCTTTCCATTACATTTTTTTTTGAGCAAAAGTGCTCCTGCAGCTTAGGGTTTCTGACTGACTCGGTGATGCCACATTGCACAATGTCATATTCTTTAGTGATGGCACCACAGAAAGTGTCGACTAGAGAACAGTTCAGACAAGGTCTTCAGATTCAGCGTCTCCAGGTGGCAAATTTCTTCAGATCTAGATCTTCAAAAAAATGTGAAAGCAGTGGAATGCTACTAATCAAAGCTCCATGGTATATCTCAGCTTCAATAAGCCGTTTCTGGTAGTGCTGCAGATTTTAATTAATGGCTTGCTCATTGCAAATAGGCAGTGCGATTTAGCCCTGGGAAAAGAAAGCAAGGAATAACCCAAGGAATTTGAAAAATCCATATTCTTTTATGCTTAAAATTTCCTTCCTGTTTTTGAAATCGCAGTAGAAGTAACATTTTCTGTCTTATTGGAAATTTTCAGATATGTCCTTTCTCGTCCTCCCCTGGCCTCTGACAGGTTAAGGAGAACATACACCATACCTCTCATCTCCCGTCCAGAGCCACACCTGCTGGGACAGACGTCTCCTTCTTCTAGTCTCTTGAGCTGTCCAACCAAAGGTGGCATTTCCTTTGCTGGGAGCAGTTACCAAGAAATAGCCTCAGAGGCCTCTGAGAGTCTAAGTGCAGTATTTCCTGGACACTGAGTGGGCTATTCGGGAAGTCCTGCATCAGAGAGCCTTCATGAAGCTTCCTTTCATTGGAAGACGTTGACAGAATGTCAGCAAGGCCTGGAGTTCCCTGGGAATCCAGAGATGCAACCTCCCTCTGTCTCTCTGTCTCTCTCTCTCTATCTCACTTTCTCTCTCTCTGTCTCTCTTTCTCTCTGTCTCTCTTTATCTCTCTCTGTCTCTGTCTCTGTCTCTCTGCCTCTCTCTCTTGAGCTCTGTCAGTCCAACGCAGCACCCAATGGCTCTGAGAAAAGCCCTAATGTGGAAGACAAGCTGGGCAGATGAGACGTGCTGGGCGTTTGCATCAGGACCTCCGCCTTGGTGATGAGGGGCTTGGAGCTGCTCAATTTCCAGGCAGCTCTGTCGGCAAACCCAGCCACAACCCTGTCCGTGGTCTGCACGGCTCCAAAGTTCCCCACCCCAACGCAATCAATGCTCATGGCTTTTGTGTCACGTACCTGGGCGTCACCACATCTGCTGTTTCAGGTTCAGCTAGGATGGTTAGTATTGTTATCTTGTGAAATCTCACTTTGTTCTCACTTCTGTCTGAAGTGCTGTGATGCCAGCCAAGTGGGGAGAAAAGCTTCTTCTGGGATTGTTTTTTTTCCGGACACCACAGTTCTGTTCAATTGAATTCACTCAAGTTGTGGTTAACACAAACACCACCGAGAGCAGGACATGTCAAATTAGCAGCTTTGCAAATCTCCTGTTAATTGTCAGCCTAATTAAAAAATTGCTAATTATAATGTTTATAACTTCAAATAACTGCTCAGCTATAAAGTACAGCCTGTCAGGTGTAAATAGGGGACTGGAGGGAAAAGATCAATCGACATCTGTTAATTTATCAGCGCAGTGCACCAAATTGAAGAATGGATCGCCCATTGCACTGTAAATCGGCATTGTGATAAAGAGACCAACTCACTCAGCGCCTGCTTAATAGACGATAATGGCCGTCTTTACTGGCTTGCCCCAGGGTCTCCGTGTATCACATTCCCATCCTGTCTAGGGGTTGAAGAAAGACAAGAGCCAATGCTCAGGACAGATCTCCAGGAGAGAAGAGCCAATGACAAATGTCAGCCCCATTTTTCAGAGAACACAGACCCTTTGAAACTCGACTAAGAGAAGCATTGAACATTTGGCGCAAAATGAAAAACTTAAAAAACTAAAACACACACAGACACACACATGCAGATGTTAAAGTGGGGGACCTCTGTTCCCTGAAAGAATCTGGGAGCCCTGAGCCCCATCAACTGCTCACTTTAGTCCGAACTCCCATTCGTCCAGTGTCTCTGGGTAACATGGACCAAGGAGCTCGGAATATCGCATGGGCCTCTCAGATCTGCACACTCCTAGTGCCTCTCTCTTGTCCCTGGTAAAGTGGCCACTAGATTTCCTAGTGTCTGCATGACCCTGCCCTGCTCTGGGCTATGTTGCCACGCTCTGTTTTCTATTCAACTGGTGGGTCCCTTTTCTCTGACAGGGCGTTGACAACTTCCGAGTGTGGGCCCTCCTACTCTTTCCGCCTTCTTCTCCATCGTCCACTCGCGTCCTTCAGAGGAAGGATGCAGAAGAGATGCCCACTGTCACCCACATTGCTTCTTGTCCTTTCGATAACGCACACAGAGCACTCATGAAGTTCCCCTGAGGAGAAGTCGTAGGTAAACTACCACGGATGCGCTAATGGGGCGTTGTCCAGTCTCAACAACGTCAACTGAGAATTTGATTCTATGCCAGGAATTCCCTAAGACAGATGAAATGAAGATGATGAGGGCCTGTCTTCTGGCAGTTTACAGACGAGGGCGACAACACACGGGATTAAATTTGACAGCACTGGTGGCTGGCTGTGTCAACCACACACAACGAGGAGCAGAGGACTATGATATGAGAAGTGCTTCGCGGAGCTCAGTGGTGTCTCCCGTTCTCGGCTGGAACACCTGACGGAGGGCTGGTCAGAGGCCCCGAGACAGGGCTGCCTTTCCCACAATTACTTTCTCCCAGTGTTTCCTGGGTCCTTGCTTTGGATTCGATTTAGAGGATGAGTGGGTGCATGAATGGGAGAAGCCCTCCCCACCCAGGCTCCCTGCTCCCTGATTCTCTGTACTTCTGATCTGAACTTGAAGTTCTCAGGACACGGTTTGTCCCTTGCTTTCTTTGGGGGCACAGCTCACCATGTTTCACTGGCCCAACCCAGCCACATCCTCCAGTCACCATCTGACACCTTCCTCTGGGTCCACACACCTGAGCTATAGGTAAGTGCATTTCCACTGTTCACAGACGGCCCACGTCATCTTGGCTGTCCCTTCTCTGCCCTGAAACCCTGTCATCTCATCTCCCCTGAGAGGAGGGAAAGAATGAGAAGGACTCATGGCCTTATTTTCTTCCTTATTTCATCGGATGGCTCAGCGTTAGTCCCCACCAGTCCACGGAGGAACTGATGGTTTGGGGCTGCCCCTAGCAAACCAGAGAGCGCTGGGAGGGACGATAAGAGGAGCAGGGGCCCATCCAAGGGAGCCAGGGCCCCCACTGGAGCAAGGCTGGCAGAGGCCCCCTCCAGTACTGCACCCGCCTCCACGCAGAGGGAGGGCCCTGTGCAGAGAGCCCCACCTGCTGAGTAGACCCCTGCCAGCAACAGCGAGCTCACAATACGATTCACAACACCGTCAGGAAACGTTGGAGTGATTCTCATTTACAGATGTGACACTTAAGGCCTTAACGCTCACAAGCCTGCCCCAAATCTCCCAGACAGAAAGGGATGGAGAGGAGATGTGGCCTCAAGTCTCTGGACCCTCAGGTCTTCCCTCCACTTCGTTAGACCAGGAGGAGAGGGCTCAGAGAAAGGGGTGACGGCTGATGCTTCAACAAATAAAGCACAACTGACGTCAGTTCCTCATGTGCACGTGCGGTCGGCAGTGCATCCCCAGAGGTGTCCATGCCCAGTCCCTGGAACCTGACTGTGTCGCTTACGTGGTCAAAGGGCCTTCGCAGGTGTGATCGAGGTTACCGACCCTAAAACGGGGAGGCACCCAGATGCCCGGGTGACCCCAGTCTACCGCTCTTAAAGTAAAGCAGAGAACTTTCTCCCACCAAAGTCAGAGACGTGGCCCACAGGAGACCAGAGAGACTCCGGGTGAGCGGGGCTCCCCTCATGCTGCTGCAGAATCGGGGGGGGTCACCCCACCACCTCCAGGAGCAAAGAGCAGCCCCCGCCGACAGCAGCCAGGGACTGGGGCTGGTCCCACAGCCTCAAGAAACCAAATTTAGCCAGTGGCCTGGATGAGCTGGGAAGGGGACAGATCCCCAGAGCCCGCCCGGCTCTGTTGCCCCTGACTTCTGACCATGGATGGTGGGGTGCCACACGGGGTGTTTACAGCTGCCTAGTGGGCAGTGACTTTGCCACAGACGCAGAAAACTAAAACAAGTCAGCTTCTCGCTCAGGGAGCTGACAAACCTGGGCAGCAGCTCCTCATAGTGATTTGGGCTCTGTGGTCAACTACGTCCCCTTGAAATCCATCGCATCCAGCTAGTCAAAGAAGAAAGACAGACTTCGGAACAGCCCTGGCCTGGAATGGATTCACATCATTCTGCTCATTTTCCACCAACGAGAAGCCACATGATGACCCCAGGATTCCCAGGGCCGGGAACGCAGTCTGGCCACACGGTCACTTCCCAGCAGAAACTCTGCTGGAGCATTTATTTCTGACAGATAGCTGTGCCTGCTCTTCACCTCTAACAGCAACATCCTGGCCGTCCACTTAGTGGATATATATATATATATTTTTTTTTGGTGAGAAAGATTGGCCCTGAGCTAACATCTGCTGCCAAGCTTCCTCTTTTTGCTCAAGAAAGATTGGCCGTGAGCTAACATCTGTGTCTGTCTTCCTCTATTTTGTATGTGGGATGTTGCCATAGCATGGCTTGATGAGTGGTGTGTAGGTCTGTGCCCAGGATCTGCACCTGTGAACCCTGGGCTGCCGAAGTGGAGCGTGTGAACTAAACCTCTATGCCACCGGGCCAGCCCCTCAGTGGATGTTTTGTACACATAAAGTCTGTGAGCATCAGCAGGACCCGAGGGATGAGCTGAAGCATCAGATGCAGTAGATGTGACATCTCGAGAGATCAGTCAGCATCTCTGTATCAGGAAGTATTTGGGGCAAAGCTGAGCTCAAGTTCATGTATTGTGTATGTGACTAGTTGTAATGTTCAATTTAACATCGGATAAATTCAGTTAATAAATTCTTATAGTGTGTAATTAAAGTATTTTACAACCAACAGACTGTTTATAGGGCAGTTTTAGGTTTACAGAAAAATGGAGCAGAAAGTACAGATGGTTCCCACATGCTCCCTCTCCCTTCGCACGGTCCCTATTATTTATATCTTGTCAGTGTGACAATTGATGAAACAATATTGATGTATTACTATTAGCTAAATTTACCTTTGGGCTGACTCTTTGTGATGTATGGGCCTAATGGGTTTTGATAAAGGCATATCTGCCATGAGAGTGTCATACAGAATATTTTCACTCCCCTAAAAATCCTCTGTGCTCTGTCTGTTCACCCGCCTCCCCAATCCCTGACAACCACTGAACCTTTACTGTCTCCATAGTTTTGTCTTTTCCAGAATGTCCTATAGTTCGAATCATACAGGATGGAGCCTTTTCAGACTGGCTTCTTTCACTTAGTAATAGGCATTTAAGGTTTCTCCATGTCTCTTCACGGCTTGATAGCTCATTTCTTTTTAGCACTGAATAATATTCCATTGTCTGGATGGACCACAGTTTATTTATCTATTCACTTACTGAAGGACATCTTGGCTTTTTCCAAATTTTGGCAATCATGGATAAAGTTACTGTAAACATTCGCCTGCAGGTTTTTGTGTGGACCTGAGTTTTCAGCTCCTTTGGGTAAATGCCAAGGAGCATGATCGCTGGATTGTATGGTAAGAGTATGTTTAGTTTTGTAAGAAACCGTCAAACTGTCTCCAGAGAGGCTGCACCATTTTGCCTTCCCACCAGCCATGAATGGGAGTTCCTGTTGCCCCACATCCTTCGAAGATCTGGCTGAAGGACCTGCACAAAGCTGATGTCAGGGCTTCCCTATGAAGAGGTCTCCTGGCTCAAAGAACTGCATTTTACTAATGAATTTCAATTAATAAAAATAGTCACCAACTCTTTAGTGCATGCCGTGTGCTAGGTTTTTACGATCACCATCTATTTAATCATCTCAGTGGTCTGTTGGGCATGGACTAATATCTCCCGTTTACTGATAAGAAACTGAAGACCAGGGAAGTTACATAGTTTACAAAGATCTCTACCAGCAAATATCAAGATTGGAAGTTGAAACTCAGGTTGGCGACTCTGGAGCCCAATCCTCCCTGTGGGATGGTGTCTCTGGGCTCCCTCACCATCACTCCCATCAGAGACGCCTGCTGGAGCACTAGTCAAGGGCAGTTCTATGCCCAGCTGAGTTGTGTGGGCTTAATCATTTAGTGTGAGATGTGAGAAGAAATAAAATATGAGGAGAATAAAGAAAACAGGTCGTGCGTGGGAGGACACAGAGCCAAAAAAAATCATCGTGGAATTCAAAGTTTCTTGTGTGGACACCTGGACCAGGGGCAAGGTGGACGGAGCACTTGTATTTTATCATTAAAAGCACTAAAGATGCCAGAACTTCCTGTATTAAGAGCTCCTCTTTTCCCGCAGGAAGCAGTGGAAACATAATTAAAAAAAAAAAAAGCTCAGGTCATCGGTGACTTCTGACTTGAGCATCTTTAATTTTGGTTATTTCCCCTGGCTCCTTCAGTCACTGCCCCTCGATCTCTCCTTAATATTTAAAACTTTGCATAACAGTTCGTATAAAACCTTCACAACTGTTCCTGGCTACTTCCAAGAGCACAGGGAGTGGGGTGGGGTGCAGCTGCCGCATTTGGCCACTAGGGAGGGGCTAGCGAACAGGATACACCTTGGATGGGGGCATCCTATGGGGCCTGGGGAAGAAAGCTTTGTGTAGACCCCCGCCGTGGTGGAGCCGGGGCAAACCTCAGGGAGAACCTCGCCAATGAGCTCTGTGTTCAAAGGATCCACCTGAAGGTCGGAGGCTGTGCGGCTCAGCCAGCCCCTCACCTGGCCGCCTGGATGCCCCATGCCAGCAGGTGGCCATCAACGATGAAGGAAAGCATCAGCAGCTATGAAATTGCACAGAGGAATCAGACTCCTGGGTCCTGAGGAAATCCAGTAGGAAGTAAGAGTGACTGTCAGGATGGAGCAGGATGGGAGGGACGGGGATTTCTCTGGGAAGCTCCTGGAGAGCAGGCTGCTGTATGGGGTCTGCTTCCCGGAGTCGTCCTTAAAGCAGCTGCACTCATGCTCCTGGGGCTCCTTAGATTTGCAGAATCTCAGGGCTCACCCCAGACTTCAGACCCAGAATGGGGAGGGAGGTGAGAACATACCTGGACAGAAGTTACAGGCACTGGATCCACAGTCACACATTGGGGATGGAGGAAGAGGGACTTGCCGAGTCCAGGAGGTGAACGAGGCTGCAGGATGGGGCGTGTCCCCAGGCTGTGACAGACCTGGCGGCCCAGGGCAGCACACGTGGGTGGCATCCTGGGGGTAGCATGGAGCCCAGTGGACAGGCTGGGGAGTCAACTAAAACCTCAGAACGGAACTTAGGTTCCCAGAATCCTTGTGCAGAGGAGGCCACACCCCCCACAAATATCATGGAAGGGCGATGGGGGGAGTTAGGGCAGTGCAGAACGGAGAGGGAGAGAAAGGGCTGCGGTGGGAGCCGGAGGGAGTGAGAGGCCCAGGTCCCGGGGCCCTGTCTGACCGTCTGTCTGCACAGCAGGTCTGTCCTGGTGTGGCCCGTAGCTCTGGAGCTCTCCTGGCTCTGGCTTCACCCCCATTGGCATCTTCAGGAGCAGAGGCCATGGCTGTGTTTGTAGCGTCGTCACCAGGGGGTTCTCAGGACCGGGCAGGTCTGCTGTGCGATGCGGAGGGAAGACTGTCTTCCCTGAGCCACGTGTCCTTCAGGAAACCCTCGAGGTTTCCCATTTTGAGTGACATCAACACCTCCTGTTCTGTCTTTCTCGGCTCCCACAGGCTGCCGTGTCCCAGGGTCCCCACGTCCTCCTACAGTCGGATGCACCCCTTCCGCTCCAAGGAGGATCTCAGATGAGGTGTTGGCAAAAGTCTCCTCCACGCTCAGTTTTCTGAAATTTATTGCAATCCTGCTCTTCAGCTTACGGTTTTGTTTTGTTTTGTGAAGTACCTGAGTACTGGAAATGTATGAATCCACAAATAGATGTCGTATATTAATACACTTCAATCATTTTGAACTAATATTTTAAAGAATCCGAGACTTCTAGATAGCCAGCATTTAATTACACCAGGTTGAACAAACACTGCTGCAAATATTTGACATTATCTGTTCAACCAATTGAATCGATCAACTGACTCATAGACCCATTTGCTCGACGGTCCTGTGAGTTCTTTTGGCAAAGATGTACAAGTTTATATACTTTCAGAATTTACGCAGACTCTGAAATAACCCCTACTGCAATCTACTAAAAGCATAGGAGGCTTTTGAGTTGTGGTTTCTTCTCTTGGTTATTATTATAGAATTAACATTTGTATTAGCAATTGAATTCAGCAAATGCTTTTGCATTTAAAGTAGGGACATTTGTGTGAGAAATTATTTGCATAGATTGTCCCAAATAGAATTCAACTTGAAGGCAGAGTTTTCATGATCTTGTCTCATTAGAAAGTCCAGAATGACGAATCTGACATTAAATTAAATGTCACATGATAATTAGTCAGGTACCGTGAGCTGAGACCTGAGATGGGTCGGCGTCTCTCTTCCTTTTCTTTGGGTAATCAGGACTGAAGCACATGTTTTATGAGGGCTGTAAAGCATGTGAACATCTCATTTAGCTGTTTTTTAAGGACTGTGCAGACATTCAAATTTGGTATGTTTAAGCTGAACTCATATATCACACGGTGTAAGTAAAATTGCACACCGAATTACAAATGGGGGTCTTTGTAGACATCTTTGCTAATAAAAACATTTTCATTTTGTAGATAATACCAGAGATAGTCCCAGGAAAATAAATCATGCGTTTATAAACAGCAGTCGCTTAAAAGAAGCAAACTGAGCAGTTTCTCCATCTCCACTGGAACTGAGAGATCCTTGTTTTCACAGCTGAAGATTCAAAGGGTGTTTACCATAATTGGAAGACACTTGACAGTATAAGTAGCCCACATTTAGCAGCTTCAAAATAGGCCCTAAATTATTTGTTGCAAGCCCTTTAGATAAACAAGTGAGAGTGGTGCTCCATCGTCCTAAAAAGCCACAAATTAGAGGCATTTCTGGATTATCCCAAGTGATTTCTGGATGTGATGATAAAATTCCTCTTTTCATTTGTACCAATCTTCTTGAACTTCACAAGAGCTATCTTCTCAGTTTAATGGCCTTTCACGAAAATCATCCTAAAACTGTAGATAGAAAACCTGAAGCCCCCAAAATGGATGGGGTCTCGCCTTGTGGCCCTGTTGGCAACACACTGGACTGAAACCCAAGGTCGGCTCTCCCTCGTGACAAGGGCTGTGGCCTCCGCCGCACTGGTCAGGCTCCTCGGGACCCACTTCTGACGGGGTCTTGTCCTGTTAAGTGCAGCGTGACCATGAGTCCTGCTAAGCCAGTTTATAGGGAACACCCCACTTGCCAGGGCAGCCAACCAGGCTCCTCTTCCCCGAGACCCTTGACACCTAACCAGCCCCTCTTAGTGGTTTTCCATCCACTTCCTGACCCACCAGATTCCCGACTCGTCCCAGTGGTATTGGGGGTGAGTTGGCTCTCTCTCCGGGTTGCAATAGTCTGTTTAACTGGCAGGTGCAGATTTTCTTCTATGCTTGTCTAGCTGATTAGAATTCGGCTGTATGATGCTGACTTGGTTTATCCTGAAATGGGGACTTGAGGACATCTGAACCGTCAGAAGAAACTTCTCAAAGTTTAGGCTGTCACACTTGTGCTGTCAGTTCGGTGGAAAGCCCCTCAGATATATATTTGGAGACAATTTACCTATATTTTAGGTAGACACCTAAAAAACTTGAATTCTTGGTTTCCAAGCTCTCAGGGCATTCAAATCTGCCAATTAGAAGCAGCAAAGCGTCTACAAAGTACATTGATGGTAGAGAAGAGTGTTGACTGACTACTGACAGTTGAGAAAAGTAACAGAGCGTAGGAAAAACCAGGGAAAGAACTCAGACAGCAAATAGCACCTCAGGCCACATAAGGAGATAAAAATCTATACATTTCAAGAGGTCCAGTTCACGTTGTTCTGCTCATCTCATGGCGGCCGGTTTTCATAACAACAAGCCTCAGTCTCCGAGGAAAGACTGACCTTGGTCTCTGGTGCTTTTCTTTGTAGGCAAAGAGGCATTTTAATCTCTTAGACAGACTATTTTTAATTAAAAATCTCCCGCATTTTGAGCTTACAGGTGAAACCCTGGACATGGCAGGACTTTTCTGTCTCGTTCAGGAGGACACAGCTTCTGAGAGCTCTGATGATAATGTTCACCACGTGAGACCCATAATCGGGGACCACCGCCCTGTGCAGTGGCTCCAGGAGGTCATGGAATAAGCCTTTCATTTCTCTCATGTTGGTTGGTCCTGATGGTGCCCACCCACTGGCTCACAGGATAGTTGGTGGAGGAATTCGAGATGGAGTAAATGTTTTCTGCTTCCAAGCTCTGTGGCAAGCCAAGATCTAGCTGCTCGAAGCCTGACGATGCAGTGAGAAAAAGAACATGAAAATCCGTCATTTGAGGCAGCAAGATGGTCTCAGGTGGTGGGTGGGCTGTGGACACAGCACGTTCTCAGCCCTGTAGGCCATGAGCCACAGAGCATTCGGGGCACCTGCCAGCTGTGCCTGCCTTCGCTTTGGCTCTGAGTCCTGCTTGTCCACTGTCTCAGTGTCAATCTGGAGTGACGTGCCTCCTGAATCTGTCCTGGGGGTGGAGCTCACATCCAGGCCAAGCCCGGTCCTCCATCCGGGGGTGTCTCAGCCTGAGACGTGAGGAAATGCACAGGACCACTGGCGGCCCATATTCTGGATCTAGACGGGATAGCCAGGCTCCAGGGTGGAAGCTTCCAGAGTGACCATTCTCTATGTATCAGAGGTCTGCCCAGTGTGGTTGGCCACTCCTGCAGCATCCTACAAGCTAGCTTCCTCTTTGGGCCTCTAAACATTTCCTTCAACCCCAGAAGGAATGTGCAGAGCTGGGGGAGGCCCTCAGGAGCCCTGGCACATGTGTCCTCCCAGAGGAGTGAGCATCCACTCTGAGCGGGGATGGGAGGTCCCACTCCAACGTCAGACCCCGCTAAGGCAGGCCACCTGTAGGCCCCATCCCCCAGCCCTCGTGCAAAGGAAACACACACATTACACAGAAACACACAGAGACAAAGAGGAAGCACACAGGTGTCTGGCTAGTCCCCAATCCGGTCGTATCTCAGCCCCAGAGGCTCATAATTCTGTTCCGACTCAGATTCCAGCAGGGATGGCACAGGCGCGGGGAGCTCTGAGCCCTAAAGATGTGGAGTAGTTGGGTCCAGTCCACATCAAACCTCCACTTTTCTCCTGTTAGCATCCAATATGTTTGGGTAAATTATTCTATTGGTTGCATCATCTCTAGTCTAAAAGGTGACATTGGAAGGTTTTGCGTAGCCAGTTAATCAAGGTTCCTTCCTAGCAGGTGGACTTTTAGAAGTAACAACACTTAGTATCTTTCCCAGAGTTGAACACAGGTCTTCAGAGGGCTGAATCCAGTAGGAGATGGATTTTGCTTAGACCACTTTATTTTTAAAAGTTTAAATCGTTTGTCGTTTGAAAACCACGTTTTTTTACATTAAGGTTGGGGTCATTGGTGGCCCTTGAAAGAGCAGAGAGTCTGGCCCCCTTGGGTCCTTGTCTGACCCCCTACGTCTCTCCCGCCCTCATTGCACCAGGTCTGTCCTGCTTTGCTCACATCTGTAATCTGTCTGGTGCCTGGAACACTTGAGTTTGCAACCCCAACACAGGTCAACACCTCTCATTACAGCTGAGGGCCTGAGGCTCCAAAGGCCGCAGCTTAACAAACACCCCGCAGACCCTGAGCACAGAGCTGGGACGGGACTTCAGGTTCCCTGAATTGTCCAGGACAGTTTGCTTCTTGACGTTGCCCAACTGGTTCCACGAGAGAACAATGATGGGGAGGTGACTAAGGTATCTGTGCAGGAGCTGTGGTGAAACCCAGATTCCAGACAATGGGAACTCAGACACCCGGGAGTGACAGGCAAGTGGGGGGCAGTGAGAGCCACAGACAAAAGTGAATGACACAAAGTTCGTTACACATCTGCTGAATGAGTCACCTATACACCTGGCTGCCTTGCCGCCTTCTTTTGATTTTTAAATGGAATTTCAAATTCTTTGTATGGAAAGAAAAGGGAAGGTCAAACATATGTAATTTCATCTTCCTGCTGTGTGCCCCCTTTCAAATGTGATTTTCCAGGCCTGCTGTCTGCTCGATCATCTCCCTCTTGTTTCTCCTCTCCTGGGACTAAGCCCATTCCTGGTGCTGAGGACCCTGGAGAGCCGCGTGGGCTGCCGGGTCCCAGCCTGCCCCTCACCACGTGTCCACTCCGGGGACGGAGGCTGAGGTCGTCTTCTCTGCCACCTGAGGACTTTCCATGCACCTCTCAGACCCCCCAGAGGGGCTTCGCGCTGCTCGCCTGGGAGAGGAGGCCCGTGTGGTTGGGTGAGCATCTCCTGTTTATGAAGCTGATAACACCGTCAGCTCCAGCAGGGATCAGGCAGAGGCTGAGTTTGATACCAAACTGGGAATATTGGGAAAAGAGCGACCATTGTCCTGGGTCTGGTCCTTCCGATAACAGGCATCTAAACTTACCACAGGCTGAGGGGCTTGATCCGACGTGACACTGGGCAAAGCAGGACAGAGCCAACCCGCCCCCTTTGGGTCCACCACGCAGCCCTTCTCTGGACGTCACTATCCCCTTCATACGGCCCACAGTAGACAGTGTTGCACCGTGTTCTCGGCCATGCACTTGTCACCTTCCTTCACTCGAGGATACGTTTAGCCTTCCAGCCACGTTAGTGCCCGTTTGGACGGGCCTGGGGCCCTGCCATCAAGGGTGCTCTTAAATCTGTGCCACTCCAGAATGAGCACAGCTAATCCGCCCAAATATGAATGATATTTAGCACTAAGATGCCACAACCTACCCAGAAATTAGGAGCGTAAGGAAAAGCTGTGTTTTCATTCCACTTTTCTCCATCACTCAGAGACAAGTGGTCGCATCTCTGCTTCTGACGTGCTTCTCCCTGGACAGGGTCGTTCAGAATGTGTTTGCGCTTTGTTCATGTGCCCGTGTTGGCATATGTGGGTGGGCTGGCGTCAGCTCCTGCCCCTCCATCCACACCCTGTGCTCTCAGCACCCTCCACCTGCAGGCCTGGGCCCCCATGCCTCCTGCTCCTCTGCAGGCAGAATCAGAGGGAAGGCAGTGGATTCCTGAGAAGGACGCTGGAAGCCGCCCAAGTCACCGAGAAGGGCCGCCCTGGGGTCCCCTGTGTGCCCGGCCTCAGACCTGGACTCTGATGTAAAGGCTGAAGCTCCAACTTTGAGGACAGAAACCTGATTTTGGAGAAGATGCAGCAGAAGAATGGGTGCCTGGTCTGCAGGATATTGTAGAGCTCCCAGCTCCGACTGCCCCTCTGCACTCGTTACACCAGTGAGAAATTAACTTCTCTCCTGTTTACGCCACTTCTGTCTTGTTCTATTACCCCAAGTGAGATTAATCCTAAGTGATATGCAGGTTCTTAATTAATGTTTCTTGAATGAGCGTGGTTGACGGCTTCAACGTCCCCAACAATCTACGGTGAAACTAACAACACATCTCTGAGCAGGTGAGCTGAACGGAAACAGGGTCCCGCTGCCGGAGGGTTTGCCGCCCCAGGAACGCCTCCCAGCCTCTCCCCTCCGCGCTCGGGGCTGCGCGCTCCCCGCCCTCCCGCTGATGAAGGTCAGCACCTTCAAGTCTGGTTTTCCCGGTGGAATTAAGTAAGTTACTGAAGACAAATCATTTTACAGACTAGACTACTAAGGGTTAGAAATGCAGAGCAGTTACTCAGGGCCGCTTGCCCGTCAGTGAGGGGGCGAGATGGCTACCCTGGGATTCCGGCCCACTGCTCATCAGGAGATGCTGAGGGACTGCAGGGAGGGTGGACAGGCCACGAGACCCCCAGCCCTGTCGCTGCCCAGACGCACTTCATCTCAGCTTCCCGTTGGCGTAGCTTTTCCCAGGACTTACCATACGGACCCAGGGTTGATCAGTAACTTTAAAAACTCAAATTCTAAAAACATAAATTCTATTACAGTGAAAAAGTGAGTATTTTTCAGTGAATATATATCAGATAGAAAAAAAGTGATTTGATGATTCTTTGGTTTAAGAACATATATGTATTTATATATATTATATATTTAAGTATATACTTATTATATATAATATATATTAAAATATACAGTACGTATAAAATACACGCAATGAACTGCCCCTTACTGCGCAGGCTGCCTCTGAGCCACCTGATTATCATAATAAGATGCACAACCTGGGGAGAATGTAGTGTTTACCCCGGAAAGATGATGAACAGAGATGTCAAACCCCTTGGTTTGATTCAGTGCGTGCACTGATCGTCACCACCGCTTATTGAGCGCTGACTGCATGCGGGGCTGCACAGGCAGCCGGTTCACAGTGCGCCGACGCTGACGTTTGCCGGGCTCCTGTCCCGGCTTGGCCACCTTTTGGGACATGATCTTCGGCAAGGATCCTAACTTCCTGGGCTCCATTCCCCCATTTGTAGGATGAAAACAACACGAATATCTACTCTTTAGGTTACTGTGCAATTAAATGAGTGAATAGTAAACATGAATATGTGTTAAATGTAGAAAATTAAGGAAAACAGCCTATTAATAACCTGAATACAGTTCTGTAGGAGGATTTTCAGCCTCTGCAGCCCGCGAGGCTGAGTGTGGGGTGTGGGGGAAGGGCCGGCCTTCAGAAACGACCCTCTTGGCCGCCTGCCCAGAAACCAGCTCTTAGGTTCCGAGAGCTTTTCACTCGTTTTTGCTTTCTCTCCTTCAGAACAAACGATTCTTTGAAAGATCCATTTTTAAATCCCCCACGTGGGAAAACCAGCAAGCGTGTGGCCCCAGCAGCTTCAAACGTATGAAGTCCTCAGTTTCTCCCTCCAGGGCGACTGTTCTGCCGTGTTCCAGTGACTCAGCGACCCAGGTTTTGGCGCTGCGTTCGGCCGTGTGCATCTCCTCGGGTGGTGTCCTGAAAGGTTTCAATGGCCTTCCGCTTTCTGGTGGGTGGCACTTGTCATCGTACGGGTTTGACCAATATTGAGCTGGCTGGTAGTAAAAAGTCAGAGCCAAACGTTTATACAACCTCATATAAAATCGTGACATTTGCAATTTGATAGACTGCACAGAAACTGTTAGCCCAAAGCCCTCACTATTTGTGGCCTGCGTGTCAGATGGAAAGGTCAGAGAGTGCACGCTGGCCTCGGTTTCTGGGCCGTGGTGGTCCCCTGGGCATCTGTTCACGTCACCGGTCCCCAAGGTCTGCTCTACTCCCAGATCCACAGCGATCATGTGAAAGAGGAACAATGCAGCCTGGAAAGCCAAGAAACTTGACAGACGACCCAGGGAAAGCTGAGGCCCTCAAATGAAAGCCTGCTCTGCTGTCCACATGCCGAGAGCAGAGCAGAGGCCTGGGCTTGGGATTCAGGGACGCGGGGACCGGTTCTCAGTCAAAATCTGGAGGCCTAGCGCCAGGCATTCAGCTCTCCGAGCCAGTTTCCTCGTCGGCAACGACTGAGCTGATAATAGTAACAGTATCCACTTCCATGCCTCACACTCGCTCGGTGCTCATCAAATGGGAGCACCGTTGGCTCTGGCAGCCCGGGGCGTCTGCACTGAGTCCTGCTCCCTCTGCTCCCAGACACGCAGGCACCGAACAGGCAGACGCAGCCTGCCGCTGTCCACTCCGATGGCCACTCAGGAGCCCAGGGCCTTCCAGCTCCCGCAGGGTCAGACGGCCCTGAGTCCGCTTAGACTTGGAGCAAAATGCACATGCTTGGGAGCCTGACAACAGGTCCGACTGGGTGAGGACAGCGTCAGAGGACATGAGGGCACAGCTCACTCAGTCCGGGTGGGTTCCAACGCCTGGGTCACAGCCTGGCCCACAGACGCTGCGGGCTACAGGATTGCCAAGTGTGGTGGGACACAAAAGCCGTCTAGAGGCCGAGGAAAGGGGTGACACAGAGCGAGCCGAGCGCTGACATTGTGGGGAAGGACCAGAGAGGTGTTGACACCCGCTTCTGCCACAGAAGACGGGAAGACGACAGGAAGTCCCTCTGGCTGGGGGTACCTGCTCTCTCAGATCTGCCCAGAGCCCCTCGTGCTCGGCTCACACGCCTGAGGGCTCTAGTCCCCCAGAGCTGCCCCATGCCCACTGTTGAGGCTTCCTTGGATGAGCTTCAGAGAGAGCCCCATGGACTTTTGTAGACTTGGGTGTTTTCGTTAAAAGTTCATGAAAATTTTATGGTGAGATGTTTGAGGCACATTCTGACACTGCTTTTTCTTTTCTTTTCTTCTTCTTTCCTTTTTTGCTGAGGAAGACTGTCCCTGAGCTAACATCTGTGCTGTTCTTCCTCTATTTTATGCGGGACACTGCCAAAGCATGGCTTGCTGTGTAGGTCACCACCTGGGATCTGAACATGAGAACCCTGGGCCGCCGATACAAAGTGTGTGAACTTAACCACTACACCACTGGGCCAGCCCCTGACACCATTTATTTAAGTAATGAATTAATTAATTTTTTTCTTTTTTTCTTTTTTTTTTTGAGGAAGATTAGCCCTGAGCTAACCACTGCCGGTTCTCCTCTTTTTGCTGAGGAAGACTGGCCCTGAGCTAACATCGTGCCCATCTTCCTCTACTTTATATGTGGGATGCCTACCACAGCGTGGCGTGCCAAGCAGTGCCACGTCCGCACCCGGGATCCGAACCGGCGAACCCCAGGCTGCCGAGAAGCGGAACGTGCAAACTTAACCGCTGCGCCACCAGGCTAGCCCCTAATTAATTTTTAAGTATGCTTTTTGCTTGAGGAATATTGGCCCTGAGCTAACATCTGTGCCAATATTCCTCTATTTTGTATGTGGGATGCCGCCACAGCATGGCTTGGCAATCAGTGTTTAGGTCCACGCCCAGGATCCCAACCTGTAAACCCTGGGCTGCGGAAGTGGAGCACAAACTTAACCACTAAGCCACCAAGCCAGCCCCTACTCACACTAGTTTTAAAGAAAAACAGTTCATTTGTTTTAATAATGCATCTCAGAATTACATATTATCTGTTAAATGGCCTGTAGGTTTTTTTTTCTCATTTTTTATTTTGATTATTGAGGAGTTGAATGGGAACAAAACGGAAGGTCTTAGAAACATTCAGATGATTATTTAAAAAATTCCCAAGACCCTGCTTTCTCTGACATTCTTCCTCTTTATTTTAATTTATTATTATTATTATTTTAGATGAGAAGAGTATTTACTGAAGAAAACAATGGTCCCAGGAGAGCCACAACAAGCGGGGGAGAAGTCAGGGTGAGTGGTGAGCGATCAGCAGCACAGGAGGGCCATGGCGCCTCCTTCTTATTAAACCCATTCTTCAAGCATCCCCTTGTCTGAGTAAGAGCTCCCTGACCTGCTCTGGAAAGGCCCAGCCCTTAGCATGCAGCTGGTAGCAGACGCAGCCCCTCCACCCAGTCCTAGGAGCGCCCCTGGGGCTGTCCCTGGAGGAGGCGTCATTATGGAGCCCCTCTCCGACCTGCACCCACTCCCCCTCACCCCGCTTCCCTGCCGAGGGGTGTCGGCCACCGCGGGAGTGGGAACCCCACTTCGATGCTCTGCTCTCCCCCAGTCGTCCTCCACGAACACAGAAAATGGAGATTTAAGTCTTCTTGTAAAACCGAAGTTTTCATAAGAATGTGAGTAAAACATCCTACTTTTTTTGTTAAACAAGGTGATCCCTAGAATGAACCTTTGAGCTCTTTTCAAAGGATGCCCGTGTCCACCCAACTCCACTCCATGTCTCTCTGGAAAAGGTGAAAGAAAACTTTCTCAACTTGTTTATTTGTAATTTGTATTTAAAGACTGAAAAAATAAAAATAAAGCAAGCTCAGGGTTGAAAACCTGCACTTCCAGGTCCAGACCAGGGTCCCTGGTTCCCTTCCCGAGGCCCACATTTTGGACTTTAGCCCAGAATTTGTCTAGTTTCTTTAAAGGAATTTGTCATTCGTCTTTGAAATGAAGCCACAGATGTGACCACTCTACACTTCGGTAACACAGTATTTTTAACATTAAAATATTAAAATGGGTGCAATGGGGGTGTCCCATTGGAGCCCAACAAATTTTCTAAATCATAGAACATACTGGAAAGAGAGAAGCAGGACTGGTTTGCCCACATTGAAAGGGGCATGTGTGGGGTTGTCATCACACCTTAGAGGGAACCGAGGTGAGGAGCCGCCAGGTGTGAAGGAGGCCGCAGGAGCTCGTGGGTGAGAAAGTGGGGATGTCACGGTGCCAGGGCAGCCCCAAAGCCACAGTGTCACCAGGGCGGGGCTCCTTCTCACACATCCAAAGCATCGTCCATTCAAAGACTTATGCAGGTTACTGCGTACCCACTGCTGGGTTCAGTTTTCTTCTTTTAAGAACCTCAACTGAAACCGTGCATTTGTGTAATTCAGCTGCCATTACCATGGAGCGGCCCTACCTTCCCATCAGGCACTTGCCCACGCTGACCTCGCCCGGTCCCATGTTTCCTGCCTCCCCCTGGCCCTGAGGAGTGGCCGGTGCCCCTGGCCTCCCCCAGGAATCCCAGCTCAGATGCACATGTTGATTTTATTTATTTTTTGCTTCCAGTAAACAGACAGCAGATAACCATCGTATGGTCAGATCAGCACCTTATGATTCCTCCAGTCCCACCCAAAATCTCTCTGACTGGGGCCGCCGGGAAACTCGGGGGAGCAAGAGGACAACGTGCAGAGTCCGCAGGCCGGGGGGCTCTCCAGCTCAGCTCCTATGGCTGCAAGCTCAGAAGCGCAGCTGGTGGCCTGGAAGGAGGCCCTTTGAGAGTCCAGCTGAGGGACAGTGCTCACCCTGCATGGGCCTAAGTCTCAGCCCACACCAGCCCAGTGTGGGTTTCAGTCCACTTCATCTTCCAGCACTCAGTGGGAGAGCACACACACACACACAAACATGCATACACACGCTCAAGCTACATGCCGTGCCGGGAGAGTCGCAGGATTGCCTAGGGTGACGGGCTTGGAGGCTCCCTCCCTCCCACCATGTCTCCCCTCTTTGCCCTCACTTTTCTGTTCTCCACCGCATCCTGCAAGCTCAGAGCCTCAAGCAGCCCTCGGGGTGAGGGTCCTCCCGAGAGTGCCCCCCGCGGGTCCCAGGACAGTTGGAAAGTTCACACACCGCACGGTGAGGCGCTCCTATCTTTAGCGGGGTCTTCACCTGTGGGTAAACCCAACCGTTGAGTCTCCCAGTGGGCAGCGTGGGTCCAAGCGCTGACAGAGGGCGTCCGTCCCCCTCCCTCCTGTTCCTCCACAAACCTCCTGTCCCCACAGCTTGCTCCCGCGCCGCCTGACAGCCCTCGGCTTTCTAGAACTCCTCTTTGCCTCCTGTCCTTCTCGACCAACGTCCCCCCAAGAACTGCCCCCCAGAACTGGCCCTACTGAGCTGGGTGTCCTCTGAGTGGCACCAAGGAAGCAAGAGGAGGGGGGGTTCCAAGTTCACACCCACGGAACCTGGACACATTGAATCCTCTAGTCATTTTCCTGTAAACTTCTACCAGTCACGATTTGGGGCAATGCTGACGATAAGAAAGGCACGGCCAGTGCTGCATCTCTGGAGAGGCAGCTTTTAACAACAAATATGGAACACTTGCTGTTTCATCTCTCCAAAGGGAGCTCAGGCCATTGAAGACTGAAAGGCACAGGGAGCGGCCTCGTCCTTGATCCCCGGAGGCAGGGCGACCCAGCGTCCCAGGCTGCCTGGGACAGGCCCCGTTATGCCTATTGTCCCGTGTCATTATTAATAGCGCCCTCCTTTGCTTTTAAGAGCGTCCTGGTTTGGATGATGAATTATCCCAGCGCTTATTCTGCGGAGGCCGTGCTGCGCACCAGGGTGAGCCGTCTTTATCTCCCTGGCCCGCCCCGTCCTGTCGCCGCTAACAGATCTTTCCAAACACAGCTCATCCGAATTTTGCATCAATGGAATCACTAACGAGAGATTTACCCTTGTGCTATTTTTCTGGCTTGAAATCTGTCCTGACCGAGTGGCTGATTACAGTCAAGGTGACGGGGTCTCCCTCAGTGCCACTCCCAGACCCTTAAAATCTCGTTTTCTGTGACCCGGTTAATTGACGTGTTTTTATGTTAATGACTCCTTATGGCCACTGAGGTGAGAGTTCCAGTTGCCATATCTGGATGGCCCTTCACCCCTGCCACTCTGAATTCCAGGTTTCAGAGCCACCGATGGTTCGAGCTCACGTTCAGCATGTGAGGCCCGGAGCGATGGTCTATTATTTAAGAAGAGGTTTAAACCGCTCTGTCCTCGGACTCAAGCCTGTGAAATCAAACTCGAGAGACAGTTGCTACGTGGACGAGCGACGACTCCTCTTCAGTCGCATGAGTGATCCCTCTTTCTCCTTGATGTTTCTTTTGAGATTCACTTTCCTGCCCCCTGGGAAATGTTTGAAGGCAGGAATCGCCCTCAGCACCTACACCAGCCAAAAGCAGGTGCACCCAGGAGGCTGCTAGGCCCTCGAGAAAACATGCCAAATGCAGTCCAGATGCTCAGCCCTGCACCCCAGGCTCTCCACACTCTTGCCTCTCTGTTTCCTTTTCTTTTCTTTTCTTTTGGTGAGGAAGATTGGCCCTGAGCTAACATCTGTTCCTAATCTTCCTCTTTTTGCTTGAGAAAGATTGTTGCTTATCTAACATCTGTGCCAATCTTCCTCTATTTTGTATATGGGATGCTGCCACAGCATGGCTTGATGAGCGGTGTGAAGGTCTGTGCCCAGGATTCGAACCTATGACCCCTGGGCAGCTGAAGTGGAGTGCACAAACCCAACTACCATGCCACCCAGCTGGCCACTCTGTTTTCTTAAAACTCATTTATCTACTCCTTCTTTCCTGTGCAAACTCCATACTTCAGACAAACTGGCTGGTGTTCTGGTCATTTCTGGGATGTACGTCTCCATGCTCTGCTCCTTCCCTCTGCCTTCTTTCTCCTGCTCGAATCACCTTTATCTCCCTCTTCCTCTCACTGCCGAGTTTGCCCATCGAAATCCTGTGCACACAGAAGAGCCAGACCAGCTTCTTCAATAAAGACGGCTGGTCATCTTAACCAGGGCTGGTCCAGTTAACCTGGCAGGACTTGAAATCTCTCGTGTGCAATTTATTTCACACACTGCTGTACTGCTGGTGGATACGTGCACTTTCAAAGGCAGGGAGAAAGCCTATAGTATTTCCCCAACAGCATTACACACCAAAGATTCCCCATAAAGATGCGTTGAATGAGGGGATGAAAGAATGAGGGAAGCGACTTGCTGCCATATTAGAGGAAAGCTCATCTCCCACCTATACCTCCTCCCAAAGCCCCAGGATGATTTTGCTTGAACAATTCACTACGGGTAAACCAGGACGAAGTGAGTAATACGGGTCCTTCGCTAGAGGCAACATGACACAACAGGTGCCTCTGGGTTATGCTTGGGACTGGGTGAGTGCTCAGGATACCCAAATAGTGGAAAAATAAAGATGGTCTATTCTATGAACTCCATACCTGGAGATGGCACCTACCTCGATCACATAATAGTCTTCATTTTTTTGGCCAGAAGGACACAGTATTCTCATGCACATGGTGATGGCTGAGGGTCTATTTAGGGGAGTTAGGGACCCTTCTGGAATCATGACTCAAAAATGCCACAAGAGAAATGGAAACTGTCGGGTCTCCTGGTGTCGCCTGACCAGGAATAGTGTGAAACTCCAGCTGCCCACCTCAGGAGGGGAGAACGGTCTTCTGAGCATCCTGACTCCTGAGAATAAATCAACTGGTTTGTTTTGCTTGGGGAGGAAGCGTTTCCCTTGCAGTAGCAATGAAATAATTTTCATGTCTAAGTCATGCAGACCAGAATCAATTCCTCTCCAATTCATTTCCTCAAAGTTGTCCATTCTGAGTCACAACACGCACTGCGTGACTCTCCATGTTCCTTCCCCAACAGCTTGCATAAGAAAATTCCCAAAGATATATTGTTGTGACTATTTCATTTCTCTCTATTACAGGAAAGTCCAGAACTTAAAAAGGCAGAGCCATATAGTTAAAAAATAAAAATAAAAAAAAAAACAAACAAAGACAGCCCTAAACCTGGAATTAGGACATAGATTCTAGTCCTGGGTCTGCCATAAATTATCTGTGTGACTTTGGGCAAATTGTTTGGCCTCAGGGTCACTGTATCCGCACCTGTAAAATGAGGTGAGCGAATTGGACGGCCCTGAGGTTTCTAAGAGCTCGGCCACCCTGTGATTCTCCAGTGAGGCCATGCTCCCCAAAGACCCCACGGCTGCACATGGGGCTTTTGTTCCCTCAGACAGCCCCCCGCCACCTTCATCAGGGTGCCCGGACACTTTCATTCCATGTGCAGTGTGGATAATTCCGCCTCTTGGGGCTTGGGGGTCTAATTCCCAGCAAACAGATCTCCCAGCCACTGCACCTCAGGTGAAAGGGCTGCGAACGGGAGCCGTGATTCAAGGGCACGCGGACACATCACAGGAGCCAAGGGAGGGGATGTCCCCAGGATGGATGGTGCTGGGGACAGGAGGTGACGGCAAGACGCAATTTCCTAAGCATCGGTGCTGGCAGCCGGAACACGGCCTCCTCCCTTTTAACAGACAAACGGTGACGAGCTGTGCCATTCCCCGGTGCCAGCGTACAGAGAAACTCAAAATAGATTTCAAAGCACCTTCTCACGTACTATCGTTTCTCCTGACTCACGTAGGAAGGGGTGGAGTTAGTCAGGTGCAAAAGGGAGACGGAGAAACACAGAGGAACGAACGCACGGGGCCTCCCGTCAAGAGGCGGCTGCTTCCATCCATCGAGGTGTACCGGCTGTAGAGCCCCGCGCACACCATTGCGCCTGTGGTCAACAGTCCCGAATCCCGCACTGAAGAATTTAAGAGAGTGGATCTCGTGTTAAGTGTTCTTATCACAATAAAGTTAAATTAAATTTTAAAAGATAGATTGGGGCATCAAAGATTGACAGAGACATCGGTACGAAACTCGTGGCACGCCGATGTGGCAGAGACTAACCCACAAAACAAGGACCAGGGGGTTACGCTGAGGGCTCTGTTTTCTCATCAGCATTTTCCGGGGAGATGAAAACAGTCAGGCCATTTGCCACATGAGCAATAATTGAAGGAAGCAGCCTGGTAGGCAATTAGTATCTTAAGGAGAAAAATAGACACAGAAGACGTCACTTGAAGGTTTGTCTTAAAAACCAACCAATCACACAAACAAACAAAAACGACCCCAAACCCCAAAGCGAAGAGCACCCTCAACGTCAGGCGGTTGCTCTGCTTTCTCCCCAAGTTAATCCTCCTCTCTGGTCCGCCGGGATGAAGTTGGCTCTGTGTGGCGTGCTCTAGGAGCGCCAGCACCGTCTCCAACTCCAGGCGATTTCAATCAGCTGCTCTGAGACTCGACTACTGTGAGGCTGACCGCCTCTACCTGCCGGGAGGAGGGGAGGCACGTCGGGGTCCCCAACACGTCACCAAGTGCATGGCCCAGGCGTTCACAGCGTTCCTGTGATTCTAAAAGATCTAAATTCGTATATTTACTGAAATGGAAGACTATTCAGATCTGTGAGAAACCAGGATGCCCTTGAGGTGGATTGGCAATCCTTGAGTTCCGAATTATCACGCAAGGACCGTGGAAGGAAGAGGCTGGCAAAAAGCTGCCAGCCAATGACTGACACGGCTCTTTAAAATGTGGGCCCAACTGTTTAGGGCAAAAAAGGACTATGGAGCTGGACCTAAGAAAGACATTGTTATGGAATGCTGCAATTAATCCTGAGTTTATTTGAGTGGAAGCAGAGATGGTTAACGTTATATACACAATTTTGTATGCTTTTCATAATTTTCTTGTGGGCTATACATTATTCCTAGTTCACAATGAGGACAGTGGGATGTCGCTCAGGGTTCCATGACTGGGAATAGGGAGCACTGGAGTTCCTAGGGAGGCTCGTCTGACCCCAAATACAACCAGCTTCCCCATTCTGACTCAGGCATCTCTTGGTTCTAAGTTAAGTTTGTTTCTGAGTTTTAATTAAACAACATTAATGTTGTTCCTCGTATGGAATCCAAAGGGACCAGGCTGAGGCCACGTTTGGATCATGATTCTAGGAGGAGGAAGCAGAAAATGGAAAGAAGGAAACCACACGCTGACCCACGTTAACGATTTCTGATTTGTTTCCAAGGAACGGAAAAGGGAGGGAGCCTTCGTCTAGATCCAGAGTTTGCCTCCTCCACTGAGTGAGGCCAGAACCGCTTTTAGTTACGTGATGGCAGGAAGCTCCCAGCTCCTGGGAGAGGCTCCTTGATGTTGGCCGCCACACACTGAGTCAACAGGTCAAAAGCAAGATGTGGACCTGGTTTATTCTCAGATCCACTTGTGTCTCCGGGCCCGGGACAGATACGGGGCAAACACTCGGTATTTTAGTACGAGCTTCACCAATTTACGAGCATGGAGTCAAGGCAGACCATAACAACATGTTGTACTGGGTTAACGTTACCCAACTATACTATTTTGAAATAGAGGAGGACAGAAATGAGAGAAGAGACATCACAACCATCCCCAAGAAAATGGCAGCATGGAAATGAAGGCTCTGTTTGGACGAGCAGAGAAATGCAGGTAAGGGAAACAGCAATATCAGGAAATAACGGGCAATGTCTCAGGCAGCAGGGGATCAATGCATTCGGCAGACAGGTTCGTGCTGCTTGGAATGGGGCCATTTCAAGAGGATTCAATAAAGAGTGAGTAGGCCAGGGTGAAAAACCTCTATCCACTTGTCAACATCCTAGAACTTTGAGGGGAGTTTGTGAGCTGTGATCAGGAGAGAAGCTGAGCCCCAAGAGCCTCTTTAAGGGGGACGGGTGCACTTTAAGACTCTAAACAGTATAATTCAATGAATTTAAATATGAGAAGTAAACTTCTAAATGATTCTCTGGAGCACAGAAGTCAACTCCTTCTACAGTATTCTAAGACCTCTGAAATCTGTGATGGAAAAATACGCTTCTTTCTGAGAGAATTGTTTTTGAGAAGATGGTGGAAACCTGAAGACATCTTTCTCAGCTACTAAAAGTTTAAAAAAAACCCAAAACTTCCAGGGCCTCTAAGAAACCCTAAAAAATATTTGTTGGAACTCAGAGAAGCAGTAAATGCAAAACGTAAGGTTCAAAGTAGAGTTTTGTGCTGAAAAAAATCCACGTATGTCCGCACTAGAGCAGGTACATGTGTACGTCTCTCTCAGCGGAAGGGGAGAGCGCAACACTGCAACCACCACCAAGCACGCTTTCCTCAAGATATTGTTGCTTCAGACATCACCAGAAATAAGCATCAGGACGCCAGAGCTGGACTGCAGAAAGAAGGTTCTAGACTCCCCTTCCTCTTCTCTCTTCACTGGAGGTTCACATGTCTGTCCAACTGGGAACAGCTTTGTACCACTTTTTAACCATTCCTGTGCCAAACACTTCTGATTATTTTGTAAACCCTAAACTGTTGTTTTGTTTCTGACTATTAAATGTTGTTGGGAAAGGTCAGCTTTTGGCAAAGAGTAAAAGCTCACTTCTCCAAAGGGTTTTCTTTTTTCTGTTTTTTTTTTTTTTTTTTTTTGAGGAAGATCAGCCCTGAGCTAACTACTGCCAATCCTCCTCTTTTTGCTGAGGAAGACTGGCCCTGAGCTAACGTCCATGCCCATCTTCCTCTACTTTGTATGTGGGACGCCTGACACAGCACGGCTTTTGCCAAGCGGTGCCATGTCCACACTCAGGATCCGAACCAGCAAACCCCGGGCCGCTGAGAAGCAGAACATGTGAACTTAACTGCTGCGCCACTGGGCCAGCCCTCCAAAGGGCTTTCAATCTGAGAAGTCAGAGCGGAGAGTCTCTGTGAAGAAACCTCAGAGTTGACCCAGAAGCAGAGGAAAGCAGTGAGTTCTGAGCCGGGTTCCTTTCTGGGCTGATGGGGTGCGGGTCGTGAGGACGACAGAGAATGAAGGGCAGCCCCTGACATCAACCCTCCTGGATGAGAAACAAGGCAGCTTAAGGAACCCAAACAGACAATTCTGAACATCACCCGGGTACCGAAGAGATCCTAGAATAAAATAGTATATTTCTCTTCCATGCCTAATAGTGGAGAAAATTTAGAATTTCCTCTGGAACAAATTTCCGTACATTCTCATCTCCTCATAAACTGAGCCCAGTAAATTACTCAGCACCTGTTGTATACTTGTTGTCTAACAGGTGGACTGACCTTTCACCTCTGCATGCAGAGAATTCATCAGAGGAAAGGGAGGCGGCTTGGGGGGAAGATGGGACAGTTGTTAAAACTATAAACATCAGCACCTCTTTAGACAGCACACACCTGTGGAGAGCCCTGCAGCCCTCTGCCAGCTGGCACAGTTTTCCTGACGGGACGCTCACGTAAACACAGCAAGCCTCCTACCCTGGAGACGGGCTGGCCTCGGGTGGGACTGTGCGGAGATGGGCTGACAGGAGCCCCAGACCCACCGAAGGCGGCCCCACCTTCACAGAATGCCCGCTCTTCCCCTTTTCTGTTTTAATCAAACCCGGCTGGAAGGGAGAAACACTTCGGGGTGAAATAAACCTCTGTACTTGAGGGCTATTAGACTTCTCACCTGCCTCTTAAAAAGTCTCTACAGAAACAAAAGCAGGAACCCAGGGAAGCTGGTTGGTCCAGGCGAGCGCCTCGCTGATGGCTGGGTCATAGATCTGCAGGTGCCGGGAGCGGCGGCGGGCGTGCCTGTGGGCTGGGCAGGTAGTTCAGTGAAATGAATGGCTTGGCGATGAACTGGTTGGAATGAATCAGTTGAGGCGAACAAAGGGAGGCTCATGTGCCGGGAGGTTAGGACCAAACGGGTTTAAGGTAATCATGGGCTGAGCGGTCCAGCTGCTGCTGGCTTTGCAATCAAGGGATTGATGAGCAGTTAATTTGCGTGAAACTAGAAAAAGGTCTGATGACACTGAGGTGATAAGAAACCAAAGCTGCGGGGTGCTGATGGGCTCCATCAGTCTTCCGGGAGTAGCTGAGCCCTCGTCAGGTGGGCCAGGGAACAGGATCAAGATGGGGGGCTTCCCCAGCCATCTGCAGGTGTGCCTGGCACCACAGTTTGCCTTTGGATGTACCAGTTATTTTGGTAGTTCAGTTGTGCCCACGTTAAGCTCCGAGGTTCTATCTTAGACCATTCTATGTGGTGGGCACAATGACAATATTATAATGTATATCACGATAATTAAGAATAGTATTATTAATGGCAATGCTAATATTAATGCATGTTTATTGTTGATCATTCTCACAAATAATAATAATCCGAAACAATAAATAAATTGAACTTTGGCAGTCGAAAGTGCCAGCTAATTAATTATGATCAAGCTCTAAAGTGAAGAAATTACTATTATTTTTTTAACATGTATTTATAGCCTACTGCCTACTCTCATCTGCATTTAATGCACCCAAAACCCGAGGCCTGACTCTCGGCCTCCTCCCCAGAGTGGTCATTTTGGCTCGTGCTGGGCTGCTGCTGCTGAGGCTCCTGAAAGAGGCTGCTCCTCAGTCACCTGTGTGAATGCTGAGTTGTCTATGAAACCACGGTCACTGTCTGCATATTCTTGTCACAGCTGTGCGCTCCATAGTGGGGCTAGAACAAGTGAGCAGGATCCAGTGGATCCCAAAGCTCACAGAACAATTAAGCTGCTAAAAAAAATTAGTAATAATAGGGGCCAGTCCGATGGTGCAGCGGTTAAGTTTGCATGCTCCACTTCAGTGGCCTGGGGTTCACTAGTTTGGATCACGGGCACGGAGCTAGCACCGCTCATCAGGCCATGCTGTGGTAGGCGTCCCACATATAAAGTAGAGGAAGATGGGCACAGATGTTAGCTCAGGGCCAGTCTTCCTCACCAAAAAGAGGAGGATTGGAGGCGGGTGTTAGCTCAGGGCTAATCTTCCTTAAAAAAAAAAAAAATAATAAAATAAATAAGAAATAATAATAAAATAAAATTGCTAAAATTCTCAGATTTAAAATTTGGTGCTACGAAAACACCCATATCCTTCTCCTTGATTGATTTTATAAGACAGCAAAGTTGTACATTTGATTCATAAAATAAATTTATAATAATAAACATAACATGCATTAAACTATTTAAATAATGGCATCATTCTCTTTGTACAAGAATATTTTTGTGACAAGGATGCTCCAGATAAGGGTTTAAAGACTCTGGGTCTCAGGCTGGACTTCGGGTGTTGGTGGGCCGCCACTGACGGTCAGGGTTGAGCCGGGGAACCTGGGAGCTGCCCATGTGTCTAGACACATGGCGGCGTTTAGAAGCCATCCCACCCCCCAAGCACCCCACCCATCCACTTCCACTGTTTTCCAGATTAATGACGTTTGAATAAGAAAATATTAAAGTTACTCGTGTGTATAAAGTGCCAGTTCTAAATAGAACGGTTTACATGTTTGCATGTCACATGAGTCATTTAGATTCACAGCCCACTTTGAGAAAGGCTCTGGGCAGATAGCACTTTGTTAATAATATCATGATTCTCTTCAAAGACATGGGAGAATGTCTCAAAAACAAAAATATTTCAAATAAAACAATGTAACGTACTCCCACCACCACAAACGCCCAAGGATGCCCGGGTTGTCTGGTTGTCTGGCCAGGAGGATGGGAGGAAGTGACAGATCTGACCTGAACTTTCTCACAGCTAAGATTTGGCCGGGGACAAACTCTAGGAAAGTTGAGGTTAAGAGACTTGGTGGCCATCTGGGCTGGGCTGGGCTGGCTCTCCCTTTGCAAATCCTGGAGGGGTCCCAGTGTTTGCGGCTCAGCAGGGCCGTCCTCAGTGGCCTGCTCCTCAGCCCTTCCCGCTGCTCAGTCCAGGGGGATCTGGTCCTGAGCCCACAGACTCAGCAGTGGGCAGCGGAGGGTGAACAAGCTGCCCAGAGGCCTGAGCCTTCCTCCAGGTGACTCCAAGACACTGAGCTCCCAGCGGGCCTGGGTCTTTCCAGAAGGGGAAGTGCTGCATAGGATGGAGCGTATGTTGGGGGCTTCGAAAACACCGCAGTGGAGGGCCAGCAATGGACCATCTGGGACCTTCCACACCCTCCTCCCTTCCCCCTAATACTGCTTTACGTCTGCCCCGCTCCCTCCATCTGCCCCCTCCTGCAAAAAGAGAAAAGAAAAAAAGAATGAGGGTGATTACTCATTAAATTAATGGGCTTAGAAATAGAGGGTAACTTCTAATTTACTGCTGCAAATCAAGAGGGAAATTGTGACGTAAATTAGCATCGCGTCTACTCAACCTTGTTGCACTGGCCCAAACCCTTTCTGACATCACAAAATGTTTGTATCAGCCTTCACATTGTTTCTACTCCTGTTAACAAAGTCGAGGATGGATAACTCTTTAAATATATTTTAAAGTTGAAATATGTAATAATTGCAAATCAAAAACCTGTTCACAAAGAATCAGTGTATGTCCACGTGTACATATATATAGAAGTGAGTCGCCTCACATCCTCAGCACCCCTCATTCTGGAACATTGACAGTGTCCGTCTCCCTCCTTGAAGTCCTGCACGCACACAGGTCACCTAGGATCACATGACGCATGAGATGAAGATGCCTGCCTGCAGTGCACTGGACGACGCATCTTGGAGAACGTGTCGCATCAGCACAGGCAGCCCTGCCCCGTTGTTCTCATGGGCACGCGCGTTCCACGGTGTGGAGCCACAGCATTCATCTCACAGTCTCCTGTGACGGACATTCAGACCACCTCCAGCAGGTCTTTTGCCCTCCCAAGAAATGCTGCTGTAAGCATGCCCATTCTAAGCCTTGTTGGCGTCATATCTGTATTAGTGCAAACATAGGCTCATATGTGTTGAGACAGACGGGTCAGGTCACAGTTGTGTAGATTTCAGATTCCGATGGAGCTGAATCCAGCGCCGAGCAACACTTGCAACAGTTGGGGAGGTGTCTCTTTTCCTAGTCTCTGAAGTGTTTTTGGAAATGCAATTGGAAACTCCTCTATTAAAGAAACAACAATTTTAGAAATAAACGAACTTCCCCTGCAAAGCCTGCTTACCTAAGATGGATGCCAAAGAGCTGGTGGGTGTAAGAGGACAGGAAAACATCGCCCACTAATATGCTCGTTATTCTCCGACAAAAGGCCCCGTGAGGAAGCCAGAGGAAGTGAGAGATTCATTTCCATTGAGGATTCACAGCTAAGGCCACAGGGCTCTGTCGCAGTTTGCTTCCCAGCTTGGAGAAACACGTGCAATGCTGCAGTTTAACTAATGACACCTTCCTGCACAAGAAACAGTAACAGAAAGCCTTGTTTTGAGACCTAATTAAATGCGAACAAGCTGTTTGGGATGTTAGCAACTTATGACATATCTGCCTCAGGATATTAAACATGTATTGTCATGTGATGGTGGGATACAGCTGATCCAAAGCGTTGATGTTAGGAAATGAGACCTCTGGATGGGCCGCCAACAGGTAATGTGTGTGGGGCCCTGAGATCAAAGTGCCAGAGCTCGGAACGCTTGTATTCAACCACGTGCCTCCAGGCATCAGAGACCATTGCCAGTTCGCCACCTCTTGAGGGCTCGGAAAACTACTTTAGGGAAAGACAAGAAGGGCGTCTGCTCTTGTCTCAATCTGCAACCTCCTGTAGACCCCTACCCGCTCTTCCTCACACCCATAGCCAAGGGCCCACCAAGTCCTGTCCACCAGCCTCCCTGAACGTCTTCCCGAATAACCATCCATCCCTTCTGTCCCCACAAACACACGCACCCATTTCATCTTCTCCAGCTGGGTCTCTCCCACATCCTCCTCCCACCTTGCACCTTTATAATCCTTTCTCCAGGCAGAGCCACAGGATCTTTTCTTTTCTTTCTTCCAAGAGAAGATTCGCCCTGAGCTAACATCTGTTGCCAATCTTCCTCCTTTTTTTTTTTTCTTTTTCCCCCCCAAAGCTCTAGTACGTAGTTGTATGTTCTTCTAATTCTTCTGTGTGAGCCGCCACAGCATGGCTGCTGACAGGCAAGTGGCATGGTTCTGCACCCAGGAACCGAACCTGGGCCGCCAAAGCGGAGTGTGTCGAACTTTAACCTCTAGGCCATCAGGGCTGGCTCTTTTCTAAATGTAGATCTGGTCCTGGCCGCTCATCATTCTTGTATGAAACCTGACATGTTTTGCCACAGCCTAACTCTTTATTCCCATTCTGGGCCCCATTCTGTCTGACACTCTGACTGTCATGGGCTAAATTGTGCCCCAACCCCTAAACTCATATGTGAAGTCCTAAGCCCCAGGACCTCAGCATGCGACTGTATTTAGAGAGAGGACTTATGGAGGTGATTAAGGTTATGTGAAGTCATAAGTGTGGGGCCCTAATCCACAATAAGGTGTCCTTATAAGAAGAGATGAGGACCGAGACACACCCGGAGTGACCACCCCGTGGCCGTCTACAAGCCAAGGAGAGGCCTCAGGAGAAACCAGCCCTGCCCACAGCTTGATCCTGGACTTCCGCCTCCAGGACCGTAGAGAAGTAAGTGTCTATGGTTTCAGCCCCTGGTCTGTGATACTTGTTACACAGCCCAAGCAGACTAAGAAACTGGCCTTTTACTCTTGATACTTGCTGTGTCTCTTTGCCTCAGAGCCTGTCCTCTGTGCTCTGATGTGGTGGCCGCTAGGCACACCCTAGGATGTGCTGTGTCAGATCCACAACAGATCTCGCAGACTGACGTGAGAAAATAATGGAAAACCTCATTTATAATGTTTAATCTTCACTACATGTTGAAAGGGTATATTGGGCTGAATAAAATTTACCGTTGAGATTCACCTCACCTCTCTCTTTATAGTCTAAATGCTGCTGCTGGAGTCGTTTCAGTACCAGGCATGTGATCAGGGGACAGTGCTGGCTTAGAGGTCACATCGCTCATCCCCCCACTCCACTCCGCTCAGCCTCCCGTCATCCCGCATGCTCCAGCTTCTCCCCCGACACCAGCGCTGGTTCTGACACCATGTCTCCTGCAGAGACCGTCCCTCCCCTCGAAGTAAGCGCCCTTCTGCTTCCCTGCACGCTTGGTCTCACGTGCTCCCCCTTCTTGGAACTCAAGGTCGTTTCTAACTATATATATAAACATCCGGCTATGTGATTCATGCCTCCCATTTTAAATAAATCACTTAAGTTTCAAAGGAAAGCATGTCTATGTCCCTCACACTGAATCCTTGATGTGCAGACGGTGTCTGGCACAGAAGGAGGGCTCCGTAAATAAGATCTTCTTAATGAGTGAACCCGAGCCATGATAGCGTTCAGTGACTGACCTTCTGGTCCCAACAGCGACAGCCTCAGTAACCAGAGAGCATCCATGGGAAACGGGGGAAGAGTTAGTCGTCGAGTTTAGAATTCAAAAGCATCTTGCACATGCCCTGCCTCAGCTTCCAGGATGGGTGCTGGAGAAGTGTTTCCTTCTGATGAAGCTTTGCTAAAACTGCGACGCTAGGTTACTCTGCTCGCATTTCCCCTCACATTTGTCTTCGTGACCACCCACGGAGCTCACACGGCCTCAGTTGTTAGGATGACAAGCCGGGTTTGGCTGGGGGTGGGGAGTGGGGATTACATCCAGAGAAGCCCTGGGAGCCAGCAGACACCCCAGACCTCTGTGTCCACATCCCCAAACTCGGCAGGGAGAACTCTGGACTCAGGCAGTAGGATCTTGAGAAAAACACTAACGGATTCCTGAGAGAACTTCCTTGTTACTCAGCATGGTGAGAGCAGTTGAGGGGCGCAGGCCTGGGAAAAATCTACATCTCAGTTGGTTTTTTTTTTTTGGTGAGGAAGATTGTCACTGAGCTAACATCTGTGCCAATCTTCCTCTATTTGGTTTGTGGGATGCTGCCACAGCATGGCTTGATGAGCGGTGCTAGGTCTGCGCCCTAGATCCGAATCTGAGAACCCCAGGCAGCCGAAGTGGAGCATGTGAACTTAACCACTACACCACCTGGCCGGCACCTACTTTGTGTGTCTATAGTCAACTGGCTTTCTACTGAGGGCTGTCCATAACACCTCCGCCGCCCGGCTGCTGGAGGGTCCAAACGTGCCTTCCTTAGAAGTAAAAATAAAAAAATAAATGCAGGAGCAAACAGACAGATGAAATGGACAGGAATGAAGTGCACTACAGGGAAAAGCGTGGCCTGACCCTTTCCAAGCTGCAGCAAGAGCAGAACTGACGCAGTTTGACCCCCAGCTTCCACTTGGCTGACCTGAACAGCTGGAGAATCTCGTGGTCGGTGTATCAGTGATGCCCAGCAGCTTCCGCCACCACCTCAGTCCTGAGCTCCTGAACCTGGTTTCCAAGACATCTCCCTCCTCCGTCCACTTGTTTCCTTTCTCTTTGCTCCCCACCCTCCCGAGTCCCAGAGCCTTAGTGTTTGGAAGATTCTCTGTTGGCAAAGCAGGATTGGATGTCACCCCGATGCGTGGCCGGAGCCCATGGGCAGAGAGGGTTAGCCCCCTGAAGGATTCGCTAAGCCTTCTATCTCTAATTAGGGAACAAGCGGCTTCGTCTACTGTGGACGGCTGTGGGGTGGGAGGAGCATAAAAGCCTCGGATTTCCACGCTGCGAGCGGCCTTGGAATCCCTCCATGCCCAGCTCCTCATTTTCCAGACGAAGAACCTGGGTCTGAGTGGATTGTCAAGGCTGCTGTGCATCTGCTGCAGGCGAACCTGCTGGGTATTGTCATGGTGCAGAGCAGGTCGGACGACCTGCAAGAGCCGAAACCACCCCATGAAGGCCTGCCGTTTTCCCTCCTCTCAGTTTTGCCGTCTTTCCCGTAGAGTAAAAAGATAAAAATACAGCTCAAAACAATAGCCTAGCATAACCAAATAAATTAAGATATTTTTCTTATTGGATGCTATTTGGAATTACCCCACTTTGAAACAACCTGCAGCATTGTTTTCAAATTAAAAAATAGTAGCAGAATCCCAGGTAATAAAAGGCTTATAAATTATACTGAATTTCATCCATTCTCCAACACATCTGACTTTTGTACCATGGAATAAACGTGTCATGGTCAACAGGCCGATAGGATGGCCTCCTTTGACGATACTGAGCTGAGACCATCATTGCAGGGGGAAAGTAGATGAAAGCTTAAATTACAAGAAAAATCATCTCACATTTTGTCTTGTTGGTAAAGTATTTAAATATAATCCATTTTGTGAAATTCTCTTTAAAGAATAGATTCAGGCATTTTGTAGTGTCTCTTAACTTCCAAAATTATCTTTAAAGAGCGGGTATTCAGCGGTGGCTCTCAACAAGCAGGCTGGTAAAGCAGCAAGACCAGCCCGCTCTAGAGGGTTCCCAAAGTGTGTGCCATGGGGGCACAGAGAAATGAGTCTTTAGCTGAAGAGCCTGGGGAAGACTCAAGTCTTTCTTTGCTGAAGGACTTCTCAGAGCCTTTACCATTTTAGTCTAACGTACATCTCGTGGGGTACACAGCATGCAAATTCTCCATATTTATTTCATTATTTTTAGAACAATTACATTTTTGTTCAGATCTAATTCCAAAGAGTACGTATTTCTGTAAAATACTCTACCTACTTTTACTACATATATTATCTACACGGAAATATTGATTAAGGCTCACTTCTTGGTCTGAAATCCCTCGCTTTGAAATCCATGCTTACTTGTGAATAGCACACCATTTCATGTCCTAATAGCGTAACGTGAGGTTTAGCTGTTTCACTGTCCTCCCAGCCGCCAGGTGGGACACGCACGTACGCCTGTGTGAGGGTCGGGGAGGGTAAATATTGAATGTGCTCATTTTTTCTCCTAGATGCTGATTTTTAACTCTTATTTGGTCTTTAGTTGAACACAAATGGGGCCTGGTGAACTCTACACATGGCCTCCCCATCCAGTTAATTGCACTTGCTCGTCTGGAGAATTCAACCAAGGGCAGCGCGCAGTGGGACAAAGGCAGTGTGGTGTTCAGTGGGGGCCGCAGGCCTGTGCTGTTGCGCACTTTGGAAAACCAGGCTCGTCCTATCCGTGTCAGCGCGGAGAACCTCAGTCCGCACTCAGACGGATCAACCCTACTGAAGATAGTTTGAAACAGAGGGAACGGGAAGTCAGGTACCTGCGGGACAGTCAGAGGCAGGCCAAGCACATCCACAGGTGTAGCCCATCCTTTGAAAGCAGACGAGGGGCCATGGTGGGAGGGGCCACGGCTGCAGAGCGAGGGAGGGTCAGCGTCTTCAGGTTGGCCATCGGTCAACCTTGGGTGAAGTCTTCATGTGTGATCAGGGGCAGAAGATGTGCACCCTTGTGGCAGAAAGAAGGGGAGTGCATCCAGAGGGCTCCCTTCAGGTGAGACTGCTGGGTGGAGGGTTACAAGGGCCTCATTCTGGCACCTGGAGGGTGTCCTACTCACTCTGTTCCCCGGGGCAGTGAGGGCAAAGGGGATTTGTGGGGTCATAGACCTTGAGTGGCAGGGAACGCACCTCTGGGATTTTGTGTAACAGAAAGAGCAGCAGACGGAACACCAGAAGATCTGGTCAGTCGGTCAGCTCAGCCACAGCTGGGGACCTGAGAAACGATGGCCGACTTCTCAGAGCCTCAGTCTCCGCATCTGCAAACGGAGATGCCAGGGGCCCTGCACAGTGAGCGTGAATCCACTCCCTCCTGAAAGAGCAGGGTCTGCAGGACACGCCAACCTGGGGCAGGTTGACTCTCCCCAAAGCTCAGCTTTCTCATCAGCTGGCAGGACCCACAATAGGGCAGAAGGCTTGGGAGAGCTCAACCCTGACAGCTTCCTCCTCCTGCCAACAGGCCAGCCAAGCTTCAGAGTCCGCAACACCATTGCTCCATTTGTTCACCTCTTCACTGGGGGTCTGTTCAGCACTTCCAAATATGTGTGTTAGATGCTGGTGGTGCTATGGAGATAGATGAGGCAGAGAAGGAGTAAGAGCATGTGTGTGTGTGTGTGTGCGTGTGTGTGTGGGAGAGAGAGTACGCGTGCATGTGCATTTGTATTTGTGTGTATGTGTGTACCTGTGTGCGTGCATTCAGGTGTGTGCACGTATGTTTGTGTGCGTGCATGCACATGGGTCTGCAGGTCTGTATGTGTGAGAGTATATGTGTGTGTACCTGTGTGCGTGCATTCAGGTGTGTGCACGTATGTGTGTACCTGTGTGCATGCATTCAGGTGTGTGCACGTATGTTTGTGTGCACGCATGCACATGGGTCTGCAGGTCTGTATGAGTGTATTTGTGCATTGGGGCAGTGGATTCCAGAGAAGGTGGGTGGAGCCCAGGGGCGAGGTTGACACAAACTTCATGTAGAAGTATGTACACATTCTGTTTTAAAAATGGTGGTGGGGCCGGCCGGGTGGCACAGTGGTTAAGTGCACACCTCCTGCTTCGGCAGCCTGGGGTTGGCCGGTTAGGATCCTGGTTCCCGGCATGGCACCACTCGACAAGCCATGCTGTGGCAGGCGTCCCATATATAAAGTAGAGGAAGATGGGCACAGATGTTAGCCCAGGGCCAGTCTTCCTCAGCAAAAAGAGGAGGATTGGTGGCAGTTAGCTCGGGGCTGATCTTCCTCAAAAATAAATAAATAAATAAATAAAATAAAAATGGTGGGAATATTATGTAACATCCCTTGTTGTTTAGTTTGGGCCGTGGCAACACTTATGTTTTAAAAAGTCTTTTATTTCAACCCAAATTCCATACACTGTGATTAAAACCCAATTCCTATTGCTGTGTCCTCTGATGGCACTTTAGCATAAAGCCACAGACATTCACCTGTGATGGGAGCTACATCTGGCCGACCCTCAGATTTACAGGTGAGGCAACTACTGCGGAGGCTGAGTGACTGCTGAGTGGTGTGAGCTGGCAGGCTGGGTCAGGGTCCAGAGCCCAGGCTGCAGCCTCCAGAGTGGGCCAATCACTCCTTTTTTACATAAAATAAAAAGGAAGAGCATTTCAAAATTTGTAAGAGGGTGTTACAAGCGACGCTGTGGCCAGGTTCTCACCTGGTAGGAACTAGATTATTGGGTTGTGAAAAGTAGAAAGTGGATAGCTCCTTATTTAGTCTCTTGAACAAAATGAAATCATAACATGTTAGTTCCATCTATCAGAACAACTACACGTGATAGTTAGAACGTGGAATTTCACATATGGACATAAACTAACATATTTCATCCCCTCTTCCCCAATCTGCTTCTTTGACGCTCCTACTGATTATTTTTTCACCATGCTCCCTGTCACCAGGTCCCAGCACTTACAGGCATGTCAGGCTTTTTTCTGACCCAACTTCAGGAATGTCCATCCAGCTATGTCATTCCAATGACAAACTTTAATCTCATACCAGGTCAGTCACCTCCAAGTGGCCACCAATCCCTAACATCACTCTGAGGCCCCCAGGGGCATCAGGCAGGAAAGTGCTATGGCTGGAAGTTCTTGAATACCGCCAAAATGAGTGCGCTTTCTCGTGTCACTCAAGATCCTTCCACCATGGACCATTAGGAGCAAATCCATCCCGGCTGCCCATTCTCCTCTACCCTGTGTTCTTCACGCTTTCCCACTGGATCCCCTCAAAGAGGAGCAGAAACCTTCTACCTTCATCCCATAACTTAGCCCAAGGCAGCGGGGCAGCCTGAGAGGTCTCTGACGTCTCGACTTGTATCTTGAAAGATAACGCACACTCTGTGCTCTATACTGTACTTACACTTATTTATGGTATAACAAGCCCCTCCCCACACACAAATATTTCAGTGCATTGTCCTTCCAGGATATCTCGCTCATCTTTGGGATCGCTCTCTTCCTTTCCTGGGCAAGACCCTCTGTCTCTGTCCCTCAGCCATTTGCAAACGCCAACCTCCTGGGCGTCAACATCTATTGACCAGCGTCCTTCCATTCTTCCAGCCTCGTCCGCTTGTCAAAATGAAATATGATGTCTTTAAAACAAAACCAAAAACTCTTTATATGGTAGTATATCTCTTTCCCTTTGTCTCCTCCAAGAGAGTGTCAACAATCCAAAGGCAGCAGATGAAATTTTGGGGTGGGGTGACATGTACCATAGGGGCTAATTAAGTCTTTGTTAAATATATAGCTTTCAATTATTCAGATGTTAGAATTTAGAATATTTATATTTTTTAGAAACTGTTCCTTCTTTCTCTCCCTGGCGAACAGCCCAAATCACTTATTTTCCCCCACGCCAACACACCTCCCAGGTGTATAAGTGGTGGGGGAAGTGGGGCCGGTGCTGGCTGGCTGCCTGCCCAGGGCAGCCCCTTGGAGGGGCCCAGAGCCCCCCACTTTCATCCTCGTCAGCTCCCTCTGCAAAGACAATCTCAGCAGCCACTTGAGGTGGTTCCACATCCTCCAGTGTGATTGTGAGCTTGGAAAACAGTCTCCAGCTTCATTCTCCTGCCTCCCAGGGAAATGCAGACCCCAGTTCTTGTCAGAGTAACGACGATTTGTTCATTGAAGCCGGCAGGATTCAAACCCTTTCCTCCTAAGGCTCTGGAACAACCCTTGGCCTGCATTCCAGCTGGGATGGGGGAATGCGTACAAGGAAAACTTGACTTAAAAAGCAATGCCCAATGTCGGGAAAAGGCACAACTCTGTGTCATATGAGAGAATAGTTGAAAGTGGAGCAGAGGATTGGAAAACAGATTTAAGTGTAATTAGATAGGGAAGTAAACCTTGTGTAAGGGGCAAATGACCTTTCTCTCTCTCTCCACCCCGTTCAGTCAAGGATGATGCTGGAGTAATTTTAAATAAGAAAGGTCATCAAATCAGGGACTCGTACACTGCGACCTGCAACCTGCTACGATCCCATTCACTTGAAAGACCAGTTACTTTCTAATACATTCTGGTGCAGAAAGGACACGTGCGTGGCTTGGGGGAAATGGAATAAGACAGTGGAAGTGAAAGAAACGCTGAGAGACAGAGGTGGGAGAGCAAGTGAGGTCAGATACCACCTGTCCATGAAGAACCCTCATTGAACTGAAAATGAACGTTGGGGCTTCCCTAGGTAACCGGGACTGAGGCTCCAACATCTAATAGGATAGAAACACCTGCCGTTGAGAGTTCGATTGTCTACCCACCTCCCAGATAAGTAAGGCTTTTATATACAAAGACTTAAGCACAAGAGTAATTAATTACCGTAGCTGCTTTGTAAAAGCGATGTGTTTGAAGTGAACTAAATTATGGACCACAGTGGGTAAGCAGATCACGGTCATTAGACAGAGTTCTCACGTGGCCACCACGTTTCCAGGAGACTTAACATGTCTTCTCCTATAGGACGGCTGTAGGGGCAATGGAATGAGGGGAGGACCCCTGCCCCCTCGCCCCGAGGCACTGCTTAAACCTGCTGTGGCCCTGGGCTTGCCAGGACCCTGAAGGACCCAGGATTTTGCTCTGCAGCTGCCATTCCTCCCCTGTCCCCCACCTCTCTTGATTGTTCGAGAAAAGACTGGACGGATAAGTAGGAAAATAGCTGCTGTTAGTTTCACATGTGGGACGAGAGCAGATTGTGATTTTCTTTTCAATACTTTTCCTGTATCTTCAGAAATTTCAGCAGTCAACTTTCCATTACTTTATAATTAGGAGAAAACAAAACAAAACAGAGGCAGTGTGATTTTGAGTGTGGGATGGTGACTCGTATGGGGAAGCAGATACATTCCTCGATTCATTCCACACATTTATTAAGCACTTGCTATATGCCAGGACCCGTTTTAGGTTCCTGAGACACACTAATTAGAAGGAAACAGATAAACACTTTTGTCCTAGTGGGACTTAGAACGTCCAGCGGTGGAGGGAAGTGACAAGGACAGTTGAGGTGGGTCAGAGCTGCGGACTCAGATGGGGTATCCAGGGAACCCCTCACCCGGAAAGTGACCTTTGATTCAAAACCCAAAGGAAGTGGAGAGAGAACCACGTGAAGATCTGGAGGGACATTCCAGGCAGAGGGAACAGCCAGTGCAAAGGCTGGAGCACTGGAGAGTTTGAGAGTCAGCGAGGAGGGTTGTATGGAGGGGAGGTGGGAGAAATAGCAGCATGTATGTACGTAGACCAAAATAATCCAACAGCCAGGGGAAAGTTGATGACACAGAAGATAGAAGAATTGTGAAGTGTGAAGTATGTTGAACAGCATCTCCCCTAAATAGAATGGAGACATTTTCTATCAGATTGATAGAATGAAAGAAGTGAGCTTTTTAGCATAATTGAAAAAATTTTAAAAAATGATTAATAGATGACTTTTGCCTGAATACTCAGATAAATTTTTTATCTCACAATGTTACTTTTTCAGTTTTGGAAAACCTCCTGGATCTGATAGTCATCCTCATGTAGGAGCATTTCATTTAAAGCAGGATTTGGCCGGATTAAGTCCACTAAGATCATTTGACCACTATTTGTTATGCACCAACTTACAGTGGATCCAAGGTTTGCTAAGAGTGGTCAGCGGTGAGTAAATGGAGACTGTGAAAATCTCACAAGGCACTCAACCATAGGAAACAGAGGCCAGCCGGGGGATAAGACTTAGCAAATCATCATAGATATTTTCATTTGTTTGTTCCTGTCTATTGCAGTGAAAAATTACCTCAAAACTTAGCAGTTCAAAAACAAACACTATTATGAAGGTACAGGAATCAAAATAGTATGGTATGGCATATATGCTCGAATCATTTTTGATAAGGGAGCCGAGATTATTTATTCAAAGGGTAAAGGACAATCTCTTCAAGAAATAGTGCTGGGGAAACTGGATATCCACCTGCCAAAGGATGAAGATGGACCCTTACTTTATGCCATATATGAAAATTCACTCAAATGGATCAGAAACCCAAGCGTGAGACCTAAAACTATAAAACTCTTGGAAGAAAGCATGGGGGAAAACCTTCATGGCGTTGGATTTGGCGATGATTTCTTGGATATGACCCCCACAAAGCACAGGTGACAGAAGTATAATTAGACAAATTGGAAAACTTAAAATTTAAAAAAAAGAATGAAGTGTTGGCATTTGTGAGATAATATGGATGGACTTTGAGGGCATTATGCTGAGTGAAATAAGCCAAATACAGAAAGATAAATGCTGTATGATCTCACTTGGATATAAAATCTAAAAAATGAAACAAAACCAAAAAATGAATTCAAAGATACAGAGACAGATTTGTGAATGCCAGAGGTCGGGGTGTGGGGTTGAAATGGGTGACAGGGGTCACAATGTACAAAATTCCAGTTATAGAATAAATAAGTCATAGGATGAAATGTACAGGATGGCAACTATAGTTAGCACTCTATTGCAAAGTTGAAAGTTACTAAGAGAGTAGATCTTAAAAGCTCTCATCCTAAGAAAAATAATTGTAACTATGTAAGGTGACTGATGTTAACTACACTTATTGTGATGATCATTTCACAATCTATACACATATCAAATCACTATGCTGTACACCTGAAACCAATATGTTATATGTCACTTATACCTCAATGAATTAAAAAAACATTAAAAACTTCTGTGCATTGAAGGACAAAGTCAACAGAGTGAAAAGGCAGCCTACAGAGTGGGAGAAAATATTTAGAAATCATCTATCTGATAAGGAGTTAATATCCAGAGTACATAAAGAACTCCTACAATTCAATAACAAAAAAACAAATAAACTGATTAAATAATGGACAGGGGGCCTGAATAGATGTTTCTGCAAAGAAGATACACAAATGGCCAACAAGCAGATGAAAAGAAGCTCAACACCCCCAGTCATTAAAGAAATGCAAGTCAAAACTACCATGAGATACCACCTCACACAAATGGCCATGGCTATTAAAAAAACACAGAAAAGAATACGTGTGATGAGGATGTGGAGAAACTGGAACTCTCGTGCATTGCTGCTGGGATTTTAAAAAGGTGCAGCAGCTTTGGAAAACAGAAAGAAGATGCCTAAGAAAAATTAAAAATAGAATTACCACATGATCCAGCAATTCCACTTCTGAGCACATACCCAAAGGAATCGAAAGCAGGGTCTAGAAGAGATGCTTGTACACCTGTGTTCACAGCAGCCTTAGTCCCAATAGCTAAAAGGTGGAAGCAGCCCAAGTGTCCATCAAAGCGTGAAGGGATGAACAAAATGTTCTGAATCCATACAGTAGGATATTATTGAGGTTTAAAAATGAAATAATTCTGACACATGTTACAATATGATGAACCTTGAGGACACGATGCTAAGTGAAGAAGCCAGTCACAAAAAACACCCCAAACACTGTATAATTCCACTCATATGAGGTACTCAGAATAGGCAAATTCATAGAAACAGAGAGTAGAATGGTGGTCACCAGGGGCTGAGGGGAGCGGGTAATGGGGAATTTTTGTTTAATGGGGACAGAGTTTCAGTTTTACAAGATAAAAATGTTCTAAAGATCTGCTGTATGACAATGTAGATCTACTCAGCGTTACAGAATCGTATAGAGTCACACGTTGCTTAACGATAGGGATACATCCTGAGAAAGGCGTCGTTAGGTGATTTTGTGGTTGTGCAAACATCACAGAGTGTCCTTCTACAAACCTAGAATCTGAAATAAGCACCGACAAGCACTTTATATTCATCATGTCATTTCAACCACAACCGCAAGCTACTCTAACAACTGAAAGAGAGAGGCTCTCAAGGTCAGACCCCTGCTAGGTCAAGGAGCTGAGTTTTAGTCCATGCCTTGGTGATTCTGGGAGCCACAGTCTTAATGGCTATGCCTTCCTGGTGGGAAACTGATGGGAGCCCCACCAACACTGTGGCAATGAGAATGGTGGAGAAGATGGATTTTACAGAGAATCTGGGATTGAGTGATAGGTCCTAGCAGCCAGTTGACTATGAGAATTCTGAGAAAGGGGGTTTAGTGGAAACCATGATTTCTCATGTAGACAAGTGAACGTGGGGTGACAGTTCACATCACGTCAGTGGGATCCAGTCCGTCACGCTTCCTTAGAGGGTGTGACCTAGGTCACTGGCTAATGAGTGTGCGAGTCAGCTCACATGCTTCGGCCTTCGTGTGTCTAGTTCTGCTCATCTTTCCTTTATTTTCTCTTTTGCGTGGCTCACCAGTTCATTGTCTGAGTGGAGGAGAATAAACCGAGAATGACGAGTGTGTGCGGGACAACCACACCCTAGTTTCCAGAGGTGCCGGGTCCACGAGTTCAGATCACTGGCAAAAGGGCTGATAGAAATCCTTTCAAATTGTTTCAGTTGGAGTGAAAAAAATTATACTTGAAATCCCGTAATTTCATTCATAATTAAAGAGACAAATTTAGATAGGTTTTTCTATTATTTAACTGAGATTTCATTTTCCAAACTTCCATAGTGTTAGGATGGCTTTGACATGACAGTTGTCTTGACTCAGTAAAACAGTGATTTCACAGCTTTTTGGCTCAGGGTGGCTGTGCTGTGAAGGGCAGGGTCTGTGTCCTGTGCTGATCCTCTGACTAGGGAGGGTGGATGGGGTTTGGAAGAGTTGCTGGTGGGATGGAGCAGGTGGAGAGTTGTGGATAGGACTGGAGGCCTCGTTGTGGACAGGGACTGGAAGGAAGGATGGGGTCCCTCTGCTTTAGCGCTGTGGACAGCCCCAGGGCTGGGAATCAGGAGATCCAGCCTCGGGAGAGAGGGAGCAGTGGGGTAGGAGGTGAGCAAGAGTGGTGACGGCACCAAGTGGCTGGCGAGGAGGGGGAGGCAGGGAGGTTGAGGTCTCCAGAGGCTGGCAAGGGGCTGGGGCATCAACAAAGGGAGAGAGGTTGTTTAAAGGGACATTGGTAGAGCATGAGATTATAACACCGAAATCTTCAGACAGATCACTGTGCCCCACACACAGCATGGAAGTGGCCTCTTTCTTTCACCTTTCTCCATCAGATGATTTTCAAGTGGCACGGAGCCCTGAGGTCTGCATCACAGAGGGACAACTAGAGGCATCAACCAGAGTTTCTTTGGAAGTTTATCTGAATTGTGAGATCTAATTTTAGTTCGATTTTCTTTCTCTTAAACATTTCTTCCCTTGGTATTCTGGGATCAGAAAGTTACAAGACTCTTTATGGAAGTATCTCAGTGGTTTCAGCCTGATTTTTAAATGGATATTTTCCATTTTATCTTACTTTTTACTCCTTATCTGAGGTTCTGGTCACACTAATGTTTCACCAGCCATTAGCTTTTATTAGTAGAGCTAAAATGTGTGACACCAGTATGAGAAGCATAAAACACTGACCTACTTTTATTGGGTAGAGAAGAGAACTTGCGGGATCAGCTGATTTGCCACGTTGTCTTTTTAGCAATGCTATTTACTTTGTTCATTAATGCAGGTACTTTCTCAACTTGCTCTGGGAACCTGGGCTGCTCTTTCATCTCCTAAATAGAGCCACCAACCAATGTCCAAGGTGAGTGGACTGCATCGCTGACGTTACCTCACTGGCCACTCAAGCTGTCAAGTTCCGAGTACTATGAAGGGAGTGGGAGACAGATACAGAGAGAACAGGGCAGGAGGGTGCCGAGAACTAGGAGCCCAAGAGGCAAATACCCCCGCTCCCAAATCTTACCCCTCTTCCCATGTTCCTCACAGGCTTGTCTTCTTCTGGAAGCCAAGAGAACGTGATCCACAGGCATTTGTGTATTTAGATAATAAACTTTACACTGCTGCTCTTTCTCCCTTTCACTACAATGGATCCAAGTGACGTGTTAGTGGCAACATTTCAGTTCCTTTTGGGTCCTCCAAACAGGCTAATTTCAAAGAAAAACAGTCCTAATTTTCAGCAAACCAAGTGCCGTGTCTCCAGACTTGGAACTGTTCCTCTGTGCGGCTTGATGCCGCGATTTGCAGAATTTGGTTCCTCGGATGTTGTTCTCCCTGCATCTGAGGTCACAGATCTCCCTCCGTCATATAAACACACCCTGAAGAACTAACCAGAAAGACAACGCCTGCGGGATTGCCGCCATTTTAATAGGAGACCCCAAAGAATCAAAATTCACGTCCTCTGGAATGAAGGTAGAAGACAGAGTTCTCCGGAGGCAGTGCCTCCTGACGTCGCCATGTCTGCTCTTCTCTCCACACGCCCAGCTCTAGACGGACTATGCTTGGGAGTTAAAAGTTTAGGATTTTTCTTATTTCATTAGGTGGACATCAAAACCATTTCCATCACAACAAAAATTGTCTCCAAAGATCTGCTCCCTTTCACGGGCCTCCCTTTTTTTCAGCTTCCTTCTCAAGACGTCCCAGATTCCTGTATAGTTTCACAGTTCAATACTCACGACCCTGGTCGGCCACCCACCTCCCCACACGACACTCCTTCATTGTTTTCACTGCGTGTCTACCTCATCCGAGGTGGCTGAGGGCAAACTCAGGGAGAGGAGGAGATAGACGTGCACTACAGTTCTTCAAATTCTCATTCATCCCCTTTTCTAGAATCTTTTTCTTTCTGTAAACATGTGCATTGCCCAGCAATGGCTTATTTTCATCTCTGATTTCAACTTTGGCCCTTTCCATATTCTTTTTTCATATCATCATTTTGACTCAGTTTCATAATACCATTTTCTTCAGCCCTCAAAGCTTTCTGATTTGGGATGTGAGCTCTATCATTTTGTTAGAATGGTGTTGAACGCTGTTCCAGGGGTTGCCCTGTTCAGTGTCTCCGCTTAGAAGGGCAGAGTGGAGGCCATTGGGGGGGTGTGCGTGTGTGTCATCAAGTGCACACAGAAGTGCGGTGGACTTGGTTTGGCCTACCTAGAGTTTTCCAAAAAAACATTTCATCTTGTTCTCTGGTTATAAACTAAACAGGGATTTGGCTCAGAAGACAGAGATGTTAAAGCTTAGGACTAAAGCTCTGGTTTCTATGGCAGCACGGAATCCAGGTTTCTCCTTGATTTAGTCTCTTTCTGTGGAAGAAACCAGGACTGGTCTACACACACAGGAGGGGCAGGGACTCTGAAAAGTTAATGACCAAAATTCTTCCTTATAATGAAAAATACTGTGTAGACCATCTTCAACATTCTGCAATGCTTCTGTAAACACTTGTGTTGTCCAGCAACGGCTTATTTTAATCTCTGATTTCAACTTTGTTTGGCCCTGTCCATATATATATTTTTTTCATATCATCATTTTGACTCGTTTTCATATCATTGTTTGGCTTGATACTTGGGTCTCTTTAGGAAAAGTGACACATCGGCTCAAGCTCACGTCAGGGAAGGATCGGCAGATACACCGCCTGGAAACTACCAGGCCCGTGGTGATTCCGTCTAGGATTCTGCACAGTGTGGGCTCCCTCCGGCCCCTGGGGATTTCTGTTTCTCAATGGCAGAAATTCTAATGGAATTTCCCAGGATCCAGGGCCTTGTACAAAGAGGAAGATTAGAGAAACTCAGGGAACATCCTGTGTGTCAGAAGTGAAGCGAGAGAGTTAAAGGAGTGAAGAGAAGGGAACTTAGACTCCTGAAGCCAACCCACCAATCTGTGATTTTCCCAGAGCAGGGGCCCAAACCATGCTTTGGTCTGGAAGGCATCGTCCTTCCCTCAAGATGAGGAAAAGATGTGTTCATTTGAGGAGTAAATAGTGATAGAAATCAATCTTGACTGTATGAGCTTTAGCTCTATATGGAAAGTACGAACAAGTCTATATCTTCCTTGCTTCCTGTGTCCCTTTGTTTTTTTTGTTTTGTGTATGTGCGTGTGATAAAAAGATTTAACATGAGATCTACAACAAAAGACCCTGAATAGCCAAAGGAGTCCTGAGAAAAAAGAACAAAGCTGGAAGTATCACACTCCCTGATTTCAAAATATATTACAAAGCCATAGTAATCAAAACAGCATGATCCTGACACAAAAACAGACACACAGATCAATGGAACAGAATCGATAGCCCAGAAATAAACCCACACATCTATGGACAGATAATTTTCAGCAAGAGAGCCAAGAATATGCAATGGAGAAAAAGGAGAGTCTCTTCAATAAACAGTGTTGGGAAAACTGGACAGCCACATGCAAAACAATGAAAGTAGATCATTATCTTACACTATGCACAAAAATTACCCTCCTAACAAATTTTTAAGTGCACAAAGCTGTATTGTTAACTATAGGCTCTATGTTGTTGCACAGCAAATTTCTAGAACTTATTCATCTTGCATAAATGAAACCTTATACCCATTGAAGAACATTTCCCATTTTCCACACCCCTGCAGCCCCAGGCAAACATGATTGTAAGCTCTGCTTCTACAAGCTTGAGTATTTTAGGTCCCTCATGTAAGTGAAATCATGCAGTATTTGTCCTTCTGTGACTAGCTTACGTCACTTAGCATACTGTTCTCCAGGTTCATCCATGTTGTCAAAATGGCAGGATTTCCCTTATTTTAAGGCTGAATAATTTGCCAACCCATTCCAAGATATGGGTCATTTTCATATTTGGTTATTGTGAGCAATGCTGCAATGGGCATGGGAGTGGGGATATCTCTTTGAAATCCTGATTTCACTGCTTGTGGATTTATGCCCAGAAGTGGGATTGCTAACTTAACCAACAGTGAAAAATTGAAAGCTTTTGCTCTAAGATCAGGAACAAGACAAAGATGCTCATTCTCACCACTTCTATTCAATACAGTACGGTACGTCCTAGCCAGAGAAATTAGGCAAGAAAAAGAAATAAAAGGAATCTAAGTCAGAGAAAAAAGAAGTAAAATGATCTATATTTGCAGATGACATGACTCTTGAAGTAGAAAACCCCAAGGACTTAACCCACACACAAAATTGTCGGACATAGTAAATGAATTCAGCAAATTTGCAGGATACAAAATCAGCACACAAAAACCACTTGCATTTCTATACACAGACATCAAACCATTTGAAAAGAAAATTAAGAAAACAGTCACATTTACTATAACATCAAAAAGAAAAAAAAAATTTAGAAATAAACTCAACCAAGGAGATGAAAGACCTCCACACTGAAAGTTCAAAACATTGATGAAAGAAATTAAAGGCGATATAAGTAAATGGAAAACATCCCACGTTCACAGGCCAGAAGACTTAATATTGATAAAATGTCCTTCCTACCCAAAGCAGTCTATAGATTCAACGCAATCTGCATCAGGATCGCAAAAGCATGTCTCACAGAAATAGAAAAAACAATCCAAAATTCGTGTAGACCCACAAAAGACCCTGAACAGACAAATCAATTTTAAGAAAAAGGAACAAAGCTAGCAGCATCCCACTTCCAGATTTCAAAATGTATTACAAAGCTACAGTAGTTAAAACAGCATGGCACTGGCATAAAGATAGACATATGGACCGATGAGACAGAACAGAGAGCCCTGAAATAAACCCACACATACACAGTTAACTGATCTTTGAAAGGGTGCCAAGAATAATCAATGGCTAAAGGACAGTCTTCAAGAAATGGTGTTGGGAAAATTAGCTATCCACATGAAAAAGAATGAAGTTGGACCCTTATTCACACCAAAAGCACAGGCTACAAAAGTAAAATCGACAAGTGAGACTATGTCAAACTAAAAAGCTTCTGCACAGCAAAGGAAACCATCAACGAAAGTGAAAAGGTAACCTACTGAATGGGAGAAAATATTCGCAAGTCATCTATCTGAGAAGGGCTTAATATCTAAAATATATAAGGAACTCCTACAACTCAATAGCAAAAAAAACTGATTAAAAAATATGCAAAGGACTTGAACAGACATTTCTCCAAAGAAGACACACAGATGGCCAACAGGTAGATGAAAATGTGCTCACCGTCACTGATCATCAGGGAAATGCAAATCAAAACCACAATGAGATGACATCTCACACCTGTTAGAATGGCCATTTTCAAAAAAGACAAAAATTAAAAGTGCCAGTGAGAGAGTGGAGAAAAGGGAACCCTGTGCACTGTTGGTGGAAATGCAAATGGTGCAGCCACTGTGGAAAAGAGTATGGAGGCTCCTCAAAAAATAGAGCCGCTAAAACGTCGCTCGATATTTCAAGAAAGCATGGGCTTTGAGAGGCAGTCTGGTGTCATGGGAAAAGTACAGATTCAAGTCCTCTTTTTGCCATATTCCATATCATTTTAGGACCTGATTTTCCTTTCCTGCAAAACAGAAATAACATCTACCTCCCTGTGTTATTAGATGATGTGCGTGAAAGCATGTGCTACTCAGTAACTGATCACCAAATATTAAATTCTTTCCTCCTTCTTCCAAGAGTCACTAGTAGAATAAAGCCATCAGCCTGTGAACCACGTCAATGGACACCCAACACTATGGGCTAATCTGGGCAAGGGACCAGGGAGCGTCTCAGGGAAGCATGAGGGGTGTGTGCTGGTGAAGGGAGGAAAGAATTGAGGTGAGGGCAGGAGGCCATCAAGCAAAAGATGTTAACATCGAGGGATGAGAAAAGAAGTCTCAAATCCTGACAAACATTTTCACCCTCAACGTCTTGACAGCACTGATCTCTTAAACTAGAGTGAGGGTCCCGTGGGCGTTTCTGGCTCCTGTACTGAGAAACCATCCACGCCACAGCTGCAGACTGCAGACCTGCCTAGGTTCCCACTTGACCCATTGTCCAGTGGTTTGTCGATCTATCACTTCAGGTGATAGTTTAGGCTTTCTTCAAATCACTACAACGGACAAACAAAGTGCAGCTAATTAATAACAAAAGATTGCTTTGACAAGTTGCACAGTGTTCCTTGCCAGACTAACGAAGGATGCAGTTTAGCCTTGTAAAATTGTAAATATGCCTTCTCTATGTGCTGCCAAACATATCTTCATAAAATACAAAGAATCCATCTGTTTCCTCTCCATAGACTCTGCCTTTCAGGTTATTAGCTCTTTGCTGTTCATGGGTCTTGTTTGGATTTGAATTCCAATAAACAAATAGGAAGCTGTGTGTAAGATTTGTTGGCTGCTGACTATGACATTGATGCTGTTTGGTTTTTTTTCTTTCTTCTTATTTCATTATTTTCTTCTTTATACTGTCTTTATTTTGGACAGACTTTTGATCTCAGAGAAGCTATGTTGTGTTTCATTAGATGGAATGACTCTCAGCACCTAGCTGGTGACGTGGGCTCCCCAGGGAGGAAAACCCTGAAAGTACCTTCAAAGACAGAAAGAGAGATGAAGGAGCATTCCAGCGATGCCATATACTCTTTAGTGTTTTTTGTCAAAATCCGTATGGCTGCGTACCTGGTCGTTCCAGGGGAGAACTGGGGGCATCCATATGTTCGTCTCCCTCCCCATACCTCAACCAGACGATTACCTTGGCAGCTCAGCTGTGTTATTGAGACATTTCAGCGTGAAATTTGTTTTTCCTCACTGAACTTTAAGCAGAATTTCAAGTGCCAAGTCTCCAAAGCCAAGTGGGGCTATTAAGTGATAATTACTAATTATGCTAATTTGAGAAGGCGCTGCCTTTGCCTTCCCTGGTCATTTTACGTGCGGCTCTCCTGAGAGAGCAGCCCCTCCAAGTGTTAATCACCGTCCCTCCGAGGTGTGCGGTGGAGGACAGCGCGTCCTGAACCTCCACACCCCGAGTCTGGGAAGGTTTATAGTCCATCAGAAAGTGAAGCAAGAGTGGAGATCTCCTAGGACAGTCAATGCCCTCGTCACCAGTGATTTACACCAGTTATTAATTTGTCCCATGCCAACAATATTTATTGTCCTTTGTACTCAGACCAGGAGAGCACATTTAACTTCTAATATATCTGTATTTTTCCTCATCATCTCTGAATCTTAATAATAAATCCTAAGTATCTGAGTCCTCGATAGTGTCCTGTCGCACTGAATTAGACACATTTTCTCCTAAAAAGTGATGACATAGAAGAAAAATAAATTATGCGTCTCTGGGTGTGACATTGATCACACAAACATGTGTGCAACTGGCGCACAGACACATAGAGGATAGGTCTGCTCAGTAAGAATGAGATGGTGTCTGGAGAACTTAACTTTCACGTGGGTGATGGAGAGGCCCCTTCCCCCTCAATTCCTTCCACCATAAGAGAGTGGGCAGACTTGCCTACCTGGTAGATTCAGGAGGACTCGTGTGATCATCGGCCACACTTCCATGGACAGGAGCTGGAGGAGGACATGGGTCACCTTTTCAGGGCGCCCACCTGTCACCCACTCCTAGGTCTGTTGGCAGCCCTCTGGTGTCACACCGTGCTCCTACCTCCAGCCTAGTCCTTCTTGGCCGTGAAGACCATGCTGGGACTCCACTTTGATCCTTATCCTATTTCTCTACCTATTCAGACCACGTGGAGAAGAGAAGGGCTTTCAACCTGCTCCTGAGACTCTTGCAAGGATTGCCCAGTGGAGCTGCACCGTCAAATACAACCAAACCAAGGGACCCGGGTGTAGAAAGCTGTCTGTGTTCCCTGCAGCATCCATCGCCATGTAGAAATCAGTTCTTGCAAATCTCAGGGGGCGTTCAGCCAGTGGCCGTAGAGAGTATGATCACTGGTGTCCTGACCAATTCTAGGGTCTCCAGGTCCCTGAAACAGGCTGGGGGCACCTTAACCCACCCTGAGAACCCCCTGGACACCAGCCGGCTCCCATCTTAGAGCTGTGGGCTGGATCCAGTTGTCCCTGCTTCCTGCTCTTTCTGAAGGAGTTGGCTTTGCCACTTTCAACATGAGAAGCCAAGGACGACCTCAACATCTCGTATTAGGAAGGGGACACCTACTGGGACCTGCCTCTGGGAGACACTCAGGTGGCAGGTATGGGGCCCAAGCTCTGAGAACCTGGGAGGACTTACACCCCTGGATGACCAGCGTGGATCAGGGAGCATCAAAAGAGCTGATGAGACACCTGTGCATGCTGACAAGGACACAGGTTTTGTTAACTTGCTCTTTGAACGAGAATGCATTCTCATGGGGGTTCTTTGCCGAGGGGCTCTCCTGCACTGGACGGAGAGGGGATGGCAGTGACCTGAGATTTGGAGACATTTCAAGCTAATTTACCAGCTGTGTGATCTCAGGCAAGTTATCTGAGTTCTCAGTAACTCGGTTTTGTCTTGTCTTGCAGATTCCAGTAAATGAGTGCTGTGACCACCGCCAGGGCTCTTGAAGCTGACGGGCAGTGACTTCCTCATGGACACAGCAGATCAAAGTGCCTCCCCTCTGCCCATCTCTTGTAGGTTTGCACGTGTAGCTTCCTCCTTTGTAAGGAATAGGAAGAGTAGAGGCTCTGACATTCCTAGCTCTTTCCAGATGGTGGTGGACGTCTTACAGCCACCCAGGACTTACCACAGCTCTTAACTGTGCTTTCAGACCACGAGAAGCTTCTGATAAGAAATTAAAACTCAGATAAATTCTCTGGGTGTTTTATCCATGTCATGTTAGACTAACGTTTAGTTTTGGGTTTCCAGGATTCTCAAACTCTCCAGTATTTTTTTTTTTTTGATTTTGCTCAAATTATACCCATTAAAAATAAGTTTCCAGGGGCTGGTCCTGTGGCCTGGTGGTTAAATTTGGTGCGCTCTCTTCAGCAGCCCAGGTTTGTGGGTTTGGATCCTGGGCGCGGACCTACCCCACTTACCAGCCACCTGTGGCAGCGACTCACATACAAAGTAGAGCAAGATTGGCACAGATGTTAGCTAAGGGCAAATCTTCCTCAGCAAAAATAAATAAATAAATAAATAAATAAATAAATTTCCAAATTACCTGTACCTTAGATCCATTAAGAAAATTCACAAAACAGTGTTAGAAGCTGTATCTAAAACAGACTTTTCAGATTCACGCCCTGAGCTTCTCCAGGACAGAGTCCTAAATGTTGACAACTATTGTCTTACTTATAACTAAATCTTTCACAGCTCCTGAGACACGACAGGTGCTTGGAACTGTTGCTTTATACAAACTGGCCATTTCCCAAGCAGAAATACAACCGTTTTTCATCTTGTAAAAATTAATATTTTGGAAAGATTTCTCATAGCTCTTATGCAGGGAAAAATTACCTATGTTTGATGAGCTCTGTTTTATACAGAATAAGAAATTACCAGGAGTGTTATATTATTCCTTCCTTTCTCTTCTTTCCTTTGCACAAGCCGTGCATGAGGTGCAGGCGTGGAACAGCACCTGAAGGGCAGCGTGCTGTGAGGACCTGCAGGTGGAGCTGGTGGCTGCCTCTGGGATGTGACATGAGGGCATTGGGGGGCTCTGCTTCATCCTTTCCAGAAAGATCTCTCAGTCTTGCTGTGGATGACTAAAGCCTCATGACTGTAATTGCACAGGTCAAGAACTGCTCTTCCTGCTCCCTCGCAGCCTCCTTCACTGTGACAACACGTTTTTCATCATTCATTTGTACTTCCCAGTGAAAGAGTCTGTCAAATCATTTCCAGTGTCAACTAGGTGACATCAGATTTTTAAAGCGACCAATTGGAGAAAAAAAGTGGCTGGAAAGAGACAGGTGAGAGTCAGCCTGGGCCACGGGAGCTCGGACTGAAGACACCGGGCACCCGGGAGGAGGACATACTTGGAGAGGCTGGCAGGTGACTCGGGGCGACAATGGAGGGCACACAGCCAGAGTTGGCTGATCTGTTTCAGAAAAGCTTTAAGCTGAATGGCACAGAGTCCCAGTGAGATATTCAGTGTCCCTGGGCATCACTCACCTTACGTACAGAACTGTCCTGACTACCTGGAAAATTAGGAAAGAAAATCAGGTCAGGCCATGTCGCTCTTAGCATTTTACGGTATGGTGAGTGGGTAGCAGGATGTGAAGCTTGGTGACTAAACAGGACGCTTAGACACGACAAACACCAACACAGAAACGCAGATCCTGCATCCCTGAAAATCTTCACAATGAGTCTTGGCTACAAGATTTTCCTCAGAGGGTTTCTGGTGGGTTTTAAAGAGCATTCTTGCGGCAAAACACGCTCTTTTCTTTGGCCAAAAAGAACTTGGAATCAAGCTTTTCAGGTGAGGTGCTATGTGAAGACACAGTGGATCAACCTAGACGTTGGATGTGTGGAAGTCTGTTTGACAAGATGTGGACCCCCTCTCACTGAAGATCGACTGTAGGTGAAGGCCCATATGTAGATATCAGTGGGAATAAGAAGTGAGAAAATCATGCTCCTTGTCACTTTCGAGCTAGCTATCAATATGAGATATTTACGTGCTTCCATAAGGAAATAGAGAAGCTAAGCTGGGGATGCAGAACAGAAACACACTACAAAAAGATATCTAGAAGCCGTCAAGAGGAGCAAAGAGAATTTAGGCATAAGTTTTTAAAGGTTAATTGCTAATTTTTGTTTTATTTATTAAAAATAAAAGCTAAAATAATTCACCTAATAAACATTTCTAATCTGCATGGGGGCCTTTAGTTGGTCGGTCGATGCTGGCTTCCTGGGCATGAGTTCGGTCTCCATCGACACCCACTTAACGTCTTTCAGAATCTGGGTGTGCATTCAGAATATAAAAACAGTATCCTCAGAATTCAGCCTTAAATGGCAAAAACTAGGTCTGGATCTTAACCCACTTTTTACATTTTGTTTTTAAATAACTTGAACTGGCTTTTATTCTACTGGACATACACCCCCCTGCTGTTGGAAGATTCATAGCTGCTTTTATGGTCCTGACAGAACCATGCCAGCCTGAACTGTATGAAGTGACCCCACAAAGCTGGTGAGCTCCTTCAGCCGCCTGGATGCACATTTTAGAGTTGGTTCTGCCTGGACAGTACATCGGGATCAACTATTAAAAACCAGATACTTCATTGAAACCTTCATGAGGTTCTTTTATAATATCCAGTTAGGAGCATCTGCTCTCTTATTTTCCTGAGTCAAATAACCTATTTTTTTCCTTCCTGTGGTGTGACATCTTCCTGATTGCTTTTGTTAGAACACAAGAAGTCTCTAATTCTTTATGTTTCCCTTTTTCTCTTGGCTACCAGGAAGCACTTTATCTAATGCTCAGTAGCAGTAGTTATACCATCTCCTAAGATTTTTCCCTTCAGTTTGGAAGTGTGTTTTCATTTGCAAAGGTTCTCTGTGTCTATGTCTTTTATGGTAATCTTATAATATTCTTTTTGGAAGCAAGCAGAGCTTCAGAATAAAATTTAAGCCACTGAATGCATTTTTAATGTCTCTTTTACTGTATGAATAATAGATTTTGATTAACTGATTGAGCGATGTCCAAGGTTATTTCATATTAAATGTGATCGTGTAATTCTTTTTAAATTGCGGGTAAAAATTGACCCAGAAGATCTAGGAAGTGTAGTAATGTGCAGGTATCATTTGCCGAAATTCAACAGCCTTCTAAAGGATGCCGAAGGAGAGTGACACAACTGAGCTGGAGAGCAACCCAGCTGACAACTCCACATCCACTTCTTCACAGTCTCTGTCCAACTTTTGCCTTGTTCTATTACTTTAAAAGGTGCCCCCCACAAAAAAATATGCTAGTCCTTATTTATAAGCAGTTAAAACTAAACCTATTAGTTTTGAGCAAGAAGAGCATAGAGGTACAGGGCGGACAGAGGCAGGGGCAGCTGAGGAGAGGAGGAGGGGTCAGGAAGGTTTCAGGCAGGTGGGGACAATGAGTCTGGATGCTTCCATTCCCGCTGCCCTCCCCTCTCCTCCTGACGCTGGACCAAGCCCTGGACACCGTCCTGCACAAAGATGTGGCTGCCAAGGAAGGTTTGCCGTGGCTTAAGCTCTGCAGAAGCCCCCCGGATCCACCGCCCTGGAGCCGTGTCATGTTTCAGGGCACGCCGAGCACCCTGGCCCGGCTATGTGGCTTCCCTGTCAGGATGGCCACTTAGACTCTGAACCAACTCTAGAAAATAACTCTGAGTCTGATCGACATTCCTCCAATGCGGCTGGTGACAGTAATAAAGAAGGTGTTAATGGGTCTAAAAATTTCTTAGGAAGAAAATAGAAGTTTTAGATAAATTAAAAATTGTAGTACCGATAACTTAGTCACAGATTCCATTGTGAGGGAGCCAGTGCGAATGTTCAGCGATGCTCAATTATTTGGGCATTTCCTGAACTTTATCCCTCTGTGCGCTACTGTTAGGTGAGACCTTACTGTGTCATCCCCAGAATGTTGTTTACGGTGGAAATAAGTTTGGAAAACCCTGCGTGCTTCTCCTTGGATATTAGCAGTGTACACTAGGTCTGAGACGTCTTGTAGTAAAACATCTTGTTAAATTTACACAAATCAAAATATTCCAAACTTTAAAAACATGCATCTTGCATGTTGCATGAAACTCCATTTGGGAATTTTACTTGACTGCATTCCATGGGAGAAACAACATGCCATAAAAGTTTCGGCAGATTCAGGATTCACAGAGCTGAGCGTACACCTCTTACAGATCAAGTGTCGACAGTAGAGATCACTGCAGTAAAATGCTCTCCTGAAGACCCCATGTGCCATACATGGCAACAGGACACGCCAGGCCTTTCAAATTCACGCTGGACATGGGGGATCACAGAGCTCCTCAGTGCCCTAAGGGGTGCGTCTTCTCGAGCACATCGTTTTATTCTGCTCCTGTCCTCTCCCTCTTCTTACAGGATAGGAAATGGGGCCTCACTACACAGGCTTCACAGAGCACGTTTCCTGTGCCTCACCCTCGGTGTGGTTGTATGTTTTGTGTTCATTTTGTTTTGCAAAAATCTCTGAGCTCTTCTCATCTGCAGCCAGATTGGCCCCACTTCTCAGTGATTTGGGGGCAGAAGCATCAGTGTGGACGAGTGGTGGGGGTTGAGGTCTGGCCACCGGAGCCCTTTGCGTCAGGCCGCCGAGGGGCATGACAAGGGGCAGCTCTGCGTTCTGGGGGCAGCTGAGCATCCTGCATTGGCAGCACCTGACCATGGATGCCATGGGTCTGTGTCCCCAGCTGGGGGCTCCACTCTTCCACCAGTGGCCCCTGGTCACTGCACTGGCCCTCTGCTTTCATCTCCCCTGTGAGATCCTGCTTCAGACATGGTGCCGGTCTCTCCCAGTACGTATGCAGACTAAGGGTGGCTTCAAGTTGATGTTGAGTGGTATACGAAACACAAACAAAATCAAACACCATATTATGTTTTACCGAGAAGTAGACAAATATACAGCAGGAGCACCAGCCCCACAGACGTAGGGGTGATCGAGCTCAGGGGAATGTAAAGAAGGAGGGAAGGAGGAGGGAATACGTCTTGAGGGGGTCTTTGAGTATTTCGTGTGATAATGATAATAGTTGGTATTGTTTCACAAGTTATGGGGCGTGTGACTGCATGACTAATGGGGATGCTGACGAGAGTGAAATGGGTGTTATTCCTAACCAGCCCCACACTACAGGTTGCACTGGCACCCACGGGACACAGGCTCACCCTCCTAAAGAGACAGGTCATGACGGCTTGACAGTGTACTTATACCACATCTTGGAACAGCAGCTCATATACCAATGAAAAAGGAGAGGAAACAGTATAAAAGACGGGTGAATGAACAGTGTAGTTATTGCTATTTTTAACTGTAGCGTGCCTGGGATCTTGGCGACACTTGCTTGGTACGGAAGCCTCTATTTGGAAGGTTGTTGGAAAGTTTAAGTTTATTTTTCCTTAAATGAGTCTCCATTGAACATTATCCATTTGCTCTTCCCATTACTTAGAAGAAAATGATTCAAAAAATATAACACATTGTGAAACTTTATAAGGAACACGATTATCATAACTGAAAGAAAAGTCAGTACCCGTTTGAGTGAAAAGTAGGAGAAGATTCACAAAGAAACCTAAATTTCAAACCCAAGATTTTTGCCTTCTGCAGTGTGGAGGGACCAGCATCAAGACGGACCAGGACAGTAACTGGTCATCACGATTCAACTTGCATAAAGAGTGAAAGTCACTTAAAAAAATAAGGCAGCCAAGAGAAGGAAATGAACCAAAATATTGCAAGAGCAGAAAGGTTACTGCGTGTTTTAAGGCCAAATAAATGTTAATGTTGATCTAAAAGGATTCAGAAAGAACAAGTATTAAAAATAAACTTTAAAGACATAAGCTTGTTGTCAGAGTACTTTCTAAATTTGCCCGTGCATTTTTGGAAGGATTATATTTACACTAAGTTCCTGGCCTTGCTGTTTCCATACGTGTAATGTGGAGTGCAGAGGCACACAACTGCATGCACATACGCACCCACACACACACACTTTCAGTCACTCAGATTGGGAACAATTTCTGTTGTAAGTCAGCTGAGAGTTGCAAGACATTTTTACAAATAAAGACTTTTATGCCTTGTTATCTCATCAGCTGGGACATTCACAAAGCCCATGTACGCAGGATGTACTGACAGCCACGTGCAACCTGAGTCCCACATATAATACTGTTGAAATGCTGCATCCAGGTCAGACCGGGCTCTGGGTCCCAGGTTCAGCTGTCCTTCCGTCAGGATGCGCCCTCAGCTCTCGCCTTGTCCCAGCTCTGGGTCCGGAGGCTCCCTCAGTCCCACGTATCTGATCAGGGAGGGGACTAAAGAAATCCGCCCGGTCCACTCTCTTTGCTAAGTTCAGTGGCTTGAAGAAGCCTCGTTCTCATTTCTGGAGATAAGGGATGAGGACTTTCTGGCCTGTTATCGATAAAATGCCACCAAGAGTTGGTGGTTTGTTTACAAAGGAACTTTAAAAACCCAGAAATCCTACTTATGCGAGTTTCTGTAAAAGGATTTTATAAATGATATCTTGAGCAGATGGGAAGAGCAATTTTAGTCAATTTGCGTGCGACGGAGTTGCATATCTTCTCCTTAATCTTCCTTTCCCTGTGTTATGTTGTGGAGACAGTCTGCTTTCTTACAAGGGTCTCAGCTATTTAACTGTTTGGTTTCAAGTTGCCATTTCCAAGATCAGTCACCGTAGGGTGAGTCATATGGCCTACTTGACCGTGCTCTGCCTGGGTTTGTTTCTGCGATCCACTTTCCACGCATTTACTCAGTGAGTTTAGAACAGAACCTATATGTTTACCTGGGGCTTCAACTTGATTTTGACTTTGTTTCGCCAGCATAGAATCTGAGCCGGTTTAATCTAGGAAATCGGAACATTAAACTTACCCTTTATGCTAGGAAGTGGGTGAAAAAACCCTGTCCACAAACACACAGAGGCACACCCTCAAGGTAATACAGAACATTTTCATTTTAAGTCCAGATGCACAATAACCAAAAAAGTATTTAAAGCTGATGAGAACATTTTACAGTATTGAATTTAGTCCCAAGGTTTTGCTGAATGAATAATATGCTTTATTTTCATTGCAAATCGTTAACTAGTTTGAATATCACAACAAACAACATGCTCCTCTAGACCTTCTCTTGGTGTCGGGTGTTGTGTGGGTAGGCGTTGTGTGCGCGTAGCACACCAGCTTCTTTTTTTCCATTCGCTTTTTGAGAAATAGAATTTAAAATTTCCCTACTCCTGATGTTAATTCATTGTATTCCCTAAATATTTTTACCGTGTACAACAGTTAATATTTATGTTGAGCTCAATACATATGTTATATAGATATCTGAAAAATGAACATGTTGAATGTCTGAGTTTGTTAAACAATCACTAAGCTTTTCTTTACCCCTCAAATCAGAAAATTGTGTTGCTGATGCTGCTTAAGTAAGTGGAAGCACCGTGAGAGGTGTATGTCACTATGTGTCTGTATGTGCATTTACACATATACAAATACATCTACACACATGTACATATGCACACACACACATTCATTAAGATGTCAGGAGTTTGGTTTCGTGCTGTTCAGCATCCTTCTGGAATGGGAAGTACAGACCGTCCCTTGAGCCCTTCTGTGTCACAGTCCCATGTCATAGCTTTGATGGTACTGGTGACATTGCTTCTGAGATGTTGTCATTGACAACTCCTCAGTGGTACAACCCCACATTGCCCAGAGGACACCTGCCCTTGGGTTTGGCGCACCCTCACCGTGAAACTCCCCTCCTTCCTGGGCCCGCACTCGCATGGCCACCTGGATGTACCTCCGTGTTCGACTCCACGCCAGGGTGATGGTTCCTTTTCACCAAGAGCATCTGATTGAGGAACAAAGGTTCTGGATTCTAATTCAGGCTCTCTCACCATCTAGCTTTCTGAAGAGCCACTTATCTGGGTCTCACTGATCTTATGCAAAAACAGAGATGATGTTGAGTTAGTGAAACCCCAAGATCCTTTCTACCTCTCAATAAGAAGGGCATACGAGGGGCCGGCCCCATGGCTGAGTGGTTAAGTTTGCATGCTCCATTCGGTGGCCCCAGGTTTCGCCGGGTTGGATCTTGGGTGCAGACATGGCACCACTCATCAGGCCATGATGAGGAGGCATCTTACATAGCACAACCAGAGGGACCTACAGCTAGAATACACAACCACGTACTGGGGGGCTTTGGGGAGAAGAAGAGGAAGAAGAGGAGGAGGAGGAGGAGGAAGAAGATCGGTAACAGTTGTTAGCTCAGGTGCCAATCTTTAAAAAAATTAGAAGAGCATACGACTCACTCTATTCAAGTTGGAAAAGCATGATCAGCGGGAGGTGGAAAATGTTCTGCCACCATTTACAGTCAAGCACTGCTTAACGACAGGGGTACATTCTAAGAACTGTGTTATTAGATGATTTTGTCTCCGTGCAGACATCACAGAGTGTACTTAGACAAACCTAGACGGTACAGCCTAGCACACGCCTAGACTGTGTGGTACTAATCTCATGGGACCACTGTCACATATGCGGTCCATCAACGTTGCCATGTGGCACATGACTGTACTCTGTGGAGGGTGACCCTTCTTAGAATCAGGATAGTTCACACTACTTTCAACTAGAAATGGGCATTGTAAGAGGGGCAGGAAAGAAGGAAACAACGGGCAGAATAAAATAAAATCCACGTAGGTTCATACCGTCACATCAGATGGCAACGCTCAAGACAAAATAATTGAGAAAAACGTTCTGGGCATCGTTTAATCAAATCTGATGTTAGCCCAATTCCACAAGTATTTCTCATCAACTAGAGACATGATGGTGATGAAAATGGAACTTATGGATTTTCAGGCTCTTGTTGAGTTAGAGACAGTGTTTCTGGAAAGAGGGCACGGAGAATCCAACAGTATGCTTGGTTTGCGGGAAAAGTCTCAACGGTGAATAGAAGTGTGCTTCTCTGTCCGTGATGGCTGAGCTGTGTCCCTCGGCTCCATGTGTTGAAGCCCCAATCCCCAGTAGCTCAGAGCACGACTGCTTTTGGAGAAGGGACTTTAAAGAGGTGGTTAAGGTGAAATGAGGTCACTAGGGAGGGCCTTCATCCCATATGACTGGTGTCCTTTTAAGAAGAGGAGATCAAGACACAGACACACACCAGGGATGACCGCATGAGGACACAGGGAAAAGACGACGTCTACACAACAAGGAGAGAGGCCTCCGGAGAAACCAGCCCTGCCCGCACCTGAATCTCTGACCTCCAGCCTCCAGAGCTGTGAGAGAATAAATGTCTGCTGTTTAAGCCCCTAGTCTTGGAACCTCGTATGGCAGCCCTAGCTGCCAATTAATACACTATCTATTTTCGTATAGTTGACTTAGACTAACAAGGATAAAAAGCTTCACTTATTCTAAATTTTATCTTAAAAGTTCATTTATAGGTCACCTAAACATGACAGACATTTTGCCATTCACGGTATGAATGTATATATGTTTACATGCATTAAATGCGTGTGAAATCTTATCATTTGAACACTGTTGCATCATCTCTTAATTCAGATTTTGTTCCTATTTTATAGATAAGCAAACGGTGCAGCAGGGAGGAATTCCCAGAGCAGGATGGCGTAAATGCTCAGTACACACGCCTGACCAGTTTTTAGCTCTTCTCGCCTGTGGGCTGAAAGGGCCGTTGTTGGAACAGTGTCATCACTGCTGACCTACACTTGACAAATCAAGAGGATCTTGTTGAAAAAACCAAAGCAGGGACTCAGCCAGATGACTCTTTCAGATTTGTCCTCCCTCGTATTTGTTGACCTTTTGGGCAAGGCTAACATTCTGCAAAATAGATTCATCCAGTCCCATGACTTTTGAGTTCATGTGCTATGGCTGTGATGTGAGTAAACCCAACGTCCCCCTCCTGGGCCGGGGCCACCAGTGAGGTCACACCGGTAGTGTTACATGTAATGTTCCTATTTATTTTTTCCCCCTCAAGTGTGTGGAGTTTGTTTTTGACATGAACCCGGACCAGAAGGTGATTCCTTCTTGCAGAACCACAGCAGACTAAGTCACAGAGTGCTTCCGAGTGGCACAGGACACATCCAGGGACCAGGGAATGGAAGGGAAGCACCAAGAGGGAACTCCAGAGGAAGGAAACTTGCTTTATACACAGCAGATAATGCTTCTGCCTTCATGTGTGAAGGTGAATGTTTCAGACACAGAGGTGGTTTTGATGTCAGCGATACAACAACTCTGCCATGTGAAGGACGATTCAGAATGGACAGATGAGGGCAAGGCCATCTTGGGACACCCTGTAAAGACCAGCTCAGCCTGAACACTGAAAGAAGGAAAGTCCAAATGAGTCAAGAGCAGAGACTGTTTCCTTAACGACACTGGATTAGGGATAAACCTGGTGAAGAAGTATGGATGCTAACGTCAGATTTCTGCTGTGTAGAATTTATAATTTCTTACCTATAAACACACACACAAATGGTATGTGGCATTCAATCTGTTGTGTGGTTTCAACTTCGTCAACTCGTATTTTATCATTTCCCTGATCTTCAAGTTCGCAAACATTTCTAAATATCATTATAGATAAATATCTAGACCTTATGACTACAGCCAGCAGCACTATTGTCGCCAAAGAGAGCAGACCAAAGAAGTTGTGCGTGCTGAAAAATTTTATCTTCTGGTGTGGCACTTTGGGTGTGGGTTCCACACACATCTCCTGCTGAATTAATGTAGATGAGATAGAGACAGAGATAGAGGGAGTCAGAGAGACAAATGGACAGACAGATCACTCCAAAGTTATCTAATAAGTAAGAGATAAGAAAGACCAGGAAACATACTATCTATGTAGGAACAAGGGACAAATTCAGTGACTCTCATCTTTTTCATGCTGTCTCCTGTGTCCACAATGTTGAGTGGACATGGCGCTGGGAAGACCTTCGATGTCGATTCGGATGAACTCTACATCCTACTTCTCGTGACCTCCAGGTAAAGAGATGCCGCCCTTAGTCACAAAGAATCCCAAGCTATGTCATGAGTTGGACGCTGTGTTTAAGTTACTTTCTTTGGCTTGGTGCTAGATTTTTGTATTACACAGACTCACACATGCTTGCCCTCAGCAATGAAGACAGAGTTGAATTTTTGTGAACCAAGAAGCAAAGGGTGGCTGAGTTCTTGGGCAGCGTTTGGACCTTTCTAGAAGGAGGAGCCTGGCAGGTGTGGGGGACTCAAGGACAGATGTGTCCCCATGAGGCAGGAGGAGCTGTGCCTCCGTGCTCAAGGCACAGAGGAGAGGCTGAGAAGAATTCATCAGGGTCAAGGTGAGGAGCACCAGGCTCCCAGGGGCTTCTGGCTGGAGCATCTCTGGAATTGTTTGGGTCTCAGGGTTTCATCTCATCCCATCCACACAAATACCCATGGGCGTGCCAATCATCGGTGCGGCTGGTTTGGCGAACAGTGGAAGTCTTCCTCTCAAGCTTTCTGAAAGGAGGGTTTTGTAAAATATCTCTTCAGCATGGATTACAGAGGAGCCAGAGCCATATTGAGATCTGCTTTCTGGCTCTGTTAGAGCATTTTCCAGCACTTTTGTTATTGCTTAATCCCTGCCATTTAGCACTGTGGCTGACACAGAAAGGTGTTCCATAAGTGTGTGTTGAATGAGTTCATTCAAATTTACACGGCAATGACTTAGAAATAAATCAGCCAGTGTCCTTTATACATCTGCAATCTAAATCTGATCATTAATTCTGCAACAACCATTTATTGATTGTGTACAAAGGGATAGCCACTGCGCTAATTTCTGGAAACACAGAAAGCTCATCTGGCCCCATCCTTGAGGAGCCTCAGCACAGACAGAAGCAAGCCTCGCCGTTCGAACCCGCAGATCATTCCACAGAACAAGAACTGAAGAAGCTGCCTTCCTCCCCAGGTGTCATCATCCCCGTACACCACCCCGACACTGCTCCCTGTGTAAACTGCTGCAGCTCCCACATCGGTCCACAATCTCCTTGGGAAATGTCCCCTTCTACCACGTGGTTCTGATTATTCTTTAAGCAGTTCTTATGTCAAAAATGAAATCTGTTTGCTCAGTGGATTTTAATTGAGTAGCTATTATGCTTTGACACTCTGGAGGGAATAAAATGTTCAAATTTGGAGAAGTTTACATTTTAATGATATAAGTTTTATACAGGAGTTTCACCTGAAATAATAAAATAAAGACAATAGAAATCCCATCTTGTAAAAGCTGTGATAATATTTTGTATTTTAAAAAAATTCCCATAGAGCCTCATACTGTGTTGGGGTCCTGGTGGGTTATGTTCGCTCCCTGCTTCGATTTTCCGTTTGTATGTCCACACCCCTATACAGTGTAGCCTCAGGGAGAAGGACCTCATCAACCTTTTCTTCTTGTGTCTTTTTAGTTCCTAGCCCTTTGGCTACCCATAGTGGGCAGCTGAGGAGACATATTTGCAAGGGAATAAATGCTACATACACACATCAAACACAGCCCTTGTCTGAACACACACGTGATGTTTAAGGCAAAATTGCAAACACAGCAGAATTGGCTAACATGCCCCACACTTTAAAACAAGTGCCCTTTCTGTTTTGGAAGATACAGAAAATAAAATGTAGGAAGAGGGGCTGTATCAGAGCAGAGGAAGAAGAGACATCAGTTACTCTCCGCACCCTCCTTCTCTCTCTCTCTCTCTCTTTCTCTCTGTGTCTCTCCCTCTCTTCCTGTCCCTGCATTTACGTCCCTTCCTGCCACTGTGGTTTTGTTTCCCTCTTGTTTTATGATGTAAGAGGATAGTTTTTTTTATTAGTGGCAAAGACAAAAAGAGTTATTTCACTTCTTTGTGTGAAATATGCACAAAGGGAAATTTTAAAAAATGATATTTTGGAGCTTTTACAATTAAAAATTAATGTTCTCCTCAATACTAAAAAACACAGTTGTCAACCAAGATCATTTTTCACTCTCTCTCAAGGAGTTTGTGTTCTCAGAAGTTTAGTCAAGATTTTTTTTCTATACGTGATTTTTTAAATGTTCATCTAAAGATAAGTATACATGGGAACTGCTATTCCAGAGTTAGAGTCTTTTAACATTTCCCTGTTCATTATTTCGATAAATGCTTATATGTGTTTTTAAATCTCGTCTGTCCTCTCCATGTATTGTGTGCTTATATTAGGAATCTGCAGAAAACACACAAGCGAAATTTTTAATGACGAATTCTCTTCATTATCTGCCTACAAAGACCAAGTTATAAATTAACTTCCCTAAAATAATTGGATTAAAAACTCAGGTGATTATGAACTCTCAAACTTGTTAGATCTAAAATGAGTAGTCTTTTCATCCTAAATGCTTAAAAAGTAAATATTTCGCTGAATTTCCATCAGTGCTGGATAGACACCACCTGTGCTCCTGATGGGGAGCTGGTGTGGGGACCCGGGCCACACACACAGTGCCCCCAGGAGCCGCCCGGATTCACTCTTAGCTCAGAGTCTTTCAAGGGCTGTCAAGGTCGGTGTAGTCCTCCTCCTACTGTCTGAGAGATTTTGAAACCTGCTGTTTGTTTTAAACCTAGTGTTTTTCCTAGAGATGTAGCAATGATTTTTATTTCAAATTTATTTCTCCTTTAGAAAGAAAACTTGCAGCCTGGACTCATTTGAATTTTAAAAATTTCTCCTTGAACCATATATTTTGAACTAAAAAGTCGCTTTCTGTTAGAATTCTGTTAGAATCGAAAGAGTCCTTTAAAAACTTTAATTTACAGTGTTAACATTTAGAGTTGCACAAATAAAATGTCTTTATGACTGTGGATAAAGTAAGCCATCCATGTTTTTATTCAACTAATGGACAGTAATAAGTATGATTTTTAATATTCTTCTGTTCATCACCCAAATTTACGAAAGTCTTTTTTTTTAAATTGTACTTGTCAGATAGTGTCTGAGCTCACGCACATTTTACATTTCAGCACGCAGGCCTGAGCAGGTCTGATAAAAAGAGGGCGCCTGTTTCCTTTAAGGATGCGTCTGTCTCCACAGCCACAAGCCACATGCGAGTGGAGCATCTGTTACAGACAAGGATGAGTGAACCCAGCCAGACTTGGGGTGCAGGGGAGGTCAAAACCGATTTTGCTGACGTCTCTGTCATGTTTATTAAATTGCACTTTTCCAAAAGCAATTGAACTTTTAGGAAATATGGCATTCATTTTAAAGAGAGGAAATCCAGGTACTTGGATGGACGTAGACTGATAAAATCAATTTTTTAATCAATTATTGGTGGCCTAGGTGGATGCTCTCAGCTAGTTTATGGCAATGCCCGAGTCCTGCTTCCTAGAAGCAGTACCACCCTCACTGTTGGTTTGCTTTTCACTGCAGAGAGCATTCGACTGGGGTTAGCGTTTTCAACTAGGCACGGGCTCCAGCGTCAGCGACCTGAGTGCCCTTCCATCCTATTTTAACACCACATTTGGGAAGACATATTTAAGAAACCATGTAGGACATTACAAAATGATGAGGCAGATCTTCCACCTATCGATGGGAGGAAACGAGAATCAGAGATTTCATCTCAAACAAATGGCGCAGCAAAGATTAATTAAATCTATAAAATTCTCTGAAGAGAATCAACACCCCAGCTGAGATATTTAAAGGAACACTTTCTACTATGTGCAAATCACCCGAAAGTGTCCAGCCAATGTTTAGGTGCAAGATTCACTCCGGTATAGCAGAGGGTCCAGAAAAGAAGGTTGGCTAATACATTCTGAGCAATATTTATTTCACTTACTGTCCAAATGGTGAAGCACCAGCAAGAGATGGAAGCTTGAAGTTCTCCGTGGGCACCGACATAAATGTGCCCGGGAATGGACGTGACCAGATTTTAGCTGAAGTGAACAGGTACTTACACAGGAAAAAACAACGAGGGCCCTATTTCACCTCTCGTCTACACTGCTGGACGTTCTCCCTAACCCTGCAGATTTTGATCACACTGGGTGTGGACACAGAGCTGGACCCTTTCGGCTTGAGATTTCAGCCGCTGTGAATATTCCCGTAGCACTTAGTTACACAAACACGGCCGCTCCAACCACCCTCCCTGCACTGAAGCAGCCACACGAAGCCACCGGCAATCCTGTAACTTTCCATGGACGCGGCCAGGAGAAGGCTTCTAAGATTTCATCTCCTAGGGATTCACAGGAAGTGATCTTAACTCTAAAAGTCACCTGAGCATTTATATTATATGCCTCTTCCTTCTTAAATCTAAATGCTACTTCTCTTTGTTTATACAAATGTTCCATTTATTGGACGCTATTTTTTAGCCAAGCATAAAATACCCGCTTTATTATAAATATAAAATTTATATTACCTGTTTGCTATTTTTTGAGATTTAAAAAATTTTAACATTAACTATCAGTAATTTTTATAATTTAAAACAGATGATAATGAATTTACATGTGTATATATATATACACACATACACACGTGTGCATGTGTATTTTATAGCACAAAGAGGGCTTTTTACCGGCCATTTTCTTACCAGAAACCAGATACTAATTGTATTCATTCCCCATCAATAAAATAATAAAATGCAATTATTTTGCTGCCCTTCATACTCAACATCTGTAACCAGAATAAAAGATGACTAAATATCCACCGTGTATGGAGAGCACCCAGGCTCTCAGATTAACTCTTTATTACCAAATATTTATTGTTCTTCAGAAAAAATCTTCTATCTTTGCAAGTGGTCAAGTTTATTTTTGGGAAAATTGCTGATCTCTTACACAGCAAACATGTCCATTTCTAGGGTGTTAATTCTTTGACGGGTTTCCTGGGAAGACCCTCGAGAATTTGCAGATGGAGACTCAGAGCTCCAACAGCCGCATTTGCAACGATGTTGCTTGAACCAAGCCAGGCAAGAAATGAGATACAATAGCCCCCGCTCCCGGTTCCTTTTAAATAAAATAAACGAATAAATAAAAGTTTAATCACCAAAGAGGGATGTCTGCAACCAAGGTAGTCCCATATGCAAGTACAGGAGTCTACGTTTTTAAATCTCTAACTCTACCCTCCCCTTTCTGTTTTCTAATCTCCCGGGAGCGTGTCAGATTCCTATGTGAATCAAGAATTAAACAGACTTTTCCCCTCTTTTTGAAAGCAATGTCCCTTTAGTTGATAGTGGTACATTTTTAAATAAATATATTAGTAGCAAGAAATAAACAATTCTCTTTGCACAATAAAGTACTTAACAGGGTGTATTTCCAAATTTCAGTGGAGGAAAAACACTGACTTGAAAAGACGGGGGTTCATTTAGGTTCACGCTGTTTACACGTGCTCAGCACCAAGGGTCTGGGATCTCTGCTGCTCTTCAGGCCGCGCGCTGCTGTGCTGCGTGTGCTTGTGGTACAGCCACACCCACGGCTAACACTCAGGAGCTTGACTATTTCGTGAAGGACGTTCATGCTTTTCATATCTCACTTGGCATTCACCTTTTTTTTTTTTCAGTTTCAAAATGGCTATAATAAGTGCTTTTAAAATCATGCTTACCACGTGAAAATTTATCCTTTTAGAAATTTTATTTGCTAGTAATTAAGATTTCAACTTACCAGTGCAGCCTCGATTTAAATGATGAAGAGCAGAGCAGTATAATTATTTTTGGTTTTATGAGTTGTTCAAAACTGTTCATGTTACAAAAACACTGACATTCACTTTCTGGCATCTCAGGAAAAGAAGCAGGCAGATACAAAAATTGCTCAAAGATTTCAACTTTCTTTACTGTGTATATATGTGTACATGGATACCCTACACAACAAACATAAGTGTGTGTGTATACATGGTCTTTAAATGGGACGTGGAATGCTTTCAGAGCATGAGTTATTTTTCCATGCCTCAAAAAAGAACAATACAGTTTCCTCATTCGGCATTTCCTTACGTAAGTCTCTTCTGGGACGGCACTTCTGCAATAATCACCACGATTTAGATATGGATACATGAGCCTCATATTTTTATTCTAAATTCAAGTTCACTCATCATATCTAATGCCTTCGAAGCGATCTCAAATTACTGCTGTTACACGGGTCACTAGAAACCAGAGGTGCCAACACAAATTTTAAAAAGAGACAGGAATAAAAACGCCCTACACAATTAGATGATGAAGAACGGTTTAATCCATCTAATTTTATCACTAAACCCGGTCCTTCCTCGGGAGCTGTCAGAGCACGAGGTGCGCGGGTGAGGGGACGCAGGCTGTGGTGCAGGAGGAGTCGGTCCCCCGCCAGCCAGCACGGACACGGTCGTGAGTCACTGAGGCTGCTGGGGGGAAGAGCCCACAGCCTCTGTACTCCATCCTCAGCACCATCTTTCTATTTCATTAATTTTTCATGGAATTCCATTTCCCCACAAGCCTGCGTCTGGCATCCATCTGCTCCACTTATTCTGCTCCTTTTGCCAACTTTTTATCTGCCTTTCACAACATTCAGCCACCGGCCACGCTCCCACCTCGAGATTCATCAGCCCACTCGCAGACCGACACCTGTGTTGCTGTTTCCAAAATCCACCTTCAGTTTTCTAAGATTCCGTGTAACTGATCACCCTGCAGCAATATCTAAATTTCAAGCACTAATTTATTTTGCTGTCAAATGCCTCAAAAAAAGAAAGGTCATGTGCTGATGCCCGAATTCAACTCGACCGACTTCACAATGATTGTTTCTATAGGATTTCAAATAGTTCTGAGAAGTTCCTTCTCTTCCCCGGCTTCGAGACTGAAGCGCCTCACCTAAAACCCTGTGCTCCTGGCCACCTCATGAACCAGCCGACCTCGCATTGGTGCCCAACCCATCTCCAAACGTATTTGAGTCCAAAGGGCAATTTCTTTTAAATGTCCACAAACTTCAGCCATTTCACACGTTGCATATACCAATGGGTCAAATACTAAAGATATTTTATTTACAGAATGCATTTTATGATAATAAGCAGCTTCTTTTAGAAAAACTATACCAACAAAAGAACACCCAATATACAGAACAGACTACATGTACTGTTTTAATAATTAAAATATGCTGATGAAATTCCCCAGACATATTTCGCTGAAGATATCCGATGACTCAGAGATTAACTGATAAAATTTTAAGTGATTTATCCTTATATACCACACTGTCTTGATGAAACTGCCCCTTATTCTACGTGATGGAGCTGATACTAATTTTAAATACCTTACACCTTTACCTTCACTATTTTGGGTTAAAATATACACCTTTTATAATATTTCCCCATCCTGTTCCTTCCTAATACAGGCAGACTTTACTATAACCAAAGAACGCAGATCTGGTTGTGCATAATCAGCTTGCATCATTCTGCCCAGAACTGTAAAATAAAGTGCAGTCTGGGAATTGTCCCTGAGAAAGGAGCCAAGCCAAGTGGGCATTTAGCAGGGCGGGCAGCGGGGTCCCCCTGAACCACAAGCACCCCCAGTATTTCCTGCAAGTCTCGGAACCAGGTCGAAGCCGAGTAAACTGCCGTGTCTTTCCCATGGCGCATAGAATGTGAACACTCCTTAACCACACGTGCATAAATGAGATGGTTTCCCCAGGCTTTTTGGAATTTTTTTTAGCCGCCTGTTTTTCTTCCATACAAAAGTCAAATTCTGCCATTTCTCATTTGTCCAGAAAGTGTAAATCATTCATAAATGATTTCTAAGAGAAAGTCCCAACTGAAAAATAGCACACAGGCAAGCACGTACAGACCAGGTCCTGATAAAATAGCCAAAGAGATTGGTGGCTGGGGAGGTTTGCTCTGAGCATCTTCTTTAAAGTTTATCAGAGAGAGAAATGCAGGTCCCGGGTAGGTAATACCTGAAAGTCATATGCTGGGACTGAGTTATTTTTATTTTTACTTTTAAAGATATAAACTACTTCCTTTGTGGTATGGAGACAAAAAAATACCTAATACAAGAAAATATTTCATTTCTGAGGCTATAGATCGTGTTTACTTATAAAGTATCGCATCTATCCCACACTTAAGCTGTAGCTACAGAGTTTTTTATCTCAGAGCCTATAGGTTATTTTGATAACAAAAAGCATATTAAAAAAATCATACCAAAGCTACTCTCAGAGCAGACATGTAGCAAGCTGGTGGCATTTCACAGCACTGGGCAAATAGAAATGAGGATGCATCTTCAGACAAGGCTCATTCATCAGAATAGGTGGAAAAATACATACCATTGGCAAAAAAGGTTAACATTCATTTTAATTTACTTATTCACATATAAGAAGAGCCCTTTCTTTGTGCTCTTAATCAGTGGCTTCGCTTAGTATTCAATAAGCCTTCCTAAAATTCTATACCAACCATCCATACACACGTGGCTTTTAAATTGACAGAGTTTTAATATTAGATAAGCTTAAAAGCTGAGGCTATTCTATCAAATTGCTGTTGTTAAAATTCATGAATATTAGAACATAATTTAAATTCACCATTGTCCTGGTAGAACAGGAAAACAAGCATCTCTAACAACTAGGAATTGTATATAAACTGATCTATTCCAAGCAAAACGCAAATTACCATTTAACAGATCCCATAATTGCTATGTTTTCTTTTAACTTCATTGCTTACACTTTACATGGTTAACTTTTCCTAAAAAGTGACTATCTAGCAGTTTGAGTTGACTGTCCTACCAAGAGAGCTGTCAGCAGATGCCACGGGAAATTTCACCCCCACGCATCAATCTACGGGGAAAAGGAATTAGTACACGCATCCTGACGCCCTTTCCCCCTTCTGCTCTTGGCTATGAAAATTTAGAGACTTGGTATATTCAAAATAACCAAGGCATAGAAATATTTTACATAAAAATTTTATTTTGAATTTTTATAGTTAAGTTTATAGCTAATGAAGTCTCCCTCCAGATTGCTTGCTTTTCTTTCCAAAATTGAATGCTTTCTCGGCTAGCATGACTGACATTTAAAGGTATGAAAGATGAATTTGGAGAAAGGCATCAATGTCCATCAGCTTATATTTTATTTCTATAGATTGTTTTATTGTGAAATACTATTCCATACTCTTTAATTTAATTATTTAAATATACTAAACAAAAAAACCGTGGGAAACATGAACACTTGAAGTATACATGATGATGTTTCCTTTTTTCTCTTTTAAAAGTTATATTCGTTATCAAATTCTGTGATTTTTTCCAATGTCATCACCACTTTTTGTTAGCATTATTTTTGGAAGACATTAACAGATCTGTTTCGAAAGGATATTTTCAGAGGACAAAGTGAATGGCTGGTGGTCATTTTAGCAGCTCGAGAGTTAAACTAGAATTAGAGGATGACGCCCATTCAGAAACCAAAGGCTGTGAAACCTCTTGAGGACGTGATCAGGCCACCTCTGCCCCCAAGGTCCTGACACACGATCATAATGAACGACTGTTTGATATTGGCATTTACGTTTTCAAACCGTCTGGCTAATTTCTAATATTAGAACGAGCCGTGAAGGACTCGCGGACTGTGTGAGGGCAGTGAGGAAAAGAGGTGGCAGAAACTTCTCTTAGGCCACTACGAAGATGAACATTCGCTAGGAGCATTGAGCACCTCGACCACATCTGACAGCGCCTCCTGCATCAGAAAGACTGGAAAATCAGAACCAGTTCAGTCATGTTTTCTCAACTGTTCTTTGTGGCTCTGTATTCAATTAAAAAAAATCAACACGTTTCAAATAAGGACAAGAACTGAACTTTCTCCTGCAGACTCATAATAAGGAGCTGCCGAGAACAAGTTCCTGTCTGGGCTCTGGGAGAATCTTTGTGCCCTTCCCAGGACCGCGCGCAAGCTGTGGTGGCATTTTTAGTTCTCGCCTCTGGGGCTGGAGCAGAGGCTGATCCTCCACCAGCCCCTCCGTGGAAGCCTGGGCTGGTAACGGATCTGACCAACTTCAGGGCGGCTGAGCTCAGAACATCAGTAACGAGGCACAAACATGACAGCGTGGCAGCAGCAACCTGTCACCCAGCTGCTTTTTCTCCTTTTCTGGTTTGCAGTTTTTCACCACTAACAAGCTGGAATGCCTATATCTCTTTTCATGGATTAATTTCTGCTTTTTTTCCCTCCAGGATCAGCCTGTTCTCTCTGTAGGTCCCAGTGTTACAAAACAACGGGTTCTGCGCTAAGTGGAAACTGTCGGCCAATTTGGGGGAGGCGGTTGCCAAGGTTTGCCCACTGCTTCCTCCAAGACAATTTGGATGGAGAAGCTGGCACAAGGTCTGCCCCTTGTTTTGAGGGGTGCTGGCTGAAGTGAGTGTTTCCTTTGGCACCGTCTGCTAATGCCTTCTCCGAGAGGGTCAGAGGCAGCTCCTGCAGCCAGCGCCGCGGAGTCCAGGAGGGAACCATCCTCTAGTCAAAAGGACGGCCCCGTCCCCTGCCCCTCTCCTCCGCCTAACGCCGCTCACAGCCAAAGGCTCTGCTGAGCCCTCTGCTCTGTTCACTGTTCCCTCTAGGGTCGCAAAAGCCCCCAACCATTTACAAAGGGATCTGAACTCCCGAGCAAGCCAGCGAGTCTCTGCTTTGTCCTGACATCCCAGCAGCGTCCTAAAGTGAAGCTGCTGGAGACAGGCAAACCCCACTGACAGGAGGACCGCGGAGAAGAGTGGAGAGTTAGCACAGAAAACCAGGTCCTTACCTTTCCTCTTGGACCTCCTCCTCCTCCTCCTCTTGGACTTGCATTTAAGTTGACTGTTCAGCACTCCGGACCCTCTGCTGGTCCCCAACACTGATGCCATGGCTGCGCCCGGGTAGGCAGAGCAGGGCAGGAATCCTCTCTTAAACAGTTTCACTTTTCCTGCTCTTGCCGCTGCCGCTACTAAACGCTTCTGCTTCTGCAAATCAGGGAGCCGGTCCACTTTTTAAGACTGAGAACTCACACGCTCCCCCCCGCTCCTTCTTCCCCTAATTATTCCCTGTTACTGTTTCCAGCTGGGCTGAGAGGGTGTGATGGGAGCCAAACGCCAGAGCACTCCAGCGACAGGATGCTCCATGCAGGAGAGGTGCGCCCAGCGGTCTGGGCGCTCCCAGCTCTCCTCCTCCGGGCGGCCTCTCTTGATCTGGGCTCCAAAGGCAGGGCTTCTACTTTGGCACCTCTGCTAGTTGTTTGGCACCAGCCACTTTGAAGCCAATCACGCAGGGAGCTCTTCGATTTGCTGCTGCAAAGTCTAATTAGATCCAATCGCAGCTGTCTGCCGGCTCTGACATCAGCACCACCCGCCCTTCGCATCCTCTGTCAGCTTGCAAACTCAGCTCCCATTTGGACGGATGGAACTGCCCAGGACCCGGTGGAAAGGGAAGGAGGCTGCCCGGGAGGGAGGGAACAGCAGCAGGGCAGAGCTAGCCTGCCTGGAAGAAGCCTGCGGGGGCAGCTCGCAGGATCCACCGTGTGAGCCAGGTTTCTGGCTTCAGACTGAAGGGATGGCATCGCATGCTTCTGCACACTCGCTCGGCTCGGAGAGAGGCAGGGACTGTTTCCCCAACCAAACAGTTCTTAACTAGTTAATTCGTGATAATGCTTGTTGTGTCGAGGAGGAGATTTCTCTCTAAGAAATACAGAGCCCTCACTTCCTCAGAAAGGGGCTAAGATTTGCACTTCCCCAGGAGACAACCTCTCAGGTGTATTCATTCTTCAGAGGCTGCTTGTTTGTCTGTTTGCTTGTTTGTTTTCTTTTTTCCTTTCATATCCCTCGGCGGTTCCCTTTGCAAAAGAGAAATATCGTGTAAGGACGGAGGTGCTGGGATCTGAGCCTGATTTTTTAAGGAGAGGTATTTGAATGGGATGCTTTATTTAGGGAACAATGGAAAGAGAGGTAGAGAGGATTTTCACCTGATGGTTTTACTGCCGAATGTAACACTCGGAGGAAAGAAAGTAACATTTACGAGCAGGTGCATTGCAATTTGAAACAGTTTGAACAATTTTTTTCATAGTTCTCCTGTTTTTCAAGACTATTCTTGTGGAACCTTAAAAATCTAACGTAAAATATAAGAAGGAAAATAATCCAGCCATCGTCATTGCATCTTACATTTAAATCACAATCCATCTTACATTTTAATCACTTAATAAGCTATTAATTATAACACTAATGGTTTGGGGGAAATCCACTCTGATATTCATTAGCAAGCATTAACATGTTGACATGAAAGGGGCGCACAAATATTTCTATGTTATTTACTATGTGACTTACATCCTTTTCAAGCTCCTTATGGGCCTAGGTATTTCCAGATAGTTTTCTTTATGTAAGAAAAAACAAGCCCTCCAGGGAACGTTGGAAACAATTAGATGATGAGATGTGTTTCTATGCCTGAGCTGATGGAGCACCGCTCATTTTTCATGGATGAGCAAAAGAGAGGAGGACGTTGGATTTCCAATCCTAACTCCACTTCTCTGACTCTGGACAAGTGATGGAAACGAGGCCTCAGTTTCCCCATCTACAAAATGGGGATAAGAACAGCATCTGCCCCGTGGGCTGGACCCCACTGGAGAGTTAATGCACACAATGACTGGTACACATCACGCACGCTATGCTTGTTTAGTAAATTGATCTGGGAAGTAATTTTTAAAGAATGAGCATATATTATAGGTAGGCCTCAGAGAGAACGAGTGTTTACCTGGCTCATTTCAAACTGATAAGTCCCTGTTCCATGCCGCTTCAACAGTTACATTTCACCAACAGAACAGCCTAAAGCTGCTGGTAACCTTTTTTTTTTTAAGGTCTGCGTTTTGGTGAGGAAGATTGGCCCTGAGCTAACATCTGTTGCCAATCTTCCTCTTTTTTTTTTCCTCCTCAAATCCCCAGTGCATCGTTGTGTACCTTAGTTACAAGTCTTTCTAGTTCTTCTATGTGGGACGACACCACAGCATGGCCTGATAAGCTGTGTGTAGGTCCACACCCAGGAACCAAACTGGTGAACCCTGGGTGGTGGAAACAGAGCACATGAACTTAACTACTTGGCCACAGGACTTGCCCCTGCTGGTAATTTCTAGCGAATGTTGGAAAAGTGCATGACCCGCCCACCTACTCTTTATAATATCAAAGATTTTGAGCATAAACTGTCTCCAGGAACTCGGCTGTAGGATGCTGCCTGTGAGCCATCTGAGCTTCCCAGAACATGCCGGCCCTAACCCAAAGTTGCCCCCTCTCGGCTGCTTTTGCAGGACATTGGTCTCTGAGTTGAGAAACAGAGGGGAGATGCTTTGGCAAGACCACCAAGAAATGCACAGGCCCCTTCCAGGCTGTTTGCTTTTGTTGGCGCCCCCATCATCACACAGAGCAAAGACGCTCCTGTGAGACTGGTGAGTGTTGACTCTCACTTTATTGGAGCCTAGAGCAGAACTTCTAGCATGCACGTTGCTTCCAGCTTTGGTGAAGCCAAGGCAACAACATCGAAACTCCGATTTTAACACTTTGTTTAGCTCCTCACTTGAAAGTCGGTGAAGATCAAAATCTTGGCCAATCTTTACCTTTCTTGATGTTCCTCCAGTTTGTTTTTTTCCCCCAAAAATATATAATTTATGCAAACATTATTTTAGCATAGACATGTGCCATTTTCTGTATTTTATTTATTTTGCATGAGGTAATGCATAATAGATGAGGCAAGAGAGATCCCGTGGCAGCAACAAGGTTTGCATCTCGCGGGAGGAAAGGCCTTTAAAGAAGAGGTACACGGTGACAAATATTGTAACTCAAGGATGGCGTGAAGTGAGCATTGCTGACAATCTGCCATTCTTCTGACGAGCCTTTTTGCCTTTTGTCTGCTTCCTAGATCTCTTCAGCACAGCTTGGCAGCCAAAACGATGAACAGAAGTTGGAAGAGGATCAGGAGCCAGCATCACCCTATCGCCCATCAGGGGACGTCGCTGATGTGTGTCTTAAGCCAGTTTGAGCCAGTCCCTGCTGTTCCTTGCAGAACAAAGACCTGGGCATGGGGTTCCCGGGGTGGGGGGAGGGGGGCAGGGCTGCCCAGAAAGTCAGCCGGGGGCCCAGGTTAACCTGTCAGCGGGGGAGCTGGACCACGAGCAGAGACACAGGTTCAGCGAGCCTGGAGGGAAGCAGTTGCTCCTCAGCTCTAGACGTCACCCTTGTGCCAAAGAGGGTGCGGTTTCAATAAAGACCGGATGGGGTCTCCCCTTTGGGCTCATCCCTCATCACTCTGGTCGGAACTGTAACCACACAGTTATTTTATGTGGTGGTTTTTTTTGTCTCTTTCATGTCTATCTCTCTGTAGACCACAAGGACCATGAAAGGAGCCCTGTGTCTGTAGGTCCAGCTCCGTCTGGTGCCCTGGGCTGGCACAGAGCACATTCGTGGGGTTCAGGATGGTGTTTCCCTTCTGTTCGCTGCTCCCTGTGCTCAGGTCCAGCACTAAGTTTGTGTTTTATGCTGCATCTCATTTGATTTTCACAAAAGCTTTATGAGAGCAGAACTGAAACTAAATTCCTTTTACAGATGAGGATGCCGAGGCTCAGGGAATTTAGGAAATCTGCCGGAAGTCATCGAGATGAGGGCCAGGGTTTACACTCGATGCTTCCAATTATCCAGCCCACGCTTTTGACCACTTTGCTCCACTGGTTTCATTCTTGAGTCTGGGAGTCAGCAATTTTGTGAACTTCTACAAGCCTTCTTTGAGGAGAGGTGAAAATATATTAAATAGTCACTCTGAGATTCAGCGAGTTTGCACGTGTGTGTGTATAATTTATAACTATGTAAAATGCATGAACAACTCATATCTGTCTAACCCTCTATCTTTCCACCTATATCCAGATGGGTCTCTCGATATCTACAGTATCCATGGATATCTAGACGCAGATGTGTGCACGTCCATGAGTGAGGAGCCAGCTATCGACACTGACTATGACCTCCGCTGATACTAAATACAGCCACAGAGTTAGTACCTGTATTTATCACTCTCAAGCACTCCACATTGATCTTTCTTTCCCAGAACAAACCTACGAGGTGGACAGGAAAGACCTTATCATCCTTGTTTCCCCTCAAGGTTACGAAGGCTGTGAACGTGGAGTGTCTGCAGCAGTGTTGTGTTACTAGGGAGAGGCACAGCCAAGACTCAGCTAGGACCTCTCAGCGTCTTCCAGGAAGAACATGTGTGAGAAATCCCATAGACTCCCATGGTCGGCCTGACTTTCTACTTTTACAAAAGATGGAGAGGAACCTGTGGTCTGCACAGGACAGCTGGTCACAATAACTGCTCCTGCTAACCAAAATTCAAGTCCTCCTTCCCATTCCTGCATGTTTTCCTCCAGACTCCTTGACTCTGTACCAATGGTTAACAGCATTTTACAATGACTCCCCTTCCTAATTCATCACAATGCCTGTATTTCCAGTCAGTTAAAAGTATAGTTAACTGGGTTTCCAAAGGCAAATAATAACACCCACAGAAACCAACATGACTTATTTAGAATCCGAGTTTTAGTTCATACTCTCTCCCTTACCAGATAATTTCCACTAGGTGGAAAATAGCAGAACAAAGAGTTCCCAAAGACATTTGTGTTTGCTGGCTCACAACATCATCTCACGTGACACTACATTATTACTTTTAACAAACAGAGACATGGCACAAGAGGGCTTTTTTACTCTTTCATCTTCAGGTATTGTTCTTAAATTTAAATAACTCACATCAAAGAACTTGGACATGAGACCTGAAAGTATTGGAAAATAATATATCAGGATAACATCTGCTGTGCCACATGCATTCATATTCACATTCTTATCCAAGGGTGTGGAGGTAGCCTGGCGAGGAGGGGAGGGGGACAGCAGAGAGGCGCAGAGATGCAGAAAAGGGTTTAGAATGTGAAAATGCTTCTTATATGATGCTCTTACTAGAATTATTTTCTCCCTTTGTTCTTTTCCTCTCTCCGAGGCATGCCTATGGTTTGAGACGATACCAAATGCATACTTATCAATCTCCTGAAGGAACATGGTGTAGAGCAGACTCACAAAGTTTCTTTCTCGGAGTTCCGTGTGATGCGGATATACATATATATTCAAATAATTTTGGCATGTATAATTATCTTTATTGGTCGATATCACAGATTTTAATTTGTCAAAGTACATCTTCAAGCTAAAGCTTACTTGAGTTCTGTATGAACCTGTAAAGGAACGCTGCTTGGAAAATACAGGTAAGGAGAAAAAAGTCGCTCAATTTGTTATCACAAGACTGGACTTGAAATTCTACTTATATATGCATTATGTCTAGTTTTGCAAAAGGCATTTAACCCTCCTGAAATTCTTCTGTAAAATGAGGGGAAATAATACCACAGAGCTACTATCAATGTCAGAGAAGAACAAGCCTGCCACTTTCTTTGTGAACAGACCCTGAAATGCTAAAGTCACTGAAGATGTATATTGTCATCTTTGGACACACAGTGCATTGATTTCAGTCACTGACTTCCCCACCACCAGGGAAAAGGACTGGGATCGAGATGGTCTTTGAGATAAAAAGAAGCCGTGAGAAGACGGCCTGCCATCGCGCTCATCCTGCGGGCATCACGGCCCATCTATTATGCATCGCAGGTGCCCTGGAGTCATCAATCTTGTCCGGGCTAATTGTAGCAGCTGATTCCATTTCTTCCCGCTGATGGAGGTTGTTTGCCAGATAGACCTGCCAACGTAGGACAACGTCCAGAATGGGTGTTTAATGATCTCCGTGACCTTTGGATAGAGTAAAGTATGGTATTTTCCTACTAAATATTTGTGCAGGATATGAGAAATAACGACCTGAAATAATCCTTCTCAACACTCTGGATAGATTCAATTACTTACATTTACATTTAAAATGCCCTTGGTTGCTAGTTTCTGAAATGTGAAACCTTAATATTTTACTGAATCGTAAAGAATTACCACTATTTAAACCTTCATGAATGCACAGTCTTTCCTAGATTTTCCCCGGTGCCTTAAACCAATACAGTTCAAAGAGTTCATTTTTATTTTTTCATGTTCCCAATCTTCTCTTGGAACCAGTGATTTTCAAAACGAACAATGTCATATCCCCAAAGTGCTGTGCGGCAGCGTGAAGAAAGGAAGAAAACGAAACACAGATGGAATGAATGGCTGGGAGTGTTAATCAATGTAATAAATTGAAAGGAAGGATGGGAGCTTCTCAGGGATATATTTCCGGTGTTTGAACTGGGGTACGCTGATGTCACAGATTTATTTTAATTCTCTAGCTGGACAGTTAAAGCCTAAATTCTTCATTTCCTCCACCGGTTTCCCAGATTCCCCATTATCTGAGACCTAGGGTGAGCGTATGTCATGAAACCGTAACTCATTATCTGCTGGTCTTCTCCCTACATGTGCCCGCAACAGTCACAGCAAAGACAAGGGGCAGCGACTAGTCCTGTTGTCCACTGGGTTTGAACCAGGGTCTTTTGACCATTTGGGGAGGGAATTTTAAAAACTTGCACTATAATTCCCTACTTTCTGTTGAGGCAGAGATAGGAAGAGCTAGGAAAATACTAGAAGAAATGGAGCACTGGGTTCCTTATCTGGTTCTGAACTCGGATGGGAACTGGGGAGCTAGACAGCTCTGGGCCACCGTTTCCCCAGAATACTCACACCTCTGCCCTGATTGCTCCTGATCTTGCTCCGGGGAGGTCCGGGGAGACCCTCAGCACAGGACTCTCCTCCCAAAGTGTCCCTCTGACTGGGCCACCATAGGCGTCACATGGGCAGTCACAGCAAACAGCTCAGCGGCGATGGGGGTGTCGCTGTGACCAAAAACCACTTCGTATGATCCTGTCACTGAGTAGATGTGGTCCTCAGAAACGTAACTAGACATATTAGCAAGAAGTATGAGTTGGTTAGAAGAAATTCATGCAAATCACATGTGACAACGTTGCCTTCCTCAGATAGCTAGCTTTGTTATCTCTCAATGCAATGTGCATATTTGCAGGTCATATGTCTAAATTCCATGAAACGCAGCATTATTCTCTTATTAGTCAAAACCCTATGCCCCTAGAGAACAGTCCTTGCTCTTACGACTATCATATATTGGGAAAATAACTCATCCCCTACTCAGAACAGCAGCATTCCCCACCACACCACAAAAGAGATGCAAGAAGCAAGAGACAGAGGAAGGAGTCAGGCCACAGGAATCCCCCAGCATAGACTGGCCAGCCAATGCACGGAGGGGTGACAGACACCTTCCCACGGGTCTCCCTCTCGTTCCAAAATGGAAGAAAGACAGCGAGCTTATCAAACTCTTCTTCTAGTGAAGCCATTCTTCTGAGCCTAATTCTGGAAAACCTCGGTCCTTGTTCTGGTCATTCAGCTTTATAACTGTCCTAGACATCCTGGTGGTGCCTCTAACCTTTTCTGAGCATGAAGCTGCCCTTCTGGGCTCAGCAAGTCCTTCCATGAATTGGCTCCTATGTTTCTTCTTCATATTTTTATGCTCGAACAAAGTGTTTATACATTAATCCATGACTTCGACAGCCCACCCTGGGGGAAGTCCCCGGAGGGGTCATCCTGCCACTAAAGAGGGTGACCTCCTGACCTGGATCTTCTGTTTTCTTCAAAGCATCACAGTGAAGATTAAATGAGGTAAGATTTGTGGAAGTTGCTGGAACAATGGGAAGCTGTGTGGAAATTCAGGACAGTGCTGTCATTGACTTGAGCCAGCCCTGGTCTCACAGGACACCTGACAGGTCCGCAGACAGTGGAGGGGCTTGAAGAGTTCGGAACCTGGAGAGTGCCCGGCACTGCTTCAGGGCACCATGGGCAGAGCCAGCCCGCCCCATCTTGCCCCGACTTTGCTTCACTTTCGTCAGCGGCGGAAGGCAGAGCCCATCCATGCCCACCCGTGAGGCTGTGGTGAGGCTGCCCCGCATCCGGATCTGTACAGCTCTTAGAGCAGGGCCTGGCGCCCGCTGAGGGGCGTGTCTGCATTTGTTAAACCGAGCGAGCTCACGGGCATTGCTTCGACACCACTGTGGGGTTCCACTTTCCCCCTCAGTCTTGTAACCTTGGGAATGTGAGTGGCATTCTTCGAAGGTCAAGTCCTTTCCTTTCGCTGCAGACTTCAGATGTAGGGGACTCAACTCCTTCCCCTGCCCAGGGTGAGCTGTGAACCGGAACAAGATGGCGCATTCGAGAACACTGTTCCTTTATTAATTCCCATCTCTCTTTTTATAGGATCCTTCTCGTCACCACAAAACATCCTTAAAAGGTATTTTGGAAGAGGAACGGGAGAGGCCATTGCAGTCTTTGAAGATGAAAGGACGTGGAATGGAGAAGGAGACAATTCTGGGACATTCCAAGAGAAACGAATGAGCACAAGGGAAACTTAAAGCTGGAAAACAGGCAAAAATGCACACATCCCCTGAGAGTTGGACGTCTATGTCCCCCGTTCGTCGGGGGACATAGAGTGCAGGGGGAGCAGGGTGGGCTTCCACCATGCAGACCTGAATTCAAATCTCACTGAGGCACGATCAGTTGTGCAAAACAGGGCACATTCCATGAAGCCTGTGGGCCTCAGTGTCCTCACCTGCAAGATGGGGGCGCGAGCACGGATCTCATGGCTTTGTGGGGATTGGAGGGGCCGGTTCACGTAATGTCTGTGCTCAGAGGTGCTCACGGTGAATACGGGGCAGGCTGTGCTCTGTGGCTGCATACAGACACGGGGATCTAAGCACGGCCTCTTGTCTCTTGAGGACATTCACTTCCCTGGCAGTAACTCTGGCACAGTGTTCTCACGGCACACCCTGCCAACTTCATAACCTTCGTGAGATTTGTCGTCCTGAGTGGCGTCCAGTCCCAAGGGCACTTTGGCATTTATGACAGCCTGGCTGTCCCCTAATAGTGGCCACAAGGCAGTCTAAAGTCACATTGGTTACACTGGACCCTCAGTGATGGCCTTTGGTCCTCACCAGCCAGCTGCCAACCCATCAGAGGGAGAAAGGAATTCTCAAGACACTCCATGTATACTGCAGTTTGAGCAAATCGATAGAGGTGACAAACAGCCAGTGCTGGGGACTGGGGACATATTGAAGGTGTGACTGTGTAAACGCTCGCAGACACAACGCAGGGGACATTACAGGGCAGGGCTGTGCTGAGCGAGTCTACGGCAAAATGAGCTGCCCGCTCGGGTCAGGCTTCCCGCCGTGCGAGCGTCTGCGCTCTTGTCCCTGGTAATTGTTCGTGGCAGCAGAGCCCAGGAGGAGCGAGGGCAGGTCTTCAGCCACACTGGCTCTGCATTTAATCGCAGCACAGGCTGCTGAGCCATCCTGTCAGTGACCATCTCCCGGAGGGCAGGGCACCTCGGAAACACCAAGCCCGTCGTCCGGAGTCAAGAGGCCCGCCGTCACAGCCGCAGTGAAGTCTGAGGCTCACCTGGAGAAAGGCTGGAACAGAAAATCACTTTGGGCAATTCTTAAAATGTTTGCAATTTCTTCGGTATCCAGGAAGCAGTTTGTGCTAAAGGAAGGGAAATATGTTAATATGGTATTTCTCTTAAAAAGGGAAGATTTGAGAGATACGATCTGAAAAATTTAAACATGTCGACAACTGACAAGTACGATGGTATTCCAATAATTTTAATATTGAATTTTAATAATTTTGATATGTGGGTTTTCGTGACTTCTATCATTTGTGAGTATATTTCTATTTTCCTAAAAGTGTAGTTTTTTTGAAAAAAATTATGGTAGACTACTACTAGGCACTGCCATAATTATACTTTGACAAGGGACTCACAATTTTGTGACTGAAATGATCATTTATTTCTCAAAAATTTCTGTTTTAATAATTAAATATATTGCTTTTTAGATTCTTTAAATCTTTAATTTAAATGTAAAAGGGAAATAAAATTATTTAATAATTGTGTGATTATAGTAAAATGTGTATTAAAAAATTTAAATCACTAAAATAAATTGGTGAGGTCTCTACCCTCCAGTTAATCCCATTCTCATGATGTATAATTGCAAATTGGAGGAAATTGGAGTTCCAACACAGTGCTCCCACTCTGAGGAGTGGGCTTCCCAACGTCCGGAAGAAAGACAAGCTGGCTGTGCACAGTCCTAGCACTCGTGGCTGGTGAGGGTGTGTAGGATGCTCTGACCCTCCTTCTCATCCATTTTCAACTCTGTTACATTTAATCCACATACTCTGCCATCTGTCTGTGCTTTTCAGATAACAATTGTTGCTAATAGTCTCACATGCATTGTATTTCTCCAAACATTGATTAGCCCACATAATTAAGAAAAATATTTCAGTGTAATGTTCATCAATGAGCATTAATTTTTTCAGGGTTTCCAGGCACAAAGGAAAGTTCACTCAAAGAAAATCCTTGATGAAAACTATTTTCTTCGGTAATCAATACATTTAATGTTTATATTAATAATAAAATACATTTTGTAAAGATTTGTGAACCACGCACCATACTTATTAAGGCTGTTACAAGGTTCTATGAATTATGTAACATTTACCAGAATGGTGTCAGCATCCTAGCCAGTCCTGGGGTCTAGTGGTTAAGATTCTCAGTTTTACAACAAGAAAAAAGTTGAACTACTGAAAATCAACAACACTTCTTATATCCTTCAGAAAGAGGAGGTCGTGGGCCAGACCACTGCCCGAAGCTGGAGAGACAGACAGGTGGATACAGAGGATCACAACGTACTGGAGCAGGAACCCGGGAGGAGAAGATTCTGTGGGACCCAGAGCTGAGTGGGAAAACCCGAACCACAACTGATGAACTGCTGGAGGCTTGGTGGGATGGGGTCTAAGAGATGAAAACTCCAGGGACACCCAGTCAGAGGGGAATCCATCTGAGAGTTGTACCTCCAGGTGACCCACCAGGTCCTCACAGTGAATCAGAGAAAAATCCCCTCGGGCTTGAGCCACCCTGAGATAGGACAGAGCACCCTGTTTGCCTAACAAGGCTGCCTCAGGGGAAACTAGTTAACTGGAGTCTGACCTGCTGAGTTTTACCAGAGCCTAACTGACCTGGGGACAGGAAGTACACGATCACAGCCACTCCAGCCGTCCTGTCCTGCCTAAGGAGGGAGAATAACTGAGACGCACCGTGAGGGGCACAGGCTCACTGAGACTGAGACCTAGTCTCTAATCCCGGGACTGAACACCATATCCTTTCCCCGTCCCACCACCAGCACATCAACAGGGCTCCTGTATGATAATGGGCCACCACCGAAAGAGGTGCACGCCTCAGACCTTATCTAAGAAGTCTCTAGGGAAACCCAAAGGCATCAGAGGAGACAAAGCCAGGGCCACAGAAAGAATTTTACTGCTGACACAGCTAGACATAACCCCCCACACTGAAGTCTCCTCACCCCAGTACATCAGGTCCAGCTGTAAACAACGAGAAATACAAGGCACACTAAAAAACAAAAAACACGGTTTGTGGAGATAGAGCGAGTCTCAGCACCAGACTCAGATGTGGCAGAGATGATGGCAGGGTCAGGCCAGAAATGTAAAACCATGATAACTAATATGCTAAGGCTCTGAAGGAAAAAGTCAAAGACATGCAAGAACAGGTGAGTAAAGGAAGCAGAGAGATGGAAACTCTGAGGAAAAATCGAAAGGAAAGGCGAGGAATCAGATACTTTCCTCCAGAAATGAAGAACCCCTTTGACAGGCTCATTGGTGGACTGGACACGGCTGAGGAAAGAGTCAGGGGAGTTGAAGAGGTGTCAACAGAAACTCCCCAAACTGAAATACGGAGTGAGGAAAAAAGGAAAAGACACAGCAGAATGTCCAATAACCACAGGACTCTTGGAAAAGGAATAATAAGAATATCAGAAGGAAAAGACAGAAGAAATTACCAGACGGAAATGGGAAATACACGAAGGAAAAGAAATAAATGGAAGAAAGATTTGCAGTAACAATGATGGACAATTTCCCACAATTCATGACAGACACCAAACCAGAGAGACAGGGAGCTCGGGAACACCAAACAGGATGAAAATCCAAAAGACTACACCCAGGTTTATGGTAAAACTGCAGAAAATCAAGACAAGGAGAAAGCTTCAAAAGAAACTGAGAAATAAACAACCTCACCTACAAAGGCACAAAGACACTAATTACATCAGACTTCTATTTATCCAGCAAAATTATCCTCCAAAGGTGAAGAAGACAAGCCATAGACTGGAAGAAGATATTTGCAAAAACACACGTACGACATCGAAGTGGATCCCAAAGCAAGCTGTGGATTTGAGTTAATAAGATTAACTATTAATTAATTAATAATATTGGTTCATCAATTGTAACAAACGTACCACACTGACGCAAGATGTTAACGATAGGGGAAACTGGGGTGGGAGAGGGATGGAAGGGAAGTCTCTGTAAAGTTTTTCTGTAAACATAAAACTGTTCTAAAATATGCCTATTAGTTGTGGTTATAAAAATTTAAAAAAATAGATCAAAAATCTTCTCGCTCTAGATCCTTCAAAAGTATATCTCAATATGGTGAATTTTACTGTTTTAGAGATACTAGAGAAAAGGCAACATACATGGGTAAATCACAGGGGATTAAAAATAAGGACCTCTTTAGAGAAAGGGGCATTTTTCGATACATGCCCATGTTACACGACGAGGACCACATTCCCTAAGCTCTCCTTATAAAGAGAGTCATTCTGTGTAAGAAAGGCCTATTGTTTTGCAATCGTGGATGTTGAGTCCACTTGAAAATGAAAGCTTTACAAATTAGGCACATATTTAAAAATATTACGTAACACTAATTATCTTGACTGCTGGGAGATGACACCAGTCACCTGGGAAGAGCATTTTCCACAGACTCCTGAACTCGTAAAGATTAATACAGTTCATTGATTTATCACAGCTCAACTTCCTTTAAAAAGAGCTTGAACCACAAGAGCTTTCAGTTAGCTACAACAATTTTCAGTATTTAACAATTAGAAACCAGAGAAAACAGTAAGAAAGCAAATTGTGTCAGAGATGTATTAAAATTCAGAACACCTTTTAGGGAATTTCTTGAGGTCACTACATAGTCAGATCCATGTTCGCAGCACTAATTCCCAATCTTGGTTTCTTACTAGGGTGTTAAACAAAAATAGAGGTTAAAGTCTCCACACGAGACAGGAATCAGAATCTCTGAGGGTGGGAGTCAATGCATAAGTACTTTTCTTTCATTGATTTTGGTGAGGAACATTGGCCCTGAACTAACATCTGTGCCAATCTTCCTCTCTTTTATATATGGGACACTGCCACAGCATGGCTTTATGAGTGTCCTGTAAGTGTGGACCCAAAATCCAAACCTGAGAACTCTGGGCCAGCCAAGCAGAGCCCACAAACTTAAGCACTATGCCACTGGGCTGGCCCAAATGCCTCCATAATTTGGAAGGCTCATTTGACAAGTGAATGTCAAGCCAAGTTTGGGGAGCACTGTTACATCATCTACACAGGCAGGGAGGAACACCGTTCCACACCGTCCACAGGGGAAGGGAGGAACACTGTTATACTCCTTCCAGGCAGGGTAATTTACTTCTGAACCAAACTCTAAGATAATTTTCAATTTCAGAAGGAACGTGTAGTAGTAGTTTTAGTGTACTGCTCCAGGGAATTTTGCTAGTAAGTTGAGAATCATTTTTATTTCCTAGCACCTGGAAAGTCAAGCTAATGCTAGTTTCTTACCTCAGTTAAATAGAATTTGAATGAACCAGGACCAGTATTCCAAAAGTGTTCTGGTCAATTAAGCTTTTAGGATTCAGCACTTCTCCCAAGTTTCGTCGTGTTCGACAGTCACGATCTGCACACCAGAGCCAGCAGAAATTATCCATTCACGTGTCAATGGAAACGGTGGCCATTTCACAAAAGTGTTGATATGGTGGTCCTCTTTCCACGGGACCCACTCACTTATTCAACAGATATGCCTTTAGTAAACCTTAAGTGCTACTCTCTCAATCATTGCATACATGATATAAATGTCTTAAACATGGTATTTGCCTTTAAGGCATGCTCAGTAGTGAAGACAAAGAATGATGTTAGTAGGACGTGTTAAGTGAAAGAGCTGTGAAAGCATCAGATGTGCAAAGTAGAGAGCAGGGCTGTAGGCATGTGTGTGTTTGTGTGTGATCACATGCTTCAATTACTGACATAAAAGAGGAAAACACTGTGTATTTTAATTGTCTATTAGGAAAAATCCTGAGGACAGATGGTGTCATCAGGCTTACCCATTGGGACACAAATGGTTCAGGAGGAACGCGTTGACTACTGAGCAGGTCATTTGAGTCCCCGTCTACTTGGCCGTGCCTTCAAGGTATCTGAGGCTTCCCCTCCTGGAAAGGATCATGGTGTGACAGCCACGCTGCCTCTCGACAGGAGACATGATGTCCCAGAGGACCAGGAGAAGAGGCAGCGTTCTAAAAATGCCAGTGAAAAGAAACAGTCAATCCACAGCTCTACAAAAACCCAACGCTTCCCACCAACACCATCACATATGACAATTCCTACAGCGTGTGCAAGAAAACCCCCTGGGATTTGATTCCAGCTAAATCTCCAAGTAGATATTGAGCATGTTATTCTAAATACTTTCCCCAAAACTCAAAATAGAAATTTTCATGACTCTTACATCTAATAGAAAATGACTTATTTTTAAAGCTCAATTAACAGTCAAACTTTCAATTTCCAAGTGATTTGTTTCATGTATGTTGCATTTTTACTTTTGTCTACTGTATCTTTAAATGTTTTTTGGTAAAAATTGGAAAAAAATTTATGAAAGACAATCTTCAAATCTCCCCATATTGACTATTAATTCAAATCTTCAAATTTAAATCTTCAAATTTAATAATTTCTGTAAATTTTTACTCTGGGCTTCACAGGTATGTACTTTAGGTGTGTAATTTTTTTCTAGTTCGTTTTCATTGTTGTTTTTCTTGGCTAGAGCTATCTCATTGCACAAGGATTTTGCATGTTTCAGCCATCAAAGCTACAAGAAACAACGATCAAATAAAAAATGCACTTCCGTGTGTGCTTACACTTGTGTTAGAGTGAACATATTCAAACACCCTTTCCAATTGTTTCCCTTGATGTATAGCTAGGCAAGGATGATGACTAAGTATTTTCGGATTCCTTTTTTTGGAGGAAGATTAGCCCTGAGCTAAGATCTATTGCCAATCCTCCTCGTTTTTAGTGAAGAAGATTGGCCCTGAGCTAACATGCATGCCCATCTTCCTCTACTTTATATGTGGGACGCCTGTCGCAGCATGGCTTGACAAGAGGTGTGTAGGTCCACACCCTGGATCCGAACCGGCAAACCCCTAGCAGCCAAAGCGAAACATCAAACTTTAACCACTGCACCACCAGGCCGACCCCTTTGGATTCCTGTATCACCTGTTTCTCGAGAAATGAATCGTCAGGTAAGTTGGCAGGAATCGTGCTCTTTTACAAGAGATAATTTTTGATGTTTTAAGCGTCTCGTGGTTAGCACAGGGCGTGCAATGCTATCCATCTCAACTCTGGTATGCTCTAAAAACAAAGTCCCAATATAAAGAGGATTTTCCTCTCTGTGTCACAAATGCATGGCCCACATGGACGTCATGCCACGTTCCATCAGCTGAGCCGGAGGAGAGATATTCCTGTCTCGAATGCGAGGCGAAGGGCATGCGCTAATGCTGACCTCTGCTGAGAGTAATCCATGGCATAGGCGGCAGGGACAGTCACGGCCCCGCTGTGTTTTGCAGAACACAGGGGCACAGCAAGGGCAGCGTGATGCTGTGGGGACCGTCATGCAAGCCGTGCTTGCGCTGAGCTGGAGCGAGCTGGTTGACGTGGGTATCCCGTCAGAGGAAGGCCCGAGATGGGGAGATGGGCTGAAACCGGCACACGGGGCCAACTTGGGTGGCGGTAGGGGGGTGCACAGAGCTCATCGTGACCCTCACAGTTCTTCGTATCCCCTTATTCGTGGGGGAGGGAGAAGAGCCTCTTTTATCTCTAAAACACAGATTTCACTGGAGTCCCGAGCAGGCGATGGAGAGGCAAGCGCTCTCTGTTCTCTCCTCCTCACCGCACAGCACACTCCTCACCGCCACGCACGCCGGCGTGCACGGAGCTGGTCACCTCCACCCCTCCCAGAAGCGCCTGCTGCACGGAGGAGGCTGCGCTGGATTTAGGAGTGCGGCCGCCCTCGAGTCTGAGCTCAGATGCCAGCGTTGGGAGGAAGAGGGACATCACACCGTAAAAGAAACACAGCCGAGAACCACAGGACGGAACAAAGGAGGACACCAGAAACACAAGGGGTCGTTTCACTGCATCCGCCCCAGACCTGCGGTCAAGCGCGATATGCACGCAGCATGTCAGTCGTTTCTCCTGCGCTGAGTAATCATGAGTTCTCACCTTGAAACGATCCTTCTCTCCTTCGTCCTTGGAGTAACATGAGGGAGCTTTTGCTTCTCTCCATCGGTCACAAATGCACCTCCAGCGTCTCCCCAAATTACGTCACCTGCCAATGCACCACGAGACGGAGTATTGGGCAAGGCGTGTCAACCCTAAATGTTCATGATCTGATCCTGAGTCCGCCATGGGGCCTATTTTCTATCACTGGGTTCTGGCAACGAGGGCTGTCAACTTTTTAAAGAGACACACTTTTTAGGTTAATGAAACTAATCATAAGATCTGTTTTCTACCTCTCCCCTCCGAACTCACACACACGCACACACAGACACGTGCACACACAAGCACACCAGCGAACTGAGCGCGCAGGATGCTCGGATCCGGGCCGAGTGCACCCAGCAGCCACAGGGGGGCACTGCAGAGCAGCCCGGGGCCCCGCTCCCCTCAGCCTTTCTGCATCCACAGAGGCATCCTCGGAGTCGTGACAAGACCTCTGGCTGTGCCTTAGAACGATCTTATAAAGAATACTTTAAAACACAAAAAAAACGAGGGGAGGAAATTTGGGAGGGAATCGATTTCCAAGGATTTAATAAAGGGGAACAAGAATCACAGATCAATCGCCTTGGGAAGACGACCCGGCCGCAGACGCTGCTGTGAAACAGCATCTAGGAGCCCGAGGCGGAGATCCCAGGAATGAGCCAGAAAAAGTGCAAAGAATTCGGCCTTAGAGTAAAAGAAGAAGTTTTCTTATATGCTAAGGGAATTGTTAAAAAAAGAAAAAGTCCACACAAATGAGTGGAAGCAGTACCTTAAAGTTGAGAGGATACATTTGAAAAGCCTGCTAATAGCATAATAATGACGACTGTGCCTGGTCTGGTAAAAGGAACTTGTAAATTGACGTGCTGAATCTAAAACCTCAAGTGTGGGAGAAAATCTTGTCTCATTTCATTCTGTGGTATAATCTACTGAGTCCAAACGGATGGGTAGAGTTCACCAATTCGACAGGTGTATCTAATCCGGGGCAACCAAATTCCTGAAGAATTAAAAAAAATACACACACTTATATTCATAGTAACAAATCAAGTTTTAAAATAGAGAGGAAATTCATTTTTGGCTAGAAAGGTGGACCAGGCTTCTGAGAATTTTCAGTTACCAGGAATGAGCTATCAATCCTGCAAATCTGGGCTAGCGAAGGATAGAAGGAGAATCAGTCAGGAGCAGGTGACAGCCTGCCCTGGGTGAAGCAGGTACAGGATGTTCTGTGGGGAGTGTGTACATCATGACGGCTCAGTGTTCAGACCCTTGTGGAAGCTGATGAGATGCCTCGACAGGAAAATTTAACTAATAACTCACTATAACCTTAGAGGGAGTTTGGTAGTTTTCAGATAAATAAGAGTAGATTATGAATTAAGAACAGACAAGCCTGGAGAAGGCTGAGAATTCTTCATTTAGTGGGTGAACTCTCATTAATCCAGCCAACATCATTGAACATATAATACCCTTGCTATAGAAAAATAGCTTTGCTTGATGTTGTAGATTTATGTGTTTGGAGCCTGGAGAGATATTTCAGGCAGAAAGGCAGAGAGATGGGGACAGTCTTGTTGTGTTCAAGGATTCCGAGGAAGTCATTTTGCCTTCCACAGAATGTAAGAAATAGGAGATCCAGCAAGACAAACTGAGAGGACTTATTGAAAGGCTTTTAATAGAAGGATAAAGATTTTGAATTTCATTTTGTACTGAAGCCATAGAAAATGTTTCAGTAAAAGAATGACTGGCTGCTGTGAACACAAAGGTGACCATCCGCATCAAAATTCTCTGTGGTACTCCTTTTATTTTAAGGAATCTTCCTCTATCCAGCTCCCATTTTCCTGGCTCTCTATGTGCCCTGAATGGGAGGTTCCTGGAATTGATGAGTTGAAGAGTACACACCTGGCCCAAGCCAATAAGCCACTGTGTTAGTCATCTTTTCCTAGGTTATGCTGCAGTAACAAATAGTCCCAGAATCTCAATGGCTCATGATGCTAACAGTTCTTTCTCCATCACATAGTGTGCATGTCAGCTGTGCGGCTCTCCTCCAGAAAGTCTTCCTCATTCTCAAATCTAGGGTCATGACAACCCATCCAGGACATGGATGTGCCCCCTGTGAAAGGAAAGGACCAGTGGCAGAAGCAAGAGATTCTTTCAAAGGCTCTGCTCACGTGTGGCATACGTCAATTCCCGTCACCTCCTGTTGGCAAAGCAAGTAATAGGGCCAAGGCTTAAGTCAGTGGGTGAGAAGCATGGTGGTCCTATCATAGGAAGGGGCAGTGGATAACGGGGGCAGGATGCACACCCACCTGTGTGGGGAGAAGGATTGATACGTGGACAAAGCAAAGTGAATCAGAAGCCTTCCCCAGGTTTCTCTTTATCTTCTTTTCTTTCCTTGTGGCTTGGGCAGTGAGGGGGTTTGTAGGCAGAAAAGAGCCTCCTTCTGTGGGGAGGCTGGGAGGGCAGGTGTCGGAGCCCCTCAGCCAGGTGCACCCTGTCTGGCTGGTGAACAGTGTTTGAGAGGTGTGAGCTCGATTGCCCTTGAGATGGGACCATGTACTCTCCAGTTTGCCCTAAGCCTGGGATTCCCTTTATTATCGGATTTTTAGACTTGCACCCTGCTCTCCCTGCTTCATTCTAGGATAATGTCAAGGGACGTGGTCCCAGGATAGAGAAGCCTCTGAGTTTGCTGCTCATCCCAAAGGAAATCTGAAAATTCAGAAGAAAATAAGTAGAAGACCATACTAATTGTTGGAATTCACATGTTCCACGCAATGATAAATACAGCCTGAAATCTAAGATATGAAGAGAAAGTTACAGCATGTCTTCCAATGTAATGATAACACTGATGATGGACTGGAAGACCTATCAAAATAATCTTGTCTGCTTTTTTTTTTGGTGAGGAAGATTGTTGCTGAGCTAACATCTGTGCCAATCTCCCTCTATTTTGTATGCTAGGCGCTGCCACAGCATGGCTTCACGAGCAGTGCGTAGGTCCACGCCTGGGATCTGAACCTGTGCAGAGTGTGTGAACTTCACTGTGCCACCGGGCTGGCCCTGGCCTGCAGTTTCGTGGCTGCGTTGGTGACCAGGCATATCCAGAAAAATAAAAAATTTGGTACCAAAATAGTTTTAAATTTTACTAATGTCAGAAATAATTGGTTGTTCTGCTAGAGCCATATATCTTAATGCTAATTTGATTCAATGTGAAAAACCCAATAATATAGAAAAGAAGTTTTCACTTGTTCGAAGCTGCAGGGATGGCTCATCGATAAACGCACAGCCAACATTTTGAGATGGAACATTTTGCTATTAAACATTGATGAATAGATTACTATTATGAAAAATGTACAAACCGCAGAGGGATTCCTGTGTATCGGACCGTGCGGGTCCTTGTCAGGTAATCTACGAGCCAGTTTGCATCTTTTACACATTTAAAATGTTATGAAAAATTAAAAGAAATATTTCATGAAAAACATAGTGTTTTTTCTTTGCTTTTCCTGATTCAGGTGAAGAATGTAACATGATTATTCCCCACAATCTTCTCTTACAAAACATCAGAATTAAATCTATCAAGGTGTTACTTTTTTAGTAGGCAGGCAAAATCATGGGAAAGATGATATAATGTTTATTCCTTTAAAAATATCTTCAATCTTTTATCGATCGCTCAAGTAAAATGAATTCCAGAAATATGCACGTCTCTTCATGATCTGAGGTTAAAGTGAAAGAAAAAAAGAAAGTACAATAAATCAGATCCATGGGAGGCTGTTTTCTGTAATGAAAGTACGTATTTTAAGGAGCTATATGAACCCTTAGGTCAATAATTTACAAATACGACCCTGAACAAGAGAAGAACTCAGGTGATTTTCTAGCGTGCCAATTGCCCATCAATCTTGCAGCAGAGTTTAGCAGCGTATATGAAAGGGTCCCATGTGGTTAGACCACTCTTCCATTCTGAATTTATTTATCACAAGAGGCATTACATCCTTAATAGTTTTTAATATAGGGAACAGTAAGTACTCCAGTCAGAAGGCACAAATCCTAAACTGCACACACGAATTCACAAAATTCATACGTACAATAGCTACTTGGAAGAAACACGATTTTGTTGCCTAAGAGCTAAGAAAAGTTTGAACAATGTAGCTTATGGCACGAATTTTTTAAAGTGAAAGTAGTCTCTGAATGAATGATTCCGTGGTGCATAAAATTCACATTGCCTGTATATCTCATGGAGGGCAGTAAGGACTGGAGAGGGAGCAAAACCAGAAAGAAATGCCCAAGGAGGAGAAGCAGAGGGGAAGGAGGCAGATGAGGAAGGGGTGGGGGGGAGGAGAAGCAGAAGGCTGTGACCTAAAAAATCAAATGCTTTCTTACTACAGACAAATCTTCAAATCTTGGAACTTCGAACTGCCCATGTTTGCCATTTGAAACCTTAAAAGCAAAAAGCCACAGAACATTCGGTTGGAGAGAATTTTGGTCAAAAAGGTGACTTACATTCCCATGAGGTTCATGAATGCTCACCTCGCCAACCCCAACACGCATCCACCCAGATGCTCACGAAGTCTGTGACAGGTGGGTGATATCCACCAGGCAATCTGTTTGATTGAGAACAGATTCTCCGGTCAGCTGACAGGTTCTCTTTCTGACCTCACTGGCACCCTCCATGGTAACTATTATCATCTAATGATAACACAATATTATAAGCAATACTTTCTTTTTTGGAGGAAGATCAGCCCTGAGCTAACATCTGCTGCCAATCCTTCTCTTTTTGCTGAGGAAGAGTGGCCCTGAGCTAACACCTGTGTCCACCTCCCTCTGCTTTATATGTGGACGCCCACAGCAGCCAGAAGTTTGAGAGGCCGCACACGTCCATTCCCAGCCGAGGTCCAGCAGGCAGTGTTCTGCGTTCTTGTTTCAGCTCAGACTGTAGATAAGGGCCCTTCATGCAGTTATTTGTTGCCGTGTCTTTTGCATTTTTGTAGGTTATTTCTCCGTTTAAAGTAACCCCAGGCCCAGGACTGCAGCACTGGCTAGTGTCTCTAGAGCGGGAATGGTGTGATGTGCCTTATGGAGACAATATGGGTGTCACATGAGGTTTGCTCAGGCATGAACTATAGTACTTGCTGACCACGAGTTCATTGTTAACGGATCGACAATAAATACTGAATAAGCTGTCTTTAAACAGAAACGCACACAGAACAAAGTGAGGTGCTGACCAGTTGAGGAAAATGGGACCAGAAGCTCCAGGAACCTAATTTGTAAGTCCCCTAGGAGCAGTGGCTCGTTAGTCACTAATTCACCGTTGCAACAAACTTATGGAACACGACTGCTACGACCAAGGAGAGTCAATTCTATTTAATCTGCATGACTCCCTTATTTAGCCCCTTTAATGTCTTTTGGGTGCCTGTCTCTATGCTCTGTGATGGGGTCACAGGTGGCACCAGGGACAGATGCAGTGCTGTCCTCTCAGCGCTCACAGTAATGACAGCTTCCCTCCAGTGACTTCATGGGCCCTTATGATGAGAACACAGAACAAGGAGACGTCCTCCCTGAGAGATGCTGAAGGAAGCGACCACTTGGCTGAGAACTGTGTGGTCAGAAGCAGCAGAGAGGGAAGGGGAGGGGGGAGGCAGGAGCACCGGAAGGGAGGGGCTGTCTTACTGAAAGGCCCTGAGGCAGGAGAAACGATGCCTTTTGTGAGGTTCTGCGACTAGAACACACCGTTGCTGAAGGGAGGGGTTATCATGGCCCCTGTCAAGGTCCAGGGAGCCGACACCAAGACGGAGAAGCGTCTCCCTGAGGACCACACCCAGAAAACCAGGAGCAAAGGCAGCCTCAGGCCTGACTGGCTGAAACGCCCAGAAATCTCCTGAATTAATTGCTGTCTCTATCGTTAACCTGAGGTCACGCTAGATAAGCTCTAGCAAAAGCTGATGTCCTAAAGATTGAAACGGGTAAGAAAGTGGTCGAGGATACTACGGGAGAAACCTACGTTTACAGCAACATCAACCCCTAAAAACTTGGGACTTTAAAGACATCCTGGGACCTGATCTATTTAGAAATTGCTCCATATGTGTGATGTTCATATATATATGTATGCATATCTATGAATTCATGTATGTTTGCACACACATGCCTCCATCCTCTGCTTGTAAAAAGTTACTTTCAGAACTGCAACACCAAGATGGTTTTGTTGTTATTGAGTGGCTCTTGGTTCTTTTATTCGTTTGTTTTGTATTGGACAATAGTATGTTACAAACGTTTGTACAAGCCCAGTTACATCAATGCGTGTGTGAGGTCACAAAACCCTAAAATTGCCCATTCTTTGTATAAAAATGGGCCCATTGGCCGACCTCAGAGCCCGCTGTAATTTTCCACGGAAGGGGATTTTCCTGTGTGGCTCCACTGTTAAACCCTTTGCTTATAGCCTAATTTTCTGTGTGCGCCGGTCACTTCCAGTTCTATGATAGGCTAACCTAACTCCGATTGACAATGAAATAGCCTGATTTGCTTCTATTTCTTGCTCTGCAGTGGAGCAGTGTATGTGTGCAGAGGGGAGCAATGCTCCAGAGCAGTGTGCGCCAGGCCTCGTTCTTTGTGGAAGCCTCACAAGTTATTTGCATCCTGAACTAGTGGGGGGAGTTGCAAACGGGTGCCATGCTTTTTAAGTGCAGACATCGTACCCCGCATTGGTGCACAGAAGGCCCTCTCTCTCCCATTCTTCTCTCCCCAAACTCTCTTCCTAAATGAGCCTGCATTTTCACCTCTATTTTCACCCACCCACAGCCCCACACCTCCCCTACAACCTCAGAGGTGTCCTGTTTCAGGGTCTCTGTGCTGCAGTTGAACCCTGATGGGCCCAAACAAGGCTTCCCCAGTACAGAATGCAATGTTTACTTACATGGCGTGACTCGGCACATATCCAAAACATTCCTTGCCCAAACTTCCTCAGAACTCTCCTACTAAGGCATGCACTCTGTACCATCATCGCATAACTTTTCATTCATCACCACCCAATTTTCCAGTACTTTCTGCGGCACATGGCTGGGCAGGCCCACCCCTTGCCATGGCAGAGCTCCTTATGGGAATGGGGCAGCCGGCAGTCACTTGCCCAGCCTCCTTTGAAACAAAAGTGGCCCCTTATCCCAGTTTTGTCCAAGGAGATACAAATAAATTCTGCTGGGGTGTGGGGTGCTTCTGGAAACGGACACAAGGAGAGGCTGCCAGGACGGCCCATACCCCCTCTTCCTGGCTTCAGTAAGAGAAACTCTGGATGACATTATGTTATGTAATCTAAGATTACATAAACAGGACTACAGAAAAGCAACAATAGCAAGAAGGCAGGGCAGAAAGATGTGAAAAGGCAGGTCCAGGGTGAGCGGGGAGGAACAGCATGCCTGGGGTCTGCTATGATACGTAGTAACGAAGGGTTTCTGTCTCCTACGTATAGTTACATATTGTTTCCTGCAGCTGAGTTCAACTCTGACTCACCGTGGAAAATACTGCTGTGCCTTTTGGAGGCGACAACATGGAAGGACCAGCGCCTTCCTGAGAGTCAGCCTGTCGAGGTGGAAAGACCGAGGCCGTGGGGTGGAGACCAGCCCACTGACCTCAGTGCCCTCGGCCCCGGCGGGCACCCCCGTACCAGAGCTGGGTGGGCATGGTTCTCTCATCCGGGAGCAGTGACAGTGGTTCTAGCTTCGCAGAGTCATCGTGACGGTCAAAGGAAATAGTGATGATCAAATGGGCCTTACACCTTCTAACAGCGTTGCCCTTCCGTCTCTCCTTACTCACTTGTCTATTGCTCGATAGCGAATCACCCAAACCTAGCAGCTTAAAAAAGCACACATCAGCTCCCTCACCCAGACTCTGAGGGCGAGGGGCCCAGAAGCAGCTGGGCCGGGGGTTCTGCCTGAGGACTGGGCTCATGGTGGTGGTCGGTCAGGAATGCTGCCTCGTGTACAGGCCTGACTGGCAGGGGACCTGCTCCCAAACCTTAGGTTATTTTTTTAAATTTCTTTTTTAAAGATTGGCACCTGAGCTAACAACTGTTGCCAGTCTTCTTTTTCTTTTTCTTTCTGCTTTTTTCTCCCCAAATCTCCCCAGTACATGGTTGTATATTTTAGTTGTAGGTCCTTCTAGTTGTGGCATGTGGGTTGCTGCCTCAGTGTGGCCTGATGAGTGGTGCCATGTCCACACCCAGGATCCGAACCAGCGAAACCCCAGGCTGCGGAAGCAGAGCCTGTGGACTTAACCACTAGGCCACAGGTCAGCCCTTTGATGGCTGTTGGGTGGAGACTTTAGTTTATCACCATGTGGACTTCTCCATAGGCCACCTGAGTGTCCCCACAACATGGCATCAGGCTTCCCCAAGAGCAGGTGATGGGAGAGAGAGACAGAGAAAGGGAGACACAAAGAGAGCAAGAGGAGAGAGAGAGACAGACAGAAAGAGAGAGAGAGAGTGAGGCACAGAGACAGAGAGAGAGGAGGGAGAGAGAGAAAGACAGAGAGAGACAGAAAGAGAAGAGAGAGAGACACAGAGAGAGAGAGAGAGAGAGAGAGAAGAGACACAGAGAGGGAGATATATAGAGAGAGAGAGAAGGGAGAGAGAGAGAGACAGAGAGACAGAGAAGAGACAGAGGGAGAGCAGAGAGAGGAAGATACAGAGAGAGAGAGAAGGGAGAGAAAGAGAGAGAGAGGCAGAGAGACAGAGACACAGAGAGAGAGGAGAGAGAGATAGAGAGTGGCAGACAGGAGAGAGACAGAGAGAGAGAGAGGGGCAGAGAGAGGGAGATATATGTAGAGAGAGAAGGGAGAGAGAGACAGAGAGAGGCAGAGAGACAGAGAGGAGAGAGAGAAAATGAGAGAGAGAGAGCCAGGATGGAAGCAGCAGTATTTTGTAACTTAACCTCAGAGGCTACATTCCATACCCCTGCCATCTGCTCCTGGCTCTCTTGGTCACACCTGGTACAGGTGTGAGCACCAGGAAGTAGTACCCCTTGAGGACCATCTCAGAGGCTGCTGGCCACAGGACTCAAAAGATACTCGACTGCAACCAAGATTAAATCACTTGAAGCAACAAGAAACATGAACTGCACTGATGCAGTGACAACAAGGACTTCAACATTATTGCAGCCCAGACGAGTGCTGCTCAACAGAGACGGATGCATGCCACACACACGAGCCACGTGGAGGACTTCAGACTTTCTAGTGGCCACGCAACAAGTCACAGTCTTGGACGACGGTCCCGGGTGCTCGAAGCCCCACTGTCCTTGCCTGTGAGATGGGAGAGTCTGTAGCCTCACTTCCTTGGCTACAGTGAGACCTGAATGGAGTGGTCAGGGAAAACGCCCAGCTGTCCTGAGTCCCCACCATCAGGAGTAATGACGACGGCAGCTGCTGTGGTGGGCTTCCCTGTGAACTTGGTTCTCGTGGTCACTGTGACAGAAGCAAACCAACTTACCCGTGAATAAATGGATCTGCTGAGGACCTGAGGAGGCGACGGAGAAAATCAAGTGATGCCATCGCCACAACTTTTGCAACAGTTCAGTCATGAACAGAAAGTTTGTTGACAAAGTTTAGCCCCAAAACAACATTTAAAAGACCATCCTATTTTGTAAAACTCTGTCTTCCTTGCTGTGATTACATAAATTACCCAAGGTCTCAGGTTTCTGAAACGAGATAGCCAGAATCACCACTCTATTGTTATCATTGCATTTGTTATTCAAGAGATTGTAATCACATAAAATACTGACCTCCTCATGCCAATAACCATGGAAAGCTTATGAATCTAAAAGTATTATCAATTTCTTGTAGTGTTAAAACTGCAGTTTAATGACAGTTTTTACTGGTTCACTGTGTGTGTGAGAGTGAGAGAGAAAGAATTTTAACAGAGGGCAGTAACATTACTTAATATTCTTTTTTATCAAGTGAGTTTTCAAAATATATTTAAAATTCTCACCTCTCCACTTTCTTTATGGCATATTTGGTTTTACGCTAAACTGAATTCCGAAGATTCTATTAATGGAGATGGTTTAATGCCTATACATTATTCTAATGGACGCTTTTGTTCTAGCTCCTCTCTGTGTCACGGACTAAGTCATTAATCAATGGGAGCTGAAAAATAATTGTCTAGTTCTTAACAATCGCCTATTGTTGAAACATTTGGAATTTTAAGATAAAGATGTACAGGCTGTTCTGAAAAATGGTTTAAGATTACCCTTCATGGAATTGTGGACATATTGTTGGAAATGCTGAGCAGCTGACCTGGTTTTAATGCATTTTTGAGTCCCGTTGTTCAATTGCCTATTCAAATTGTGCTGGAAAAGTTGACTTCATTAATGTCAGGAAATAATGATTTTGTATTTTTTTTATTGAGCTGGCACAATTATTAAATGTAGAAATATCATAGGATTCTTTAGCATTTTAAAACAGAAGTGCAGCATGTTAATAATCGTGATGGCAACTCTTCATCTATTTAACATCATTTTTTGCACTCCTGTCTGAAGTACTTGCTATAAATAAGAATCCTGTATCTCTGAGTGATTACTATTCAGCAGGAAATATATGACTACACCATGCTGTTTTAGTAGCTCAAAATTAGATACCTTTCTCATTGAAAATGCTGTAATTTGAAATGTCAATAAATACATTTCATGCCATCTCATACTTTAACAGATTACCACTTAAATCTGTCAAGATTCAAGTCTAACTCTAGCCTGAAAGAAAGGTGAATTCTAAATCGGGGGAAACTGTGCCTGACTTTTTAATGTAACTCACCTTTATGTAAATATCTGTCTCATTGCATAGTTATTTGATTATATGTCTACCTTTCCCCAGACAGAGCATTTTCACGGATAGTCTTCCAGCCTATTTATTTTTGGTACAGCAGTAACCTATTATAGACTTTAATTAACAATTATGGAGTGGCTTTTATTTAATGAGTGACTGGAACAAATACTATTTCTTAATTGGAGAAGAAATAACTGAATTTCTGTCAGTACCTCCACTCCAATGGGACCAATTGTAACTAGTCTTTCTCCTCTTGTCCATAACAATATGCTAAAACAATGAGCAGCCCTCTCTTCTCCCTTATATGTATTCAATTGATCTTCATAGTGTGTTCGTGTGGGAGGGAACAGTTCGCACCAGCTAGTCCCATCCATCACTTTGAAGTCTAGGAGGGTGACTCCTATTGAGGGCATGTGATTATTTCAATAATAAGACCTGTCTATTGGGTAACGTCCTTGGCAAATCACCACGCACATGTTATCTCATTTAGGGAGATTTGTTATCACAGCTCTACAGGGAAGGAAAGAGGCTAAATGACCCACCCATGGTCACACAGCTGGAGTCACAGAGCCAGAATTTGACACCATTCTGTCTGATTCCAGAGCCCCAGATTCCTCCATCAGGCAACTTTCCCTTTTTAAGTCACAAGCTAGTTAGTGGCAGAGCTGTTCCTGGTGGAAGATGAGTGCGTGGCCCCAGAACCCAACTTATTTTTTTTTTTTTTTAAGATTTTATTTTTTCCTTTTTCTCCCCAAAGCCCCCCCCAGTACACAGTTGTATATTCTTCATTCTTCATTGTGGGTCCTTCTAGTTGTGGCATGTGGGATGCTGCCTCAGCGTGGTCTGATGAGCAGTGCCATGTCCGTACCCAGGATTCAAACCAATGAAACACTGGGCCGCCTGCAGCTGAGCGCGTGAACTTAACCACTCGGCCACGGGGCCAACCCTGAACCCAACTTATTTTTAACGCATCAGTTCACCAAGTGGATTGGCAGTCACAACCCTCCATAATTCAGGGCACGTGGCGACCAACTACATTTGTTTTTGATGGAATTAAATTCAAAGGTAAAAAAAATATATATACATATACACACACATGCATATACATACATTATAATACATTTTATATATATACATTTAGACACATATCATACACACATTTGTATTCTGATATATTACATCTTATATATACATTTACACACACACACATTATATTACATTATATATACATCTATATAAATATTATATATACAGTTATACAAAAAGTACATTGCACTAGGTTTATATGCGCATATTACATTATATATGCATTTATACACACGTATTATATAGATACATTTATACACATGCATACAATAAATTACATTATAGATACATTTATACACATGCATACATTACATAATATATACATTTTTACACATGCATATTATATTACATTATATGTATTGGTACACACATATATGAATGTGTGCTGCCTTTGCGACAAGTGGCCTGTGTGATGGGATAAATCAGAAACTACTCAAATTTTTGTCTCCTATTTCTGCTTGCAAAAATGTTGAGAGAGGGAAAAAGAATTCTGTCCCTGAAAATCTAGCCAAAACTCTTGACTTTCACACTCATTTCCAGCAATACAAAGTGTACGGGTCACTGAGGTCACAGAAGAGCCTCACGTGAGTCAGGGGCCATTCCCCTGTGGTTGTCACCGCTGTGATCTGCTCTCAGGGGATACACGGGGCAGCTGTGGCAGGCCCTGGGGACTGCACGGAGAGGGAGTCCCTTCGCTTCTCCTCCATGCCAGCTGCCCATTCTCGTCCCTCCAGTGTCAGGGGCGGGGAGTGTGCAGATGTGAGAGGAACGGTCTCATTTGACTTCAGATGTTTGAGGCTTGTGTGTTTTGGGTCTCTTATGTGGTTTCTTCAGATCTCCTGGTCTCAGGAACACGTGATGTATTTTTGGCAGCCTGCCGGTTTCTCTTACACTTGGGTTTGGTGTCCAGCAGTCTCAGACTTTCACTATCAGTGTGCCTTCACTCTCAGCGCCATACCCTTGGCAGCACTCAGTGGCCTCCAGCAGGCTTTCTCTCTTCCCACCGGGCTTGACAGGAGAGCCATGGGCCTCATCCTGCTTCTCTGGGATGAGGTAAGGTGGAGTGGGGCCCCAGCACACCAGCCACTCCCTCCAAGGGAATCCTCAACCTGATGGGTTTGTGTGGACCCTCGAGTTGAGTGAAAAAGCCCAAGGGTCATTAAGATAATTGCTTTGTAGGTTTTTGCATGGACCGCCTTTGGAAAGTACCATCTATTCCACGTCGGTGCCTTCCCATTTTGTTACGTGCAATGGACTGAATGTTATTGTCCCCCTAAGTTCAAATGTTGAAGCCCTAATCCCCAAGGTGATGGTGTTAGGAGGTGAGGACTTGGGACGTGATGAGGTCATGAGGGTGGAGCCCCCATGAATGGAATTAGTGCCCATATAAAGAGACCCCAGAGAACTCCCTTCCACCAGGTGAGGACACAGCAAGAAGATGCCGTCTGTGAACCTGGAAGTGGACTCTCAGCAGACACTGAATCTGCTGGTGCCTTGATCTTGGACTTCCAGCCTCCAGAGCTGTGAGGAATCAGTGTCTGCTGTTCAATCACCCAATCTGTGATATTTTGTCGTGGTAGCCTGAACAAAGACGGAAGTATCTTCCATACGAATTGGGTAAGTATCTAGATGACCACACGAGGTTGAATAGCTGGACCTGGAGAACCATAAGGTGTCGGGTGGGGACTGTCTTCTGGGGCACGGGCCATGAGTGAGTGTTCTGTCTGGAGGTTCTCCAGGGAAAAAGCTGGCTTCAGGCTGGAGGAGAGGGAGGCCTCCTTGGAGGGAGCTGGCTGGTCCTTGGGCAGGGCTGCAGGATGGAGGAAGGCTGCTCAGCACACCATAGGGCAGTGTGGGTGGAAGACACCCTGAGCTCCACTGGTTTCTCACTCTCGAGTAAACACTAGTGTGAGCACAGCAGCAAGAACACCATCAAGAGTGGTGGTGTTGCCCAGCAGCAGGACGACCCTGTGGAGGGCCAGCTGCATGGGCCACACCACGTCTCTCGGAACCCCTGGGTTCCTGTAGCAGCTACAGTGGCTGCAGGAGGCCTTCCCAAGGGCCGGCCGCCTGCCTGAGCTTCAGGAACCCCAACCCACCAAGGGGAACCCCTCAGGAAGGGAAAAAGACAAATTCAGATAGTGAGAAGGGGGCTCAAAGTTTTCCTCTGAAGAGTTAAAATATCTGGCAAATTTTTTATTAGACAGTACCTATGACTTCGAGGAAAAAATTTAAAAATATATTCTGTTTACATAATTTTCTTTATCAGCCTATCTTCATTTATCTACAGCTGTAGATGTCCATTTATCTACAGCTGTAGATGTCCAATATGAAATTTCTAGAAACTGTATTTTTTCATTTTGATCTAAGTTTGTGATTATTCATTGCTTAATTTAATTCCTTGGACTTTTAAAAATATTTGCTTGAGTTGCAAATTGATAACGTGAAATTCACATACTTTGCAAATTTTTTTCCTATTTGTTGTTCATGTTTGGATCTAGTTTCTGGTATTTTCTTTTCTTTTCCATAAAAACATTTTTAGTCATATGTAGTCTTACTTATCGTTTTTGTATTTTGTGACTTTTAGATATCTGGCCGTCATTGGAAAGATCGCCCCAGTGTCAGCTCACATGGAAATTCTCCCAGGTCTTTCTGTCCTCAGCTCATTAATTCATGTTCTTATCTCTGTATGAGTTGCCTCCTTTATTCTTTGATTTTCCTTAGGCTTTTATCGTTTCTTCTAACTTGTTGAATAGAATCCTACATTTATTAGTTTTAGTTTTAAAATTTTGTGGTTAATTATGGTTTCGAGTTTTTCCACTGAGAAGAGCCCCCAGTGTATTCCATGGATGCTGGATTGTGTATTTTCAGTTTTAGTGTTTGCTACAATAGTTTCCATTTTGACTTGGATTTTCACATAGATTTATTTCTGTGCAAATTCACTTCTATGAAAAAGGTCTTTTCATTTCTGAATTCGTTGATTTTGGTATAAATTAAAAGAATAAGAATGTGCATGTATATAGATGTGTACACACGTATATCTATAGACGTATTATTTTTACGTGTATAAAGAACAGAGAGGGAGAAGACACATATATTCCTTTTTTTGAATTTTGATCAGAAAATATTTTCTGTACTATTTTCTCCATTTTGGAAGTTTTTTTGAAAGTTTTGTTTTGGCTTACAGTATGGACATTTAGTTTTTGTTTTTTGTTTTCTTTTTGCTGAATGTTCTATAGGAACTCTGAAAAACTATAGAGAGTTGGATATATAGCAGACTTACCTAATTAAATATGTGCTTTGTGTCCTCTGTTTTCTTAATTATTTTTTTCTTTGCTTTTCTTTTCTTTTGTGAGGAAGATTGGCCCTGAGCTTTTTGCTTGAGGAAGATCATCACTGAGCTAACATCTGTGCCGATCTTCCTCTGTTTCACGTGAGATGCCACCACAGCAGGGCTGGACGAGCAGTGCTAGGTCTGCATCTGGGATCCAAACCTGCAAACCCCAGGCCACCGAAGTGGAGCCCATGAACTTAACCACTGCACCACTGGGCCAGGCCCTTAATTATTTTTTTTTGGCCGCTTGCTCTGTTGTGACTGAGAGAAATACGTAAGAGTCTCCTCCGTATTGCTAGCCGTGTCGCCGTCTATCTCCCACAAGTTCTGCTTTTCTGAAGGATGCTGCTGTGTTACGTCCAGGCTTTGCTCTGTCTTTCTTTTGAATTCTAGTCTTTGGCTTTGTTGATGCCCTTCTCTGACTAATAAAATGGCTCTGGGCTGGAGCTCCCCTTGTCTGAGTCTAAGATCCTCATTCTGTCTTTTTGGTTGAAGTTTTCCATATGGGTTTACTTGTCTTTCTATTTTCAACTCTTTGGAAAGATTTTATTTTGGGAGAGTTGCTTGTATGGAGCATAGAATTCGGTTTCGCATCGTGTTTATATCTGTATATCTTCTTCATTTAGAAGGGAATTCAAGTTAATTTCCCAGATGAGTGATGGTGTTGGTTTTGACTCTTCCATATTGCTTTATGCTGTTAGTATCTTTCTTCTCTCCTTTTGTTAAAAAGCATTTCTTCTAGGAGAGTTTTCTTTTTTTGGCGGCATATATTCTTTTGGTATTTAGGAAGGTTTTAAGGTTTGTTGTAACAATTACCTTTATGATTATAATTTGAATGCTGGCTTCTCAGAATATCACCCACACCAGCTGTCGATGTGCCACAGCTGACTCTGTCATTACAGTGTTAGGGAGAGGAGCGTGGCCTCAGTGGTCCTGGTAGAAGCTGTTGGGGGCCAGGTTGGGGCACTTACAAGACCTCTGAAGTCTGATTTAAGGTGAGTCTTCTGATGTAGGGACTCGCTTGGGGCTGGGTAAGGATCCTGACAAAATAGCACAGGACCAGAGGACACAGTGAAGAGGAGATCAGAGGTGAGGGGCCCAGGGGTCTTGGGGTGGAAGCTGTCCACTGATGCTGTCTGTTGAAGAGCTGAAGTCACTGGAATGAACAACAAAGTTATCTGTAACTGACTTGCCTGGGCTTGAGTTTCCTGGACTGGGGCGTGGCAGGGCGGAGAGGACTGCTGTGGCCGTGAGCCCTATGGGACATCCGATCTCAGTTGTCTGTGTGCTCAAACCCCTTTTTCTCCAGGTGGTGCCTCAGGATGCCCATGGAAGGAGTGAGAAGCTCACATTTTCCTTTTTCAGACAACTCTTTTCCCTTTCCTTTTCCCACCCAATTTAATCAATAAAATGACATTGTGTTCTTTTATCCTGATACATTTGAACTTGCTCGACGTTATGTCACTAGACTCCCGCTTCAGTGGGGGCCCAGCAAGCTGCAGGGGTGCATCACTGCCCTCTGACCCCGAGAAATGGCCAGGAATCCACAAAATCTCGACTTTGCTTGAGCTCATCAGAGAACTGAGGCCATGAGACAACCATGTGGACAGAATTCCATCAGGGACAGGCCTGTGATGTGAGATGGTGGGACACACACATGGCTGAACTTTCCACAGAGTAGGACATAAGGTAGAACCCGATAGCTCACTGCTGTTAAGGAACTGAACTCGTGTGTGGAAATGTCCCCACAAGAGAACTTCAAGTCTGGGTGTCTGTACTGGTGAACTCACCAAACACCTGAGAAAGAAAACCAATTCTACCCCAGCCATTCCCGAAAATAGGAGAAGGGACACTTACCAAGTCATTTTATGAGGCTTGCATTACTGTGGTACAAAAATTATTCAAAGACGTTATAAGAAAATAAAACTATAAGGCAATAGCTTTTATGAACAGAGATGCAAAATAGATAACAAAATAGTAGCTAATCAAATTCAACAGTACATACAAAGTAACTCAAGCCCGCCACATTGTGGAGGGTAATCTCCTCGACCTAAAGTCAGCTGATCTTAGATGTAACCACATCTGTAAGATACCTTCACAGCAACACCTAAGTGAGTGTTGGATTGAGTGACTGGGAACCGTAGCCTGGTCAAGCTGACACAGAAACCTGACCATCAGTGTAACAAATTAAGGAAAGAAATAAAAGGCAAACAGATTTGAAACAAACAAATAAGACTTTTTATATTGACACATCACATGATATATCATGTAGACAATCCCAAAGTCTCTATGAGAAAGCTGCCCAAACCAGTGGTTTGGAAAGCCAGGTGCGCAAAGGTGAACACTGGCTCAGACCTTGCGCATATAAAGAAATCAGCAGACTGAATGCGAAATCTGAAACTACAGAATTTCTGCGAGGAAATACATGGAAAAAGCTTTGCAAATTTGGGTTAAGAGGAATTGATTAGATAGGATGCAAAAATGGCAAAAGAAAACCCAAACCAAACCAAAAAGGCCAAACGATAAAAAAGAAATGAATGAATTAGGCTTTATCAATATCAAAAACTTCTGTTCTTTAGAAGATAGTCTTAGGAAAATTAAAACATAAACCAAAGGCAGGGAGAAAATCTTCGCAAAACCCACATCTGATAAAGGATTCATATTAGGATACACAAAGAAATTTCACAGCCCACTAACAACAAAGCAAATAACCTATTAAAAATCGTCAAAGTATGAGGCCAGCCTGGTGGCATAGTGGTCAAGTTTGCATACTCTACTTCAGCAGCCTGGGGTTCATTGGTTCAGATCTAGGTGCCGATTTGGCACCCCTCATCAAGCCATGCTGTGGCAGGCGTCCCACATATAAAGTAGGCGAAGATGGGCACGGACGTGAGCTCAGGGTCAATCTTCCTCAGCAAGAAGAAGAAGATTTGTGGAGGATGTTAGCTCAGGGCTAATCTTCTTCTTCTTCAAAAAATGGTCAATGTATTTGACCAAAGAAGAGAAGAGGATGGTCAAAAAGCATGTGTGAAAAATGTTCAACATTGTGAGTCATTAGGGGACCACAAATTGAAACCACCATAAAGTACCTGCACAGGTGTCCTGTGATGGACACAGATAGGTATTGTGTGGCAGTTATGAACAACGGCCTCTGAAGATCCACACCGTATGGGTCACAGACTTTAAGACAGGGAGATTATCTTGGATCATCCGGCTGGGCCCAGCGTCATCCATCAAGGTGAGGAAGAAGGCAGAAGAGCCACTCAGAAGATGCGATGCTGGGAGAAGAGGCAGGAGAGATGCAGAGCAAGAGAGGGACTCCACACTTGTCATTTCCTCCAGAGCTGTGGGCTCTGCTTGTCGGTCCAAATGGAGAAAACCGGCTCCTCGATTTCTCACCATCGGGGTGCCACCTCTGTTCTCAATGCACCGGCATTTCTGTTGCTGCTGTTCAACTTTGCGTTTTTCAAAACAGCACTGTCGACGAACGGTTTACTTACCAAAGAGTTCACCTGTGTTTACTAAGTGGTTTGATGAGCTTTAGCTCATTTACGCAGTTGTACAAGCATCGCAGGAATGCACTTCTGGAACACTTCCAGTGCCCCAGAAAGTTCCCTCGTGCCTGTTTAAGCTAGTCCGTGTTCCCACCCTGGTCCAGGTGAGCACTCATTTGCCTCCCGCCTGTTACATTTTTTTTTTTCACTTCAGCCTTATTGAGGTAAAATTGATGTACAATAAACTGCATATATTCAAAGTATAAGATTTAATGTTTTGACGTATATATACAGGTATCTGTGAAACTGTCACCACACTCATAAAAATGGGCACATTTGGACACATGCCTCTTCTCCGAAGTTTCCTCTTGCTCCTTTGTAGCCTCTCCCACAACTTTCCCTGCCCCCACCCCATCCCCAAACAACCACTCATGTAATTGTTATTACAGAGTATTTTGCATATGGTAAAACTTCATATACATAAAATTATACTCTATGTAATATTTTGTATCTAGCTTCTTTAATTAGCGTAAGTAAAAGGACAGAGATGAGATTCATCCCTGTTTTTGTGTGTCAATCACTGTTATTGCTGCGTGGTTTTCCACTGTGTGGATACACCACAGCTCATGCATTCTTCTAAGGAGGGACGTTACATTGTTTCTTGTTTTCACCTATCACAAATAAAGAAGTGGTGAACACTCCTGTGCAAGTCAGCACAGATGCTGCTTTCATTTCTGAGGGGAAACACTTAGCAGTGAGATGGCTGGAGCCCCTGGCAAGTGCATGTTTAATGTTTTAAGAAACGTCCAAACTGTTTTCCAAATGGTTGTACCTGTTCCTTTCCCCAAAACACATGAGAACATCACCTGCTGAACATGTAGCCATTCTAATAGATGTGTAGTGATGTCTCATTTTGTTTTGAATTTGCATTTCATGATGAATCTGTTTTTCTGTGGTTATTTGCTATCAGTCCATCATCTCTGGTGAACTTCCTGTTCAAGACTTTCCACACTTAAAAATTAAACTGTTTGTTTCTTCTTATTGGATTCTAAGAGTTCTTTATATATTATGGATGACAATTCTTTATCAAATACATGATTTACAAAGATTTTACCTACTCTGTGTTTGTCTTTTCCCTCTGTTAATAGTATCTTTTGAAGTAAAAGTTTTAATTTTGATGAAGACCAGTTTAAGCATTTAACAAAAATTATACAGATTGTTTTTATGGGTAAGAAAGCTCAACGTTGCTAAGAGGATAACTCTCCCCAAGTTGAACTGTAGATTTAATGTAATCTTGATCAAAATCCTGCCATGTTTTTCAGTGGAAATCGTCAAGGTGATTCTAAAATTCCTATAGAAATTCAATGGACTTACATAGCCAAAATGACTTTGAAAAATAAGTGAGTTGGAGGCCTAACTCTTGATTTCAAGGCTTATTGTAAAGCTACAGCAACAAGTCAGTGTGGTGTCTGCATCAGGATGGACAGACAGATCAATGGAAAAGAATGGCGAGTTAGAACATTCCTCGTAAAACTAACGAGATGACGCAATGGTTTTTTTCAGAGCCTCCTGACGTAGAATTGGCACAGGTGCTCATTCTTTCTATAATGAGATCCCAGCCCCTACTGTGCTGTGGGACACTGTGCTCACTTATACTTACTGGGCTCCATTTTGGAAAGTTGGGATAATTCTAATGGGTGGGAACGAAGTGTTTCAAAATTCTTTTCTGTGTTAGTATAATAAAGAGCTTCAGGTTTTTATGCCTGCTGATGCATTTATTCCTCATAAATATCTTTCCCATTCCTCTTTCTTCATTTAAATGGCTTAATTTAGACCTATTCTATACTTACACACGCATGCCATCAAGTTAGACTGTGTTTTACTGGGTTCAACTTCCTTTTGACTGTGTATTCTGCATATTGAGTGATTTCCTATAAGTTTCACTACCTACAAATTTGCTGCCTAATCACCCATCTTTATTCAGCAAGGACATGGGTGAAAATCAATGTTTCCAATAAAATGAAATAGATGGATTTAGATGAAATAGGATTTTAGTAGTTATTCCATTTGTTGCCCACATTACAATACACCACCATCTTCCCTAAGCCTTACTAATCTTTCTTTTGGCTTCACCCACGTGTCCATGATGTTACAGGATTGCCTCACATCCTCAGCAAGGCCTGGGGCCAGGCTGCCTGCTCCATCTTGGGGCCAATCCATGGCTGTGTTGAACCTGAGAATGTGAGGTCCCTTCACAGGTCAAGTGCAGACAATCATAGAGCTGGCAGGTGCGCGCAGGGAACCTGTTCCAAGCCTTCATTTGTAGATACGGACCCTCAGCCCTTGAGAGACGTTAATTCAAGCTCTTGAGGGTTAGAGCTGAGAATAGGATCTCAGGCAGGGCCACCGCTCCTTTGAACGCTGCTGTCTCACTTGTTAGCTTTTTGTTGTCCCTCCAGGGCGGTGTGCCTTCTCACACACCCCGGACCCAGGAGCGATCCTTTTCCTCTCACAGAACAAAGCTCACAGCTCTGGGAGAGATGCCCACGTAAGGGAGAAAGAAGGAAGCATCTACTTCGTTACCAAATCAGCTCAATTAACACCCGCAAAATTGGATGACAGAAACTTATTGCAGTCAAAACGCCCCTGTAACCAAAGATCGTCAACTAAACAATGTGCACTGACTCTGAGTTAAGTAAAAAGTTAACTGACAGAAGCAGAAGCGCAGAAATTCCGGGTGCATCTGGGTGAAGGGAAGGGGCAGGAAGACAGCACAGAGGAGTTTTGTAGCAAATGCAGAATTGCTTCAAAAGATGGGGCACGAGGATGCTCATAATATTGCTTCCAGCCCAAATCCTCGCTGTCTCCAGATCTTGGTGCTCTCACGTACAAATCGAGGCAGAACAAGCTCTGACACATCTGAACAGAAATACTCCTGCCAAGGAGAAGGGTTTTAAAGCTCTTCTGTTTAATGATCGATGAGAAGGAAGCTAGAGACCATTTAATATGATTTCTATTAAATATGCTGTTTTTTGTTTTTGTTTTTTAAAGATTGGCATCTGAGCTAACAACTGTTGCCAATCTTCTTCTTTTTCTTTTCCTTTTCTTCTCACTGAAGCCCCCCAGTACATAGTTTATATTCTAGTTGTGGGTCCCTCTGGTTGTGCTATGTGGGACGCTGCCTCAGCATAGCCTGATGAGCGGTGCCATGTCCACACCCAGGATCTAAACTGGTGAAACCCTGGGCAGCCGAAGCAGAACGCGCGATCTTAACCACTCAGCCACAGGGCTGGCCCCCCAATATGCTGTCTTTATTCAAGTGTATTAATGTCAAAATCATATTGATTCTTGCAACACACTTATTAACTAGAAAGTTCTTATAAAGTAGGCTTTGGCGTTTGTCCAATCACTGTGACCCAAATTCTGTGGAACTTAGAGTTGATATGCTCTCAGTAGACATACACACTCTTCCCATAAATCACGACATTTCGGAGCACTTCATTTAGAAGAGACTGTGCTAACTGCATTGCCATTCAGCTCATGGTCAGAGATGAGACACTGTCACCTGCTGACCCAGGACTTGTGAATGGGGGTCTCGTGTTCCAATATTTCACGGAGGGTCCTGCTGCTATCCCAGCTTGAGATACTAAGCAGAGAATGCCCACATTCATCTACTCCCTAACTTTCTTCTATGGAAAAAAAATCAAATAAGAAAAGCAAATGAACAATGAAGGAACGTGGACTCAAGACCCGTTTGCAGATCACAGGGCCTGAGTGCAGGGCCGTTTCTCTAAATGCAAAGGGGTGGCCTGCTGTGAACAGGTTTTAGTGCAGGGCTGTTCCACGCTTACTCAATTCGTGCTTGGAAGGAAGGCTTATTCGTGTCTCGAAATGATGATTTTTTTTCCTGTTACTTTATTGGGCAGGGACATTCATTAAATGGAAAATCCCCTTGGACTTATGTGAAATTTTAAAATAGAAACATAAAAATTTATAGTAATAATAATGATGCAAATCTAATAATTTTTAGTCTATTTACGGCTGTTTAAGGATTTTATGTATTTTGCACTCCTTTCCTGGATGCATGTCATAAATAAAAGGCTTGAAAGTGATTATTGGCCAACTGGGAATATGTGGAAACATAATTCAGTTTTAGTGTCTAATATGGGACAGAGAACACGTTAAGATCAGTTTATTTTTATGTCTCTTCTACTTGACGGGCATCTCTAAAGCTACTCTGAAATCCGTGTTGGAGACACGAGGGAGATGAATGGCTTTGCTGGGCGAGATTCTGCTTTAACAATGAATGTTTCTGGCGAGTAGTATTTTGCCTTTCACAATGAATATTTCAGGGGACACTTCACCCATCTTACAGCCGGACAAAGTCCCCGCTTATCCCAGCAACTGTTTAGTTTCCTGTGACTTTTACTCTTGCCCCTGTCCCTGGAATTCATGCTTCTTCCCCATTTATTTTGCAATCTCTTCATTTTGCATTTATTTCCCTTGGATTTCTTTAGAGCTCTCAGTTTAATTTTTCTGCTGTCATCTTTCTCTCTTCTCCAACCTCAGGAATCTGGACAGTCTGCAATGCTGGACCAAGGCCAAGACAAGAAATGTAACAGGGCTTTTTGTCAGAGTTCACATTTAGGGAAAACAACAACAACAAAATCAGTTGCTGGAGTCTGGATTTGGAGAGCCCTCATTGGGTCTGAGTACGCGCGCAAGAAAGTTGGGAGTTTCAGTTGACAATAAGCTTAAGATGAGCCAACAGTGAGAGCTTTGAATGTTCACAAGGCTAGTGAAAGTGGAACACATGGGGTGTGTCTAGGGCCACTTTGAGGAAGTGACACTGATCACTTATAATCTATCCAGAGAAGAATGGTCAGGACCGTCTGGAACATCAATCAATCAATGACTACTGTTGTCAGTCTTCTTGTGCTCCATCCACCAAGAGGAGCTGAGGGAGCTTCGTACAGGTCAGTCTGAGGAAGACGCGAAGGAGAGTTCTGAAAACTGCTTTTGAGCAGCAGAGTTCCTGTTCCGAAGGAGATGAGTACTTTGCTCCGTGTGGCTCCAGAAGAGTGGACTAAGATGAATGCTGACACGTTCTTTTAAAAGGACCAGTTTTGATAGGCAATGTAAGACCTTCTTAATTACGAAGACCAGCTCTCAAGGAAGAGGGTTCCGGGCAAGGAGGTGAAGACACCCAAGTCCACTGTATGGCTCTGTTGGGAACAGCAGGCGAGAGTTTACTGAGCAGGCGCAAGGGGATGTTAGAGACCCACAGGTGTTGGTGGTTTACAAGGGGGCAGGAAATCTAAGAGCCTTACCTGATCACCTCCTTTAATTTCTGCAACGAGCTCATGAAGTAGGAACTCCTGTTGCCCCTACTTTGACAACGATGGCACTGAGGTGCAGGATGGTAACCAAGGCGGCCTTTCTCCAGAGATTAGCCACTGCCTCAGGGCCCGTCCAGCTCCATGCAGAATCCCCATGTTATAGCAGTGTTGGTGGGGAGAGGGGACAGGAGGTGGGGGAAGACATTTGAGGACAGAGCAGGCGAGAATTTAGATGCCCACATGCAAAATACTTCCTACCAACACTCAACACTGCTGGGCCAGGCATCCTCCTGCAGCTGTGTTTCCACAGGTCTCTGAATCATGTCGCCTGCATGAAGCCTGGCTTTCAGTGTCCCTTCAAAGCCCGTGCAGTCCCAGGTAAGTGACGTGGGATCAGAAGAAAACACCGTTTGGAGTCAAGAGCTTCAGGCTTCTCTCCCACCATTTGCTGTCAGCCCCTGAATGCAGGCTCGAGGCCTCTGGAAAGTCTGTAAAGGGCCTCTTGAAGGCCCCTTCCAGGCGAGCACACATCTGGGCTCACAGGGTGCTCCCAGTGCTGCACCCAACAGACGAGGAACACAGACGATCGTGGAGACAGAACTCCACGTAACCCGGGCCAGCTCAGATCAGAAATGAGAAAAAATGTGACCCAATAGTTTTCAGATATAATCTCACGGCTTTTTGGAGCAGAACTTCTGAACTTGTCATAAATCTGTTTTCCTGTTATCTGTGGTTCAGAGAGGCTGGAAGAAGAGGATTCCAGATGTTTGACTAACCCCAGTCCGAGTGAGGACTCTGCCGGCACCTCTCCTGGTTCCCTATATTCCACTTTAAAAATAGTATAATGCCAAATAAAAACAAACCAGGGCCCAGGTAACGGAGACTTTGTCTGAAAAGACTATTACCAATAGGGAGAGGGGTCCGACTTTAGCATCTCTAAGGATCTTGGAGCTTCAGGCACAAAGGACTCCTCTTAACAGGGAGGTGTTGGCGCCAGCTAGTGACAGGCGGGGCACCAGGCATCATCCCGCAGTGAGGGGCCACGGCCTCCTTCGCAGCAGCCAATTCTGGGGGGCTGTTTGGGAAGGTTCTTCTGCGTTCTGATGTGGCTCAAGCTCAAGGGCAGAGTCAAGGTCAAAGGCTGGGCATACAGAAGCCTGGCTGAGGTTTGCTCAAGTTACGTTGTTGGGCCTTTTGTCCATGTTGGTCCATGGGGCCGGGCAGCACAGCTCGTCACGGGGCAGAAAGTAGGGTTTGGGGGGTCTGTGTCTGGCCTTGTCCCAGGTACAAACAGGTCATTCAACAGCCTCATCTAAGACTTCTGGGGTTAACACGAGGGGTGGGAGCTTTTAACCTCATCTGTTTTCCAGGACCACAGGGCTAAGGTCAAGTTCAGCTCTGACAGTAGAGTTAGGATGAGAACCTGAGTCCACTTCTGTGGAGGCCCAGCTTCGTCCCGGCCCCAGGACCACCCTGACCACGTGAGCTCCCTGCGGAGGTGTGGGGTCCTGGAGCCTGAGGCGGGGGTTGTGATGTCCAGCGCTGAGGAGAGCTGCCCATGGGTAGCTAGGTGAAGTCCAGGCACTCAGGACAATGGGAGGGCTCCTGTGGGGATCAGGCCTCAGGGTCCAGCTCTGGCCTGATCTGCACGGGGGGCTCTGGAGCCTGGTAACTGCAGGGCTGTCTTCTTGGGAGGAGGGCATGGCTGTGCCTTTCCCATCAGACTTCGGGCTGTGGCCACCCATGGAGAAGTGGTTGTTGTGGGCCAAGGGCATTCTGAGAAGGGGCAGCTCCCACCCGGAGCAGGGGCTGGCTCACGCTGGGGGTCAGGGTGTCTGGACAGAGCTCCCTCCAGCAAGACGGACGGGATCCACCTTCCTCAGGTCTCTCTTCAGCAAACGAGTTGGCAGCAATACTCAGGGTGAATTATCACTATACGGCTTGGGCTTCTCCTCTTTAATTAGGTTGTTAACTTCCAGCTTGATGCCGAGATAAACATGCACCATGTGCCTCAGAGACAGCGTAATTCAGCTGCGTTTCTGGGTAGAAATTGCATTGGGGCGTTAGGACCCCAGGAGCAGACATGTTTATAAATCAGTAAAATGTTCACTGTGTTGTCCCCAGAGCATCTCCCGTAGCCGCTTTCCCCCTTTTTCTGTGTGAGCCACGCTGGCATCAGCATTCCCTACGTGTCATTCACTTCAGGAGGGGCTTCAGAGTCAGACAGACGGGGTTCAGACCCTTGTCCTGGCCTTACTGTCTGACAATTGGCGAGTCAGTTAACATCTTAGAGTCTCCCGAAGTTAACCTGGGAATGGACGTTGCGGTGAGAATTAAGTGAGTTGACCTGTGTGAGCATGGGGTCCACTACAGGGGCTGCGATTGTTATTTGTGGCATTTCCTCCACCCAGAGACCTGTCTCCTGTCTGTGCTTCAGACCAGGTGTTCCTCCTCCAGGAAGCCTCCCAGCCTGCCCCACCACATCGAATCTCTCTCCTGCGGACTCTCATGAGACTCTCAGCATCGTCGGAAAACTTGGTACTTGATTAGATGTTGTGGTCTGTTGTTCCGAGCGTGATGATGTCTCCCCCCAATCTTAATGACAAATATTTGGAAGTCACAATCCATGCCATATATAGATATATGTCCCTGTACCCTGCCCTGCATAACTCGTCTCAACAGTCTGAGAGGAAGTAACCTTTGCCCAAGTTAGAGCTGTACCGGGCGCTACACCCACCGCCAGAATCGCCAGTTCCTGCGCCTCCTTCATTCTCCTGGTGATCGGCTAAGAAACCACAGGACGGCAACATACTCCAGGGATGTTAATTCCAAGCCTCTTAAAAATGTAAATAGAGGGATGTGTAGAGTTGACTCTATAAACAGTAGACGTTAAGCAGAAAAATCTGACTTTTTAAGAATAATAACCATATTTACCCAAAACGAGTTAATTTGTTATATTGTGACTGCCTATGAATAAACCCCTAAAAGAGAGATTGTTCCCCTCTTCATAAACTGGCTGTACATTTTTGTAGTCAAAATTGTGAAAAAAATGAACAGAAAAAACTCATGCTCACTCCAGAATGATTTTCATCACGAATTGAATTAAAAAGTTTTTTCTTAAAAGATCCCAAATAAAAAAGGAGTCATTTTGTGTTCTAAAAGGGATGACAGCAAAATCAGTCATACTTGTGGAGTTTTTTTTCCCCTCTTCTCTAAAGTATGGCTGTCAGAATAAAAGTTTAAAAAACAGTCAAATATCAGATAAGAATTTGAACAGCACTGTGTATTTAGATATAATTATAATTTTTCAATATTTTATTAACAACAAAGTCATATTGTGGTAGCAAGACATATTAGCATATTTATAATTTTACCCTCTGTGACCAGCCAATAACTTGCAGGCTCTCTCATTTGAACATCTTTTGTTTAAATGTAACTACCTCCCCATTGCTAACAACACCATTGACCCCGATGTCAGGCAACATTATCTTCTCAGTAATTTGCACCAATAGCTTCATTGTATTTCATTTAGCAGAATGCTTATCAGGGAAAGACAGGAAGAGAGAAATCCACAGCTCTTTGTAAAATAAATGGAAGTAATAATAATAAAAAGATAGGACGTTAGGAAGCAGATTGAGAGAGTGTGGACAGCTGTCAGAGACTTGCTATTTACCCATTTGATGGTGGTGATAATCGGGGCATGTCCCTGGGCTGCTCCTGTGATGGGTGGCTTTGGGCTGGGGGTGGGAGGGTCACAATTCCTTGCTTCAAATTTTATCTGTGTAGAAAACCCCACTTTTGGCTTTGGGGGTTTGAAATGAAACAAATGCAGTTGCTTAAATCAAGACGGAAGTGGAGAAAGGAGTGGGAGCTGGTTACCAGGTCTCTGAAGCCCTCAAGGGAACTCCCAAAATATATTCATTCAGTGCATCTTTGTTTGGTATCTCGTTCATGTCCAATAGTGGATAAGGCCCCTGCTCCCATGGTCTCAAGACCATGCTTCGTGGAATCTTGCATGGCATTGTGTTATCTGTATGGCAGGAACCTGCAGGAGCTGGAAGGACCAGCTCTGTGTGAGGTTGTTTGTGTTCAAATCCTGATTCTGCCTTTTTGCTGGCTGAAGGGTCTCAGAGCAGTTCTTGGATCTCCTGGTGCCTCAGTTTCCTTATCTATAAAATGGGGATAACAAGAGGACTTTCATCACCTGTGAGAGACTGAATAAAACAATGGACGAGGGCCAGACCACACAGACAACAGAGCACTGACTCAAGGTCTGCAGCCACAACCACAGAGGTCAACCACGTCCTCCTCAGCAGTGGGCCCCAAATGGTCAGGACTAGCTCAATAACTGGCAGCTCCCCTAACTTTTGCTCCTGCTTCCAACTGAGGACCAACCAGAGAAAGCCAAATGTGCTTCCTAAGTGGCCACCTGGGATGTCCTTTTAGGAGCTGCCCCGCAGGGCACTGGGCCTTCCCTCGACCCGGAAAGCTTTCCCTCTCTTCTCCTTCCCTTTGAATCTCCAGAAGGTGGCCGACCCCCTGCCATCTCAGGCTCAGCCTTCCTGGCTCCCCCTCGGGTGGTCTTCATTATGCATTCGTCGATGGCTAGAAATGTGCAAACCTAGGAAGCACTGAGTCAGGGTTAGCCTTTGATGATCTTACTCACATGTCCATGGACATTTCCAAACACCCTTATGCTGTGCAGTTCACAACTTCCTGTGCATTAGTCCATTCAGAAGATGGTGGGTTCCAACCATGAAAATATGAGTAGATATTAGAGATAATATAGAGAGAAAAAGTGCTGTTTAAAACTACAAAGGATTCTAGCTGAATCCTATACCTAAGGTACTCCTGGTCTACATTGCCTTTTTTTTTTTTTTTGGCAATGTACTGTTAACTACACTTCGAATGAGAGCTCATAAAGAAAGAGAGAAAGCAACCAAAAACAAAGTTAATTTAAAAATTGCTGAACAGCTCCACTCGACAAAATAGTAGCCGTTGGTGGCTTGGGCGGCATGCCAAGCCAGGGAGCTGAGGTGACCGGGGCCATGAGGACACACACAGGAACCTGGGCCGAGGGATGGAAGTCAGCTTGTGAGAAACGCCCAAGGTCTTCATTATTTTCGATGGACCTCTGAACTGTGTGCTGCCTCTTGTCCGTCTGCCCTCTTCCAGAACTTCATTAAAGTTTGCAACGCCCGACGTGCTTGGCCTTTGTACAAAATCATGTGAGAGGGGCCGTGTCCTTTAAATACGACATCATCGACAAGAAAAGAGGGAGGTCAGGTGTGCGTGAGGTTGAGAAATTCTGCCGGAATAGGAATTGGAGAGAGGGGAGAATCAGGAGTCAGGGTTGGAGGCCACATGCCGAGTCACCTTGGGTGGAAGGCTGGACCCAATTTTACTTGAATCTCAAAGGACAGGGTGATCCCAACTGACATTCAGCTAAATTTTAAAATAATAAAAGTGTAATAAAAAATAAAACTAGGTCATACATGATTACCTCTCAAACTAAAACCAAAGCTGATTTCTATGCGTGGATATTTAAAGCCACTAAGGTTTTCGATTGCTGGCTCTTATTTCTCTGTTGCTTTCAAACCACAGAACTCATTGCTGATAGAATTGCCTTTGAGTATTACATATTAATCAGCACAAAATTACAAACAATCTGAAATATTATAATGAACTTTTTCTAAGACCATTAGACTATGGAAGAAAAAGAAACAAAACAAATGCATGCACAGGTGTGTGTACAGGTGCACACACTTACATGGAACGAGTTATCTGAAAGGTAGCATCTTTGATGCTGCTGATACTTTGCCATGTCATATTGCCCAGACAAAACTTGACGTTTTGTAAAGCTTTTTTGTAGGGAGATATCTTATTTTGGATTTTTTCTTTTCTTTTCTTTTCTTTTTGCCATGAACTGTGACTGAGAAAAAGTGGGAAATGTAAGATTTTACTATTATTCTTAATTTTTTGGTCAGAAATTAAACTGCTGCAATCAGTCAAGGGGATCTGAAAATTGTGGGGCAATAGTTTTAGAAAATGTCCGTGGAACCCAGAGTAAGTGTGCTCGGTGGGAATACAAAGACAAAGAGGTGCCCAGGGAGGAACAGGGCGAAGCTTTCAGGACACGTGGATTCAGGCCTGGTTCCAGCGTTTGTGAACTCAGAGGCCTGGGCTGGCTATATGGTTTTTTGAGCTTCACTTCCTTTATGAGAATGGATGGTAAGAATTACCTCTCAAGAGTTACCTGCATCAAAATAAAAAAAAAAAAAGGGGGGCCAGCCCCATGACCAAGTGGTTAAGTCCAGTGGCCCAGGGTTTTGCTTGTTCCGATCCTGGTCATGGACATGGCACCACTCATCAACCCAGGCTGAGGTGGCGTCCCACATAACAGAGCCAGAAGGACCTTCAAATAGAATATACAACTATGTACTGGGGTGTTTTGGGGAGAAGAAGAAGAAAAAAGTTATGCACAGCAAATACTCTGATGTGCCGAGCTCAGTTCCTGGTCACACAGATATTGATAACATATTGATAAGCAAAAGCCATTTTTATTATTATCGTAATTGTTGCTGTTCTATCATTACATTTGGCAACAGGTTGAATGCTGTTGACTTCGGCTTGTCTATTGATCCGACACTAGCTACTTTAAGATGTCCTTTAACATTCCCTGTTAGAATGTCAAGTGAACCTGATTGAGAAGGGTGTTCAGGTTTATGAGGTGGGACCGCTTACTTCAAGGACATCAATGTTGTGTGTGTTTGCAATCTGGAAGAGAAGCAATTCTAGAATCACAGGAGTTTTCTGCTGGGAGGGACTTTGAATAATCCTTGAGCTCTCCCACCCCCCATACCCTAGCCACCAAGGCTCTGAGGATATGCAGGCCAAGAAAAAGTGTGTTTTTCCAAGTCATGCAGCTAATACCAGCTGTGGTAGAGTTGGAACAGTAACCCCACTCCTCCGGTGGCCACTCGGGGGCATACCCCCTTCAAAACTGAGGATACAGTTGAGCTTGTTAGCCCTATGGTGGCCCTTTCTGCATATCAAAAAATGTGATATCACAAAAGTTAATTACACACAACCAGCCAAGTAAAAAATATCTCAAGCTGTATGCAATTCACGGTAGAATCTTTGCGGTTTCCATGGTAATGAGAGGTTGAGGGTTTTCAAATAGAGCAATCTTGCACAAGAAATGGATTTGGTGATTTTCCCGACAACTTGTAAGTGGTTAATCAGGCCAGATCTATCATGATATTACTGGGAGCTGAATGTCAGAGAAAAAAGCAAATCCATTTTGGTTCCATCCAGTGTGCACCGCACTACACACCTCCCATGAGCTCTGGGCCTCATGATGACCCAGCGAAGGAGGATGTCAAGTCTCAGTCTTCCAGGAGCTTAAGACCTGCTAGTGGGGAGTTCCTCCCAAACACCCTTCTGCTGGTGCATGGGTTTGAACAGTAGAGTCACAGGTCAGGTCTGTGGCTGCGTCCAGAGGCCTGTCCTCAGCTACTGACCAAATCACAAACACAGCTGGAAACCAACAACAGAGAGCAAAGTGCACCCATGTTTTTCTACTACGAGGCTGACAATTACTTCATTGCATTGGCGTAATAAGACTTCTGCTCATTGTGGAAGCTCATTCTCTCCTTCCTGCCTTCTTTCCTTCCACCATAAATAGTGGATTTAATCTCTTCTATGTTCTAAGTGGTTTCTGTTTGTATATATAAAGGCTATTAGTTTTGTATATTGATTGTGCAACATACTGCTTGATAAATTATCTTATTTTTTGGTAGGGGATTTCCATCAATTCTTCTGGTTTCACCTGATATGTGATTATATCATTTGTAAACAAAAATGACTTTACGTCTTTCTCTCCAACTCTTTCTCACGTGCAATTGAATGACTGCACTGTCTAATATCTCCAAAACAATGTTACAGAAAAGTGAAGGTTTGGCATATTTGTCTTTTTCTTGCATTTGGAGTGAAAAAAAATATATCACAATGAGTAATCATCTCAGATTAACAATGGAAAAAGTATAACCAAAATATAGTTAATGGAAAAAAATTTCATACAGACGGATTCTATATATATTCTTGCTAAGTGGTATCTGTCAGTTTCTATCTTATTGAGTGTTTTTAACTTGAATAAGTGATACGTGTTGATTTTGCCAATTGCATTTTCTGAATTCTTAGAGCTCCTTAACTGTATTAATATAAGATATAGATTAAGTTAAAATAGTTAATACTTAAGAGTTAACAAGTTACAAGTTAAAAGTTAATAGATTTCCTAATATTAAAGCATCCTGAATTCCTAATGCTGACACAAATAATCCATAATCAATCTATAAATCAAAATTTCAGTGAGTTTATTATCAGTGAAGTTTGAAGACTGTAGCCCGGGGCTTCCTTCCCCAAGGAAGGAAAGGCACCAAAGAAGCGGGGTGTACAGAGTGGTCATATACCGTCTTGGAACAAAGATTGTGCATCACAATGACAGGAATGTCCCTTTTGCAATTGTCATGAGATGCTTAGCTGGCACGGCAGGTCAGTGGTCACAAGGTGAGCACAGCAGGTTGGTAATTTTCCTTAGTTTCCAGGAAGAGATGCTTATCCTTAAAGAACTGCCAATATGGGGGGAAACTACATCCTTATCTTTAGGGACATCATTCCTGCCTTTAGGACATAGTAAAAGTTTAAAGCAGGCGGACAGTGCATGCCCAACAGGCCATGTCAGGTCCTTTTGGAAAAACAAGGTCAGGCCAAATTAGTTTCAAACCAAATGGCTTCCTCATATACTCCAATATATCCTATTGCTTTCCCCTTATTTATCACTAAAGGAAATCTCCCTTGATTGGATATCTCAGTGCTTTGGGACATTAGATTCACATTGTCAGTATTTTATTTAAGATACATGCTTTTATACTAATAAGTGAAAATGGCCTACAGTTTTATTTTTTTGGTGTCTTCTTTGTCAGGTTTGGGAATCAATATTTTCCTTCTAGATAGAAAAATTTTGAGCTCCTCATTTTTGGTCTATGCTCTTGGATCATTTGAGTGACAGGGATTTTCTGACATTTAAGAACTTGGTAGAATTCCTTTGCAAATCTGTCTAGGCTGGTGCTTTGTTTTTCTTTTTCTTTCTTTCTTTTTTTTTTTGAGGAAGATTAGCCCTGAGATAACAGCTGCTGCCAATCCTCCTCTTTTTGCTGAGGAAGGCTGGCCCTGAGCTAACATCTGTGCCCATCTTCCTCCACTTTATATGTGGGACGCCTGCCACAGCATGGCTTGATGAAGGGTGCCAAGTCCGCAACTGGGATCCGAACCGACAAACCCTGGGCTGCCAAAGCGGAACATGCGAACTTGACTGCTGTCCCACCGGGCTGGGCCCTGTTTCTCTTTTATGGTAGAATTTTTGCTACCATATTTAGCTATATTTTTCTCTTATGAATTTCTTTCTACCACATGTAGCTCATATTTTTCTATTTTCTATTTTTTCTACCATATTTAGCTCATAAAGTTCTCATAGTTATTTTCTCTTATGGTGGTTTATCTGTTAGACTTTCTCTAAGGGGATCAATTTTATTAAACTGTAGGTTTCGGAAAAATTATGTTTCCCATCTAGGATTTCAAATGTTTTTATAGTGCACATTAGTCTCATAATTAAAACAATTCTGTCAATGGTTATTTCTTTAGTCAGCTTCTCTGTTCTTGATAATTAACGCTTTCTCCTTTTTGCCCCTTGTTTCTTAGGTTAGCTATTGCTTTTGCTATTAATTTAATTTTCAATGTTTTTGCATAGTGGTCAGAGAATATTGTTTTTATAGTTTTTATCCTTTGGGACATCTTGAATTCTGTGTGTAGCCTAAATTATTACAATTTTGAGGATGTTTCGTATGCATGTAAATGCTCTTCACTTACAATGCATCATCTGTGTGGGTGTAGGGTATGATTTATGGCGAGAAGATGCGCCTTTTGGACTGTTGTGTATGTCTTCTCTGTTCTTGTCTGCTTGCTGTATTTTGCATTGAGAGAGAGTCTTTTACTATTACAATGTTTCTGTTTTGCCTTTAGTTTCTGCATTATAAACAGTTAATGTTTTATTGATTATATACCTGTTAATGACTGTTAGATCTTTATTGTTAATTATATCCTTCATCGTAACGAAATAAGTGCCCTTCTTTGTCTCATTAAATGTGTTACTGCCTGAGTTTCTCTGCATTCATCAAATATCAAGGTGTGACATCTGCTTTGTTCTCACTTTCATTTACCTGGCATAACTATATTCATTTTTTCCCTTTAACCTGCCTAGAATATTCTTGTTCATTTGTGTTTTCTATGCAAGCATAGCATTGTATTATCAATAACAGAAATAAAAGGTAAAATTTTACTGCAGGCTTAATAAACATAAAGGGGAAAAAAAGAGAATATTCTGAGCAAGTTAATCACAGATAAGGCAACTTAGATGAAAGGGACACAGTCATCAAAAAACAAAATTAACCAAAACTGAATCAAGATGAAACAGCAAATATAAATAGCTCTATGGCATTTAAAGAAATTTAATTAATTATCAAAAACCTTCCCACAAAGAAAACTCCAGGCCCAAGCGGTTTCACTGTGAATTCTCTAAAACATCTAAGAGAGGAATAACACAAACCTTATATCACATATTTCAAAAGTTAGAGCAGGAGGGAACACTTCCCAATTGGACAAAAAAAGAAGAAAATTTAAGATGTATATTCCTCATGAACAGTGACTAAAACCAAAATCACTCATGAGCACAGATGCAAAAAGGATTTATTGCCAAACTGAATCCAGCAATATAGACATATATATATATATATACCCTAACCCAGTGGAGTTAATCCAGGAATACAAGTTTGTTTCAATATTTTGAAATCAAATAACATAATTTACCATATTAAAAGAATGAAAGGGAAAAGTTGTATAATCATTTCAACATATGGAGAAAAAATATTTGACGAAATGCAACACACACTAATGTTAAAAATAAGACTCTCAGCCAAATTCTCAGGGAATTTGCTTAACCTGCTAAAGGTTATCTCTGAAAAATTTACAGCTAATTTCACATTTAATGGTGAAATATTGAATTATTTCTCCCTAGATCAGGAACTAGGAAGATATCCACTCTTACCACTTCAATTAATCATTGTGCCAGGGGTCCTGGATGATACTGCAATAAATAATGAAAAATATATAAAGGGCATATGTATTTGAATGGAAAAATTAACTATTTTAAGAGGATGTTTTTATGCAGAGAGAAAATCCTAAATAATCTACAACAAACCTGATAAACAAATAATTGAATACAAAAGATTTCATGATACGAAGTCAGTATAAAAAAGCCAATTGTACTTTTATATACGAGTAGCAAAAAATTGATAAATGAAATTAAAAATAATATGCCACTGACAATGGTTTCTAAAAAAGATAAAATACTTGTAAATAAATTTAAGAGAAGATGAGCATGATCTTTACACTGAAAATTATAAAATATTAATGAGAGAAATTAAAGAAAACCTAAACATGTTCAGAATTGAGAGTAAAAATTAAGATTTCAGTTCTCCATAAATTGATCTATAGGTTCAATGTATTTCAAATGAAAGTTCAAGAAGACTTTTTCGAAGAATGAACAGATTGTAAAATCTGTATGGAAATGCGAAAGGCAAAGAGTATCATGAGAAACGACAATAAACTTGGAGTACCTGTGCCACCTAGAGTCAAGACTCACCGTGAGGTTCTGCAGTCAAGGTGGTGTAAGACTGGCAGAAAAATTGGCAAATAGATAAATGAACAGAGTAGAGAACCCGGAAACAGCCCTGTACTTGAGCAGACAATTGATTTTTCAACCAAGCACCAAAGCCATGCAATAGAAAAGTAAAGTGCACTCCAAATGGTGCTGGAACAATGTGATTTTCATAGACCCAAACATAGGCTTCACCCTCCAGACCTCACATGCTACACGGAAATCAATTTGGGATGCATTGTGGATGTAAACACGAAAGGTAAAACTACAAATCTTCAGAAAATAACGTAAGTGGGTATCTTCACGACTTGAGGGTGAGCAGAGGTTGCTCCCTAGACAACTCCTTAGGACAACAGTTGTAGAAGAGATTATCGACAAATTAGTTTTCATCAAATTTTAAAATCTCTTGCAAAAGACATCCATAAGAAAATGGAAAGTAAGATACGCACTGGGAATAAATGCCCATAGAACGTATATTTGAAGGAGGACTGGCACCCGCACGTAAAAGGCCTCCTATAACTCAGTAGCAAAATCTGTGAGGTCCTGAGACACTTCACAAAGGAAGACACATGATGGAGAGAAACACAGGAGAATGAGCTCTTCCTGCGCACCTACTAACTAGCTGCAGCTGAAAAGCCTGAAAATACCAAATATTGTTGAGGCTGAGAAGCCCCCCTCGAGCTCTCATATATTTTTGGTGGGAGTGTAAAATGTTACAACCATTTTGGGACAACATACAGCAGTTTCTTGTAAAAGTAACATGCAGCTACCATATGACCCAGTGATTCCACTCCTGGGTATTTACCTGAGAAGCGAAGATGTGCGTTCACAGAATGACTTGTATAAGCATCCTCATCAAAGCTCCGTTTGTAATAAACAAGACTGGAAACACCTCAGATGGCCATCAACCAAAGAATAATAAACAAACTGTGATATATCCCTATCAAGGACACTAATGAGTGACTAAAAAAACTAATGCATGCAATAACATCAATGAATCTCCAAAACAAATGACCTGAGTCAAATATGCCTTAGTAAAAAAAGATGACTTATTGCAGGCATGTTGGAAAAAAAAATTAGAAAAAAATATGTCAGAAATGTTAGGAAAAAAAATCTGAATGACAATCTTGGTGGTGGTTGTGGAGGCAGAGGGTCTGACGGACGTGGAAGGAGAGTTTCTGGGGCAATGGAACATTCCATACCTTCTACAGAGTTTGGGTTACACAGCTGCAGAGACGTGATGGATCTAGACACCTAAAGATTTCAGAAACGGAAATTATCAAATGCAGAATATAAAATAACTAAATACGATATATTCAAAGAAATAAACATTGCCATAGCAAAAGGGAGCAGGCAGCGAGAGACAATTAAGGATAGATAGGCAGGTTTAAAAACAAATGGGACGTATAGAAATGAATTTTAAAGTGGTTGAATTTAAAAAAGCAATGGACAAATTAACAATTGATTCGACTAACACGCAGGGAGAATTCATGAAGTACAAGATACGTCTGAAGAAATTACTCAGAGTATGACAGAGAGAGAAAACTGGGGAGAAGTTAAGGGACGTGGTGGATTTAGCATGAGTGTTTAACATAAAGAAAGTGTGCACTGGAAGCAATGAGTCCAAGAGGGCAGAGGAGGTGCTTGACCAGCAGAGGGTCATCTCCCACACACGCGGAGAGTGCCGGCTCTACCAAGGAGAAGAAATAAACGTAAATGGGCACCCCAGTACGTTACAATGATACTGCTGGATAAAGGAGTAGGGTCTTAAACGCAGCCAGAAAGGCCCATGATTTACTAGAGAAAAAGTCTGACTGACAGCCCACTTCTTCACTACAAAAGTGGAAATCAGAGGACAGAGGAGAGCACCTCTTCCAAGCGCTGGAAGAAAATAAACTAAACTTAGATGTGTGCGCCAGCAAAAGAATCTTTCAAGAGAAGAGTAAAGATATCTTCAGAGAAACAGATAGTGAGAGGTCCTCTTCAGCAGATCACCACTGAAGCGACTTCTAACGGACTGGCTTCCGGAGGAGAAAATCAGAACCGAAGGAAGGTCGGAGATGCACGCAGATGTCAGCCAAGAAATAGCAAACTCGGGGCTAGGCTATCTTTCTAAAATAGTCATGGCTCATTTCTGTGGAATTTTAAAAAAAAGAACAGAACTAAAACACGGCATAAGAACAGGCTGGTTGGGAGGGTCACAATCAAAGCCGAACCATGCTCATATCCTTCCTTCTTTTTTCCGGGGGATACAACATTCACAGTGCACATTGTGAGGTTAAATATGCACGCGGAATTTCAATACAAACCACAGACAATAGAAACAAGGTGAACAGATTCTAAATTAACAGAAAAACACAAAGAAAAAATAAACAAAAAACCCAATAAAATGGACTAGCGAGGAAGAAAAGGAACATAAAAATAGGACAAATGAAAGCACAAGATAAGACGCAGAGAAAAGTCCGCATCAGCAATCCCAGGAAAGGTACGTGAGCAAAACTGCCCAGTTAACAAAAAAGCTAGATTGGATGGACAAAATTCAGATTTCTACTGTTTAGAAGAGGGAAACGTTAAATGTAAGAAGCCAGAAAAATGGAAAGTAAAGAGATGGAAAAGGGTAAACCGGGCACAATTAACCATAACAAAGACCCAAAGCTGATGTTAGTGCCAGACAGAATAGACTTAGAATAGAAAGCAGCAACAGTGGTACAGAGAGTCACTAAGATACACGAGTGTCACATCAATGGGAAGATAGAAGTTTTAAACTTGAGTACACGTAATAAATAGCCTGCAACCACGTTAATCGGAAACTGAAGGAGTTGTGAGGGGAAAAGTAGAAACTGCCAATTCACTATGGAAATGGAAAGCTTAATGCATCTCTCACAATTATTGGTTCAACCAAACAAAACATTAAAAAGTACACACACTATAAATATTTAAGCTACCCTGCAGGGAAAAAATAAAATGTTATCAAAGTTAATATTAGCTTGTCAGAGAAAGAGGTTCTTGCTCCCCCTTTTATATGTGTGTGTGTGTGTGTGTGTGTGTATAGTTAATTCACCACTTTGTGCACGACAGCGTCTGTGGGTCTTATATAATGGAGTAAAGGACTTCTTTTGTAAGGAAATGTACTTTGTAAAAATTGATGTCATAATAGTTTATAACATTGTGAAATTTCAGTTGTACATTATTATTTTTCAGTCATCATATATATGTGTCCCTTTACCCCTTTTACCCACCCTCCAACCCCCTTCCCCTCTGGTAACCACTAATCTATTATCTTTGTCCATGTGTTTGTTTATCTCCCACATATGAGTGAATTCATGCAGTGTTTGTGTTTCTCTCTCTGGCTTATCTCGCTTAACATAATGCCTTCAAGTTTCATCCATGTTGTTGCAAATGGGATGATTTTGTCTTTTTTATGGCTGAGTAGTATTCCATTGTGTGCATGTATGTATGTATATATATATATAGAGAGAGAGAGAGAGACAGAGAGACAGAGAGAGAGAGCACATCTTCTTTATCCATTCATCAGTTGGTGGGCACGTGAGTTGCTTCCATGTCTTGGCTATTGTGAATAATGCTGCAATGAACATAGAGGTGCATACGTCTGTCTCTTTGAATTATTGATTTCAACTCCTTTGGATAAATACCCAGTAGTGGGATAACTGGGTCGTATGGTATTTCTATTTTTAATTTTTTGAGAAATCTCCATACTGTTTTCCATAGTATCTGCACCTGTTTGCATTCCCACCAGCAGTGGATGAGGGTTCCCTTCTCTCCACACCCTCTCCAACATTTATTGTTTTTTGTCTTGGTAATTATAGCCATTGTAACGGAAATGTACTTATTTTTAATGAAATCTGAGATAGCTACAACTAGGGAAAGAGCTTTCTTTTGCTTGTATTTATTCAAAAGTTTAAAGAAAATAATTCATAAACATAGTTTTTATTTGTAACAAGGAAAAAATTCTAACAAAAATACATCCTGAGTATCTGCTTAGATCACAGATGCTTGTGCTCTGTCAGCGTTCCTTAAAAATACATGCTATGGCTTTATCTGTCTTAGTAGGGAAAAAAATCACGGCATTTCCGCCATTCATGAAGGTGTTGAACATCACCGAAGAATTATAAAGTCTGGGAAGGACTTGAAAATGCACGTAGTCAGTCCCTAATTCCAATGCAAAATGAGAAGTTGAAGACTATGGGGTAAACAATTCTTCCACTGTTGATTCAAGGATTATGTAGGAGGATTTCTTAATAATTTAAATTTCATTATAATATGTCTATCTATTATCTGTCTATGTATTATTTGTCTGTCTATAATCTATATCTGTCATCAATCATCTAAAAGCTTGAGTGGAAGGTTTTGAAATCCTCACCCAGCAGCATGAATATCAAGCAAACATAATATTCCAACAAAGAGACTTAAAGCAAGAGAGGAGATTTTTTCTTCTTTCCACAGTATAATCTATATTTTAGTAAAATGATGCCAGATCTTGGTGAAATTTGAGATATATGGACAATGTCTGTAGTCTATTTCTTCTGCTTCCCCCATAAAGGAAAATCCATGAGGAATATTAGGGCATATTAGGGGAATTTCACTGAGGCTGTTGCGGAACACCTATTCTTAGGATGCATCATAATTCAGTTAAGCGCTTCCTTACTGCTGCGTATTTACACTGTTTCCAGTCCACATCCTTGTAAATGACGCCGTCATAGACGTATTTACACATGCATCTTTCTATGAATCCCTGACTAGGAAGGTGAAGTTGATTCCTCATACGGAAATATAGAGTAAGAGTTTCAGAATCTTAAAAGACCTTTGATAGACAACTCCGAAGGAATTTATATTATTTTAACACCTATATTCCCAGAAGCTGTGTATGATAGCTCTCCTTTCACCTTGCTTTTGCCAAAATTTCATGTTCTTAATTAGATAAATTTCATGCCTTTGACATGTCAATTATGGCATCTGGTAAATTTTTGCATTTTGTTGCTTCTTCGTGACATTGTCTACATTTTTATATATTTATTGAGCTTTTTTTTTCTCTTTAGATATTTGCATTTATTCCTATTTTTGTGCTAATATTTTATTATGTATTTGTAACAGTATTCTATAATTCTTGGAGCAAATAATTTTCTAAGTTTGTTGAGTTTGCTTCTGTGAAACAGAAAGACAGAGAGAGAGCGAGATTAAACATAATTTGCCCTTCTTTGCTTAGTTTCCTAATAGATTTATACACAGGTCAATGGTCAATTGGCCCTATTTTGAGTGTAGTTGTTCAGAATGGGCAATTTTGTCATATTTGCCCAGAATTTTGGTTTGTTCTTTCGATGTTGGCTATTTAATTAAAGGTCATTCATAGCTACGTTTCAAAGAGCTATTTTATACTGGTTTACCTGTATCTAACCATTTATTCAAAGATTCAGTGTAGGTATTTTTCATCAGGCTACAGAAAAGCAAAGAGTGCATCAATCTTTCTTTTTTGAATGTGTAGAATGACTCACTGACAAAACCAGTTTATAAATTGTATCTATCAAGAGGTATTTAGGAAGGGAACATTATGGCTTGAAAATCTATTTATTTTGCCAGAACTTTGCAGATCTGTGAGCTCATGTGACCACCTATTCGTTCTCCTTCTTCTGCCTAAGGAACCTGCGTTCTCTCAGAGAAAACCAAGCAGCACCATGGACAGCGTGTTAAATGAACAGGCAGTAATGTGAGCGACCAACACGGCGTGTGCCAAGAAAGCTGAGGACTCAGAAGATGGGAGCACGTCGAGAATCACAATTGAGATGTTCTTAACTTTGTACGTAATTATTATGTCAAAAAGGACAAAAAATAAACCAAAGGCACATACAGAATTGAGATTTCAGAGAAGGGTTCCTTTGAAGCTAATCTAAGGTCTGAGAGCAGAGGCTGACGAGACCTATGTGAGCATCTCAAGGAGGAGGGGGTCCTTTAAGATGGTGAGACCCTGACACTTAAAACTTTAGCAACATCTGTTGTGTTGAATCACATATAATGATCGAGATGTGTTTTGGATTATACCATGATCTTTTGCTTGTCTGCTTGCTTTGTCTCTTCATTTGATGTGATGATTTTTTCCTCCTGTAAAAGTCTGTTAATTTAAGCTAAAAGGCCATTACTGGCCTTCCTCTTGCCTAGCCCCACTGTCTATCGTGGCCCTCAGCATCTATTGATTTGTATGGGATTGATTGTATGATGGTTAATTTTACATGTCAACTTGATGGGGCCACAGGGTCCTATATTTGGTCAGACACTATTCTGGGCATGTCTGTGTAGGTGTTTCTGGATGAGATTAACATTTGAATCAGTAGACTGAGTAAAGCAGACTGCCCTTCCCTATGTGGGTGGGCCTCATCCAATCAGTTGAAGGCCTGAACAGAACAAAAGTCTGACCCTCCCCCAAATGAAAAAGAATTCCTCCTGCCAGACAGCCTTTGAGTGGGAACATTGGTTCTTCCTGGTTCCACAGTAGCTTCTGGCCTGCAGACGAGCTGGGACATCAGCTCTGCAGATTTTAGACTTGCCAGCCTCCAAAACTGCATGAGCCAATTCCTTAGAATAAATCTCTTGATGGGTGAGCAGATAGATGGGTAGCTGGATAGATAGGTAGATAGATAGATAGAGATAAGGATATAGATAAAGACATAGATTCTATTGATTCGGTTTCTCTGGAGAATTCTGACCAATACAATCATCTTATGATAAAGAATGGAGGGGAGTTTGTTTGGAGGAAAGCTGGAGGAGCGCAGAGGAGGATGGGAGAATCCCTGTGGTTCCTGTGGTCACTTATCCGATCTTTGCACTTACTGAGTTTGAGAGAGAGGACTATAACCTGATTGACCTGCCAATGACAATTGGGGTCTAGAGCTGACAATTCTGTGTCCCCCTGAATGAAACCAATACTGCCCTGAAGATCGCCAGCTGTGGGATCATTCAGAAGAGGGCTCAATGTGAATGTTTGCCTGTTTTTAATGTATTGTGACACAGTAAGAATTGTCCCAGCAAAGTCACAGACAGAGGACATTGACCAGCAGTGGATGCCATGTGACGACAGCACATGTAACGCACGCCTCCAAGAACTTTTGGAAACCACTGAGAACACATTCTAGGGGCTATTATTTAGTTGTAAAGATAACCCTTGACTGTATTTTGTAATCATTGGTGTGAGTTCAGGGGCATTTGGCTGCATATTCTACTAATTAATACACAAAAATATTTTAAACCTTTCAAAGTTTCAGTTTCCTCATTTAAAAATAAGGATAATAATAGAAACTACCTCTAATATAATACCCAGCACAAAACTAACACTTGATACACAGCTGTGGTTGACATTGTTCAGATCTGATCATCCTGTCTCTGGAAGAGCTGACATTTTAGTGAGAAAGAAAGGCATACAAAGAGGTAATCACAAAATACCCCATAAACATGGTTATTAGAGGAATTTCAAAAAGCTAGGCAGAGCCTAGAAAAGAGAGCCACTCCTTGTGCATTTGAGGAGCTGGGAAACGTTTAATGCTGAAGTTGGCTCTGGAGCTAAATGTTGAAAGACGATGGCTGATGGCTGCCTGGCCAGTGGGGATGGGGAGGGGGCTGGGAGAGTGAAGAGCAAGTGCACCCAGGCTGCGGGGGTGGTGTGCGAGCACAGGCTGTGTGTATGTGTGTGTGTGTGTGCATGTTTGGGTGATTTTGCTTGTGAGTGTGCATATGTGGGCATGCGTATCCATGCATGCTTGTGTTTGCGTGCACGAATGCATGTGTATGGCTGTATACTGGTGAGTGTACATGTGTTTGTGTCTATTCATGTGTGAGTGTGTTCATGTGTGTGTATGTGCATATCTGCATGTGTGGTTATAAGGAGAGTGTGAGGTAGTAAGACTCCAGGGGTCCGATGGCTCTACCACACACAGACTAGGAAGTCTTCTTTCGAAAGTTGCCCCATTCCCCCAGGCAGGTATACAATTTAGATTCTCTTTTTTTTTTTTGGTGAAGAAGACTCACCCTGAGCTAACATCTGTGCCAACCTTCCTCTACTTTGTATGTGGGTTGCCATCACAGCATGGCTTGACAAGTGGTATAGGTCTGCGCCCAGGATCCGAACCCCCAAACCCAGGCCACCAAAATGGAGCATGTGGAACTTAACCACTGTGCCACCGGGCTGGCCCCATACAGTTTAGACTCTGAAAGAACACAGAGAGCTGCTGTTCAGGCAGATATGTCTAGCGGGGAATGAATGCAGAGGGCTTCCAAACCTGAAGCATTGAGTTGGGTGGGCTCCAACACGTAGCTGCCTCCCGGAAATTATGGAGACATTCACTCACTCCAGTTTTCACTCTTAAGGCTTGGAGGGACTCCTCAGCAGGGAAAATATAAATTAATATGTTTTATGAAAACCCAGAGAAGCTCTACTGTGATTCTTTCGTATGATAAGCTGTAGACATCTGTTTCAAGTTTTCATTTTCTTAATATTTAATCTGTGCTTAAAAATTAATTTATATCATGAAAAATGACAAAGCACCTCACTAAGTCATCACTGGGTTCAACAAGATAACAGCTGAATAGATGAACTTCTCGCCTTTTTTTTCATAGTGGTTAGACTTAAGCAGACATATTTTTTCAGTCTAATAATAATGAAAATTAAAATGACCCTTTGATGTTACTTTTTACCATTATCTACAGTTCTGAGATTTTATTTTATTTGTAGGATAGATAAGTTAGAAAAATCTAATATTAAAAATTTATAGGCAATGCAATAGATATGTTAACTGCAAGAAAATTTCAAATTATCAAGAATACAAAAGAAACTCTATCTTCCTATGTTTACGGTATTATGCTTCCTGATAATTACATAATCAATAGAGACTAAATGTTTTTACTATAGGACTTTTTCAAGTATTCTTTTTTTTTTTTTTAAAGATTGGCACCTGAGCTAACAGCTGTTGCCAATCTTCTTCTTTTTTTTTCTGCTTTATCTCCCCAAACCCCCCGTACATAGTCGTATATCTTAGTTGCAGGTCCTTCTAGTTGTGGGATGTGGGATGCTGCCTCAACGTGGCCTGATGAGCGATGCCATGTCCGCGCCCAGGATCCGAACCCTGGGCCCCCGCAGCGGAGCGCAAGAACCCAACCACTCAGCCACGGAGCCGGCCCCTCAAGTATTCTTTTAATATCTGTAAATCATGCTTAAAAACTACAGCTTCATAATTTTTATTCAGGATGTAAAGATAAAATGATGTTAACTTTTAGGAAATTCTGAAGCTATCTTGATGACTCGAATAAGTCTTCCAACCTCAGGTATCAGGGATGTTGATAGAAAGGCCCGGCTGAAGCCAGATGTCAGGGTCTAGTCCTGGCTCAGGGAGTCTTGGGGTGAACAGATGCCTAGCATTTCTGAGCCTCTGTGATGTGATGTTTCTGTGATGACGTTGTCCGGCCGGCACAGTCTCGTAGATCTCTTTCAACTGTGAAATGATCTGATTTCTCTGGGCATCTGGGATTCAAGGAATTTGTGAAGTGTCCTATAGTTTTCACGCAAACATGCATTTAGATGTATGCAAAATAGTCATGTGGTTCATGTGCTAGAGTTAGGATGGAGACAATGAATGAGTAAGCATTACTGTTAGCAAACAACTTTCTTTGTGATCCATTTTTCTTGGAAGTCGATTGTTTTGATGAGCAGCCAGGTGAGGCCATGTTAAGTCTAGCATTTTCAGTGCAGTCATGGTACTTTAGCCACAAAGGGATCTCCTTCCCATGGGGAAGGGACTGCCTTGGATGATCAGGAGAACAATGGTTTAAAATGATATGACAATTTCAACTGAGACAATAGAAATGATTGAGCAGATACTTTGTGGCCACGTTTGTTGTTCTGGGGTCTATTTTCGGTGTGATGGGCATCTATTTTAAGCATAAAACCTATCACATTTGCTTCCCCAGTGACTACGGGGGATAAATTTGCCGTCCCATTTGTGGACCTGGAGGAACGGTGGTCCTTCTCTTGACATGAAGTGGGGGGACTAACTTTGTTAAGTTAGGAGATCTGACGCGGTCTGGAGGAGACAGGATCAGTCTGGGATGGTGCCTCTTCCTGAGGATGGATTAAAAACAGTGGAATAAGTCGGGATCAGGTCATGCTGCCCTGAGGCAAGGGCAGTGTAGGAATCGAATGTCCAATTTCCGGGTGGAAACAGCAGGGTGCGTCTCAGGTGTTGTTGGAAAGAAGCAATGGTCACTCAGAGGCAGGGTCCTTATGGCGTTTCACAGCTGCCATACGACCTCGAAGGACAGCACGTCCTTGAAATCTGTGACTGGCTTTATGTCTGTCCTCCAATCCAGATCCACAACAGGGTCGCTGTTTTGCTGTTTTCTTTTTTTTCTGTCTAACTGATTTTTTACTCTTTTATTCCAAAACAAGTGTTTACTATTTAAAAATACAACAAGGAACCATGTTATCTGGTACATTAATAGCTTTATATATGCTATAAAATAAAACAGTCTCGGGAAGGAAGGTCCATGGTCCTGATAGGGAGAGTCGCGAAATTTTGGAGGATCAGCTGGTTCAGTCTAACGACAGAGACTCAGGAGCCACTAATAGGGTTAACTTCCAGCTGTAAAACTTAACTGAGGTATAACACTTGGTCTTTACCAACACTGGCTTTGGGCATTAGTGGAGAGCCCAGTTGCCATCACCTTTGCTGTGTCTCTCAATGCTCTGACTGTCTCAGATCCGGGGAGGGAGGGCCAGCCTTTGTACCCACCATGGTGGGATCCACCCAGGTCCAACTCACCTGGAATCATGGACCTCAGGCTCCCCCACCTCTTCTTGATTCATGAAATATTCAGTTGAGGTACCATGATGAGGGAGTGGGATTTGACTGTCCTAATCGGAGCAGCCATGCTTAGCATCTGGAAGGATGGTGGAATCAACACCCCTGGGAGTCCAGTGAATGACAGAGAGAAGATTGTAAACAATTCATCTCCTCTTCTCCCTCAAGGGGTCTGTTCTGAGGGTGGAAGTTCAGCAAGACCTGTCTGGAAGACAACTTGCCTGACTGAGCCACGAGCTGTGTTCATGGAAGTGGTGTCTATCTCAGTGATTTGCCGCCTTGAATGTTTTTCTCTCCTTTCTTGCCTCATTTCCTTTTTTTCCTCAGTCTTGCTGTGCTGGAATTGCGTTTCCTAATAAAGTCTTAGCACGCAAACTTTTCATGATCTTCTGTTTTCTAGGAAACAGGAGGAACTAAGAAAACTGCTGTCACAATTGACTCTAAAAAGTCAGGTCTGTAACTGGCAATTTGGAGGTGAATTGTCCACTCACCTCTTTCTCAGCACGTCATAAGGAGGAAAACATAAGTCTGATTTCAGGAGGAAACATCTTACCCAGAATGTGGGGCGAGACCACACCCTCTGTGGCAGAGAACAGGCTCCACTGGAAAAGCATTGTCCACTGGGTCCTAGTATATAACTGCAGATCGTGGGACTGACATGAGCATGTGAACCGACCACCATCTCAGAGTTGCAGGGTTCACCATGTCACAAGGCTCTTGGATGCAGAAGAAATTTTCTTTTTTTGAGGAAGATTAGCTTTATATATGCTATAAAATATATGCTATATATATATATATGCTAAATATATATGCTATATATGGGATGCTAACATCCCCCACCAATTCCCCTCTTACGGGATATATGGATGATATGCTATATATGGGATGAGCTAACATCCCCCACCAATTCCCCTCTTTTTTTGCTGAGGAAGATTGGCCCTGAGCTAACATCCATCCCATCTTCTACTTTATATGTGGGAAGGCTACCATAGCATGGCTTGAGGAGCAGTGCCATGTCCGCACCCAGGATCTGAACCTTGAACTTGGGCTGCTGAAACGGAATGTGCAAACTCAAACACTGTGCCACCAGGCTGGCCCCAGAAGCAATTTTTTGATGACAACCATGATCCATTTGAGATCAGGCAGAAGGTAAGAGTAGATCACGTCAACAGGTGGACCAGACTCCCACATCACCTGAGATGCCTCATCCTCGACTCACACCTGGCGTGATGGTTAATTCTATGTGTCACCTTGACTGCTCAAAGGGTTCCCAGATTAAACACCATTTCTGGGTGTTTCTGCAAGGGTGTTTCTGGATGGGATTAGCATTTCAATCAGTGAACTCAGTAAAGTAGATGGCCCTTTCCAATGTGGGTGGGCATGATGCCACCCATTGAGGGCCGGAATAGGACAAAAGGCGGAGGAAGGATTTCCCTTTTTCCTTCCTGCATCACCGTTGAGCTGGGACATCTCACCCCATCTTCTCCTGCCCCTGGACTGGTATTTGCACCATCAGCTCCCCTAGTCCTCAGGCCTTTACACTTGGATGAGTTTCTCGTCCTCCAGCTTGCAGATGGCAGATAGTGGGGTTTCTCAGCCTCCGTAATCACATGAGCAAATTCCTCATAATAAATCACCTTTTATAGATCTTGGTTCTGTTTCTCTGGAGAGCCCTGAAGAATATCCCTGGCCTCATGTGAGGTTTCCACCATCAGCTGACAGAACACAAGAGACTTGGGTCCATTCACAAAGTTCACACAGTGTGCTGGTGCTACAAAGAAGTGAACTTCTGCTACACTCCAGCCCGTCAGCATTGTCCCTAAAGAACAGTGGTGAAAGGAGCTGAGTGGCACATTTCCTTTGGAGGGAGATAACCATGACTACCTGCTGGCTCCTGGAGAGTGGGGAATACCTGAGCTGGACAGAAGGATGTCTGTTCTGGAGATGAGCCTGCTTCTCCAGAAGCCCCCCAGCCCTTGCACAATGGACCAATGGACACAGTGACTCTTTTGGCAGGATGACGTCTATGAATGACTCTACAAAGACGGACTCCTTCTCCTCAAGGCTGACCCAGCTATTACTCTTGCTAAATGTCCAATTTCCAGTGCAGAGACCAATGCTTAGTTCTAGATATGGCATCATTCCTTGGGGAGAAAGGTCATGCAATTGAGAGCAGGACAATCCATCTGCATCAGAGGGAGCAGCTATGCATCTTCACCAGGATGGGCACACACCACAGATACAAGTGTACCTTCCCTGCCTGAAATTCCTCAACCAGCACAGCATCTGAGGTCAAAATTGCCTGATCAACAGAGTTAGTAAAGTCACACAACTTTACCTCCAACCAAAGAACCAATTTTAGGGAGAAATATGTGCACCAATGGACTACAGATGCAGAATGTACTTTTTTTTCTTGTAGCTCATTGCCATCACCTGAGACAGCTGGCAGACCAGAGTGGTGGAACCGCCTGCTGATTACTCAGCTCGGCCAGCTTCTTTCTTTAACGTTTTCTCAGTGCTTCTGGAACTTGTACAATTCTAGGGAAGAACACATAAATGATACATTTGAAAGGTGACACGGAAACACATTCAGGACAACTGACAGAGAGTGAACAACACTGGATATGATGCTAGAATGCACAAGGAAACATCTGAAGGTGCATCCCTCTGCACCTGGCCAGATTTTCAGACAGTTTATAATGGTTGCAGTATTTTACCAATTTATTCAAAATATAATTTAACACGTCTCCTGGATGTTATTAAAAATGCGGTATTGAATTTGGGAAGGAAAATATATTTTTTATACAAACATTTTTATATCAATTGAGGATTTTTTAATATTGAGAAATAAGTTCTATGCAGTGAAGCTATTAAGAATTGAGTAATGTTTTACCCCCCAAATGTCAAACTAACCTTACATTTCTGAGATAATATGATTTGGTAATGAAGTATTTTATATATATATATATATGTGTGTGTGTGTGTGTGTAACACATATATATAGTATTAAATGCATATATAATGTACATACACATAGAGTATATTATCTATGCTTTACTTTGTCAATATTTCACTATTTTGTTATTTTTTTATGCATAATATTGAGTTATAATATTCCTTGATCTTTTAGTCCTCAGTAGGAATTGGTTTCAAGGTTCTATGAGCCTCATAAAATAAAAGTATTGGAAATGATCTTTCCGCTCTTCTTGGGAAAAGTTTGCATAAGAAGAGGATCATCAGTTTCCTGAATATTTAGTAGAACTAACTTATCATGTCAATTCCACCAGTCCTACCAGGTTGCACTGGCAGAAAGGGAGAACCCAAAGCTTCATGCTAATTAAGGCAAAGGGAGTCAAATTTCAATAAACCCACACATGAAAAATTCACTGAATAAAGTTCTTCTTCTGACCTCATTATCGGTAGTAGAAGGTGAAATTTCATGTTCCCCTGTGTTATAATGGTCCATCCACTAAGGATCACGTGTTATCTTTTTTGGGTAAGTTACTTTAAAGATTCTTCATCAAAATGTACTCATTAGTCAAGAATTGCCTAAATATAATTCCTGTCACTTCTTTTTACAGCTTTATTGGGGTGAAATTAGCATGCATTTATCTACGTATTTTAAAAGGTAGAATTTGATGAGTTTTGGCATATGGTATATACCTAAGTACCTCACCACAGTCAAGATTGTGAACAGACATACCACCCTCTGAAACTTCCTGTTTCCCCAATCCTTTATCCATAGGTGACAGTTTCTGTTATTTTTTCTAGTTTGCTCATTTACAGTTTTATTAAATATTTTCTTTTCTCTCTATCGGGACAGACTCAAGTGTTTAAAACATAGATTTTGTTTTGAGACTCAGGAATCCTGGAAAGGGCTTGTTCCACCAGGCATTGGATTTTCTTCTGTTTTCCCACATTTCTGTTTCACTCTTGCTTTGCAATCTAAAAAGGGGTGAACATGCTCTACTTAGCCGATGGCTTGCTCCGAACTGCAGAACACAGTGACGCGAGGCAGCACCTGCTCTCCTCTCTGATAAGGCTCACGGAGGTTGACTTTGCTAGATGTCGAAGGTCTGGTTTGCAGATGTTAACATAAAAACCAAAAATATAATTATTGAAAAATTAGTTGATGGCTTTTTCAGTATGTCAAAAAATGGCAATATGATGTTTCTAATATATGTTGACTTGCCTGCTCAGAAATAAAAACAGAGTAAGATAGCTTGATGTTTCCCTTTGAAGATTTTTCAAATTGAAGTTTCATATATTAAACATGTGGATATAACTTCATTGCAAAATGGATTCAACGCCCCAGGCTTCTTGAGCTTTTTGACTGCTGAATCACCAAGAACACGACTTTAATTATAAATAGGTTGATTTTCTTTCCATTAAAATCTCCTCATGTCCACAACTTCCTTAGAGATAATTAGGATCTAATATCAAATGGTAGATTCTGGGTTAGTTAGCCTAGTTTCTTGGCAACTAATTATTCCACTGGGTTGATTATTTTCAGACACTTTCTCAGGCCTGGTTCTTTTAAATCCTCTGAACACACACTTTTGGAACTGACTCAGTTGGTTATAAAACACTACAACCAATGTTATTCTCCCCAAGGTGTGCCTTATCTGGCCCGGAATCATTCTTTACGCTATGTATTCATTTTTTAAATGAAAATATGTTATAGCTCCAATTACTCAATTTAAGTATCAAGAGTCCAAGGCAAGTGTGAAAACCATCCTCCTTTGAAAGTTATGGGGGTGAACTCAGACTTGAAGGAGAGTTTGGGAGCAGACAGGATGAAAGAAGCAGAAGGTGACATGAGAATAAGAGCGAGAGAGAAGCAATGTATTGAGGGGAATGAGGAGAGACAAGTCAGGGAAAACTTCTTATCTGATTTAGTAGGAGCGAGAGTTCCTTTTGTGACAATCAATCCCCTCATTCAGGATGAATTAGGTTCCTATTATAAATACGAGAATTGTTCTGGAAACCACTCCCAATCTTGGTTTTTCTAATTATGCAATGACTTGAAATCTTATAGCATCAATCTTGAATATAGGCGGAGTTTATATCTACTCTAAATAAAATGAAAACATTTAGACATATAATATTTGGAGTCAGAAATGGGATGTTTACTGTTTATTAGTAAGCATTTATATCCCACACTTTCCCATCATACTGTGAGGGTTTTCCAGTGAAGATAGATCACTTGAATTCTGTTTTGCTGATGGTGAAAAGAATTATTTTAATGTGACTTGTTGTGAAATGAAGTTTTCTGTTTTGAGAGAGCAAAATTGGCAATGTATATTGTTGTTAAAATACAGAAATGTAAGAAGAAATCCATTTCAGTGGTTTTTCTTGCTTGGTTCCATCCTTGCCTACTATACATACTCAAATGTATTTGTTGAATTCAAACTCCGATAATCAGTAGTTGCTTGTTTCCCAGTTAGATTTAATGATGAAATGCTTCTTTCCTCTCCCCTTTTCTCTTGCTCATTGATGCTTACCCTTGACACAGTTCCATCCCTTCATGTACGCATACTTATTTGTAACTTAATTATCAATATTTTCACTCTTGTTTTATTTTTCTTTGTATTGATCTAGGAAAGCATAGCCATTCCATTATTCTCAACAGTTATTATCATTTAAAAATGTGTGTATCCTTGAAGGAAAAGTGGCTGAAAGATGCTTTTTAAATTAATCTGAGATTATTTTAATAAGAGAATCTAATCCATTTACATTTACTGTCAAAATTGAAATTCTTTATATTAATCCAGCCATAATATGTTACATGTTTTCTTTGTTATACATTTTTGTTATTGCTCTCCTATATCTCATTGCTTGCTGACACTGACTGACGAAATGTTATTACTTCTCACATCATATTCCTAATAGTACTAATAGATTCTTCTAAATTGGTATAAATATATTTAAACTTTTATGTCTTTGTCAATATCTATAGAATAGAAAAATTTCTATGGCTTCCACTGATATAAACATGCTTTGATTTTTCTCTTACTTCCATTGTAACTGCCCACAAATACCTGACGTTTATTCTGTTAATGGCTTTTAATTTTAGTTTATGTTTTGACATTAAGTATCTTTAACTTTGCATGAAGCATCTTTCATTTTTAAGAAAATTTTAAATCATTACATTAATTTTTTTATTGAGGTCATATTGGCTTATAACATTGTGTAAGTTTCAGATGTACATTAGTATATTTCAGTTTCTGTATAGACTGTATCATGTCCACCATCAACAAATTTCATAAAATACCTTATCAACAATGATGTTGACCTAAATCTGAATTTTTCTAGAGTTAAGGGTTATCACTATTTCTTCTACTTTACATTTTCTTCTTTTTAATGTTTCTTATTCTTATATTTTGTTTGTTTGTTTGGCTGGTATATAACTTGAACATGAATAGGAGATACATTTTCAGAATCATATTAATATATACATATTCTCAGTTGCTTATACTTTTTAGTAAGCTTGATTCTTGGTTTTTCAGCTGCTGGTCCTCCCGTTGCCTAGTTATATTCATGGGTGAATGTCCAGGGTAATGGATAAGTATGATGTATGCGGGCCCTGCTAACAATAGGGGCCATTGTATACCTTTCCCAGCAGCCTCCTCAAGCATGGTGGGGGCTTTCTGGTTCTGTGGGAGGACTCCATTCTACATGGTTTCCTGGGAGGGGGAGGTTTACTGCCCCACATGTTGGCAGGGATTCAGCCATGGATGGGGGCCCCTTGAGAAGGTGAGACTGTGCAGCTCATCTCTGCTTTCTCTCTAGGAGTTTCCAGCAGAAGAGTTGGCTCTCTGCACAGGATGCAGCGAATGCCCAGGGAATTCAGACTTGGCCAGCCAGAGGGCGGATTTCCTGAGAACAGGACATGGGGAGTCCCCACCACTCTGCGATGGACATTGCAGCATGGTGTCAGCTTACGCGTATGTGAAAGTAGGAACTCAGGTCGCCACAAAGATTGGCCTTCAAAAGGAAAAATGAAAATAATTTTTAATTGTGGGGCATGGAAATGAAGAACAGAGGAAAAAGCACTGCTCTGATGAATAAGTTGTCAAGGCTGGATGGAACGACCCCGTCTTCATTTTGCTGCCTTCACCCCACTGATGCAGAGGCCAATCACAAAACTGTGTATGTGGGACTATAGTCATTGCTAGAAGTGTCAACATCAGTGATAACAACTTGATTCCACATCATTCTTGTAGCTCACTCCTCTATTAGAATTCAAGGTCAAATTTTCCTTAAACTCATTGCCCTCTAACATGGCCATTTCATGTACTTCCTGGACTGGCTAATGTACATTTCTTGCATTGTTTCTTCCTCAAAGACTTTCGGCCCTCACATGTGTACAGAACACATACACACACACGTATGTGCGCACACACAAACACCCTAGCTTCTTGGTACACACAAATTGTTACTGTTTCATCTCTTTCTGAGCTTCTGCAATGCAGTATGCTGCAGCCCACTTATAGCCTCGTAGCCCGCCATGAAGTTTATGTCAACTTTAGGACTGCAACAACATTATGTAATTCTGTGCGAGGCTATGTCTTAAATCTCACTATTTGTCCCAGGGCATCAAGTACAGAGCTCTGTGCAGAACAGATTCTCAGTAATTGCTTGTCAGTCAATTGATTGTGACTGATATTTTAGGAGATCTTTGAGGAGGATGTGCCCAATGACAGCACCCAGGGGAGAAAGGGCAGGCCTTGCCCTCTGGATTGTTTGGCTACACCAGCTATAGGTTTGTGCTTTATCTCAGCATTCTTATATAATGAAGTAAGGTGCTTGCCAAAAATACAAGTTTCAGAGTTCTTTTTCCACTTGGATGAGAGCTGAATTGCTTTGCACATTCTTTGGAGAAAAGGCTGAAATCCTGTTAGTTAGCATTATGACTCAGCTGTCTATATTTATGACACGGATTTTATGGACTGCGTGTATTTATTAGGGGATGGTGCCTGAGGGAATAAGACCTCAAGACGGATGTCTTAGGTTGCCTCTATGTGAGACTTGAGCAACTTATGCATTCTACCAAATCAGGAAAGAAATCATGAAAGCATACAAGTTAATTGTTTGGAATTTTGAGTGCAGAAAATCTTAGAGAATGAGTTTTTCATTTTTCATTATTTTTGCTTAGAGTGGACACCATTCAAATACCAAGAAATACATCGTACCTTGAAACTAGACATATGAAAACTGTTGGCGACTATTTGACTTTCTCCATCTTGCACACTTGTTTTTGAGGTGGAGGATACATTTTTGGTTACACGTAAGAATTCATTTTAGGGTACAAATCATTGTTTGGAAAAATATTTACTGTCCTCAGTGCAGATCAAGGTAAGACCCTGGGTGTTGGTGTCCCCCAAGGTGTCAGGGAAAAGGGATGTTTCTTGATGTGATGAAACAACTTGGATATACTTATTGCTCTGCAGAGGCAAGAAGAAAAGGACAGGAGGGAGAGGGACGTTACAGGGTGGAGCCAGCAGAGGACACTTGTGATGGGACATTGTCTGAGGGCAGGCTAGGAGAGAAAGCAGAGTGGTCAGCGTGAACTTTGGGAACCAGAAGTCTAACACAGATTGGCTCCTGTAGGAATCGTGACCACATTCCGATCCCCATGGCTGTCTGGTTTCTCCTCCGACGCAAACGCTTTCTGCGGGTCAACTCCCTGAACCGTAAGAGGCAGATATGGACTGATGCTGGGGAATCTTAGCATGCTTAGAAGTGGGGACCAGGGCAGAGGGCTGAGAAATGGGGGATCGAGGCAGCCGTTATTTTAATTGCAGAGGATAACCTAAATTCGAGTTCTATTTTCATGGTAACTGAATAATAAGGGTTTTATCCTGTTTAAACATCTGACAGGTTTTATTATCAAGATTTGATCAGTTCAACCCTTTCCATAGGAAGGGTGCCATGGCAAGCTTTAGGGAGGGCATCTGTGAGCTTAGAATAGATACAGTGTGCCCATGGACAGAAACCAGAGAAGGGCAGATTGGGATTCCAGTTAAAATAGGGAAGAGTGCTGTGAAAACGTGAGAAAGCAGTCACTCTGGGATACAATGAATGAAGGAGTCCGTTTACACATTTTCTGAGCAAGCTCTTCAGAAACAGAGGGATGGATAATAGCTTCTCAACCAGTCTACTTGGGCAGAGACAGCTTCATCCTTGGCATTTCTGAGTCTGAACTGATAAATTTGTAATGAAAAGGCGAATGCTGTCCAATATTCAGGCACAAGTTCAAAGATATCTTGTTACAGATAGAATCAATTAAATGGTTAACATTTTTCTTTGATGTTTAAGTAAAAGGCACTATATAAACCCAAATGACAGCTTTCCTTCCACTGTTTGAAGCTTGTAAATGAATGTATACACTTACATATCCTCCCATTATTCTAAACACACACATTGAAGAGTGGGGATTGTACAGGAAATAAAAGCCCCAAGAGAAAAATAGTATATACATCATCTGTATTTACAAATGCATTTTCTTTGGGCGTAATTGGTAAAATACAATTTTCTCCTTGTACAACACTGCATCTTCCCCTGCTATTTTTAGGGTGGTGTTTGGGAGTTCGGGGAGCCAATGTTCAGTCCTATTGCCTCTTGCAGATGTCTGCCAGTACAGGGATGCTGGCTGGGTGCAATGGGAGGCAGAGACTTGAAATGGAAACCTGTGGGAGAGGAAAGGACGTGGACGGAGGTGCAGAGCAGGTGTTTTGTAGAAGGGCTGTTTCTCTGTGAATCATAGAGCTGTGCTGGAGTAGGGAGCAAGTGTCTTTTCCTCGATGCTAACACGTAAAACCCCTATCTGAGAGAAAGAACCGTTGGATCTTTTGGAAGAAGAACCTGGTAGATTTTCCTTTATATGGAAATTTCTTAGCAGTCTTTCTGTGTTATTCTTAGGGAAATTTTTCTCTTGCATCTAATGACACCTGCCTGAGAGTGCTGGGGAATTCTCTGCATGCCGGCTCTGATAGTTTTACTATTTTCTAAAGGAGCAGAGCTTTGATATTTTCAATGGGCACATGTTAATGGTGGAGAAATGAATCCACGATTAACACTCCAGATGAACCTTCTACTACCAACACACTGGGCAAATTTTGGCCATTCTTTATTTTAAAAAATTGGTTGTGAGCGGAATTCGAATGCTTGGCTCAAGTGCCGAGATCAGAATTGATCGTGGATATGGATGCAATGAGCTAATCAGCTGAGTAAATTAGACATGAACTCTTGAATCAAAGCTACATCTCAAAACAAATGTTCTAAGCAACACTTACCATTTAAGAAAAAAGTATATACACACATACTGAAGGGATGCATTTAAAATTCTGCTATTTTTGTGTCACATTATGTTGAGCAAACATAGCTTGCATATTTTCTACACTTTGGGATTTATGCATGATTTAGTAGCAAGTTGATTTTGAATATGGGTGCTCCAAGCATAGCCTGTTTTTAGGATGTGAAGCAACTGGAGATCTTCGCATTTTTATTAATCACATATTTATTTTATGTGTTTTAAGCTCTTTTACGTACATTTGTTAAATCATGCCTGATGTGGTTCTGAATACTCCACTCCCAATAGACTTCTGTGACTTCTTGTCTGTTTTACCAACTGCTGGCTTGATGTGTTTTGGTGATATTGATTCAAATGTTTTTGAAACATTTGAGATTCATTGTCTTTTAGGAAGTTGCTATGTTTTTGTTTTTGGTTTTTCCCCCATTCTTCTTTGTTGTTTGTTTTTCTGTTTATCTATACCGGTGACTTGGAAGGAAATAATATAAAACTATTCCCTTTAGTCATTTATATCTTAACTTATATAATTATCAAAACCAATAATTAGACCACATTTTGGTTTCTGTAAGGTGAGGGATTTATTACGTGTTTATCACTCCTGACACACCTTATGTCCATTCTGACAAATACCTTGTCTTTTTTAAAAATTGATTTTAAAAATTATTTAATTTAAAATTTATTAACCCATATTTACCACATTTAGAATATTTGACCCAGGTTTATGCTGAACAGTTTCAAATCGTCAGTGATTGCATTCTATAATTTTAGTCCTAATTTGGTTCTAAATTACATTAGTTTACTTTTGAGTTGCTTATTGTCCAATACATTCATAGTCGAAACAGTGTTTAAATTCTTTTTTTTCAAGAAGGATAAGAGAATAATCTACAATCTGCATCTCAGTGTTTCTGATACTTTTATTTTGGTACCATGAGGTGCCAGGGAAAACTCGACTGGTTATAAAACTCTCCAGTTCTTATTTTCCAACGAGTTCTCTAAAAATGGTACACCACTGTCCTTGGAAAATTAAGAGGCTACTTTGACCTTTATTTATTCTTTGGAATATTTTTATCAATGTGCTGGTGCAATATTTTCTTCAGTTTTTATAATTAGCATATGCCCTATTTTTCTGGACTTATTTTATCTCAGTAAGCAATAATCTGCGTCCTGTGGTCTTTTTTCACTTTTATTTTGTTTCCGTTTTGCCTCCTTAGTCTTGACTTCCGTTCTAGTTAGTCCATGTTCCTCCTCAGGTGCGGGGAATAAACATTCAACTGAGATCCTTTCTTCCCGCCTTCCATGTTTATCATCTCGTCATGATACTTTCTTCTCTTTGTGCCTTTTCTTTTCTAAGACAGTTTTCCATGTCACGTATTTAATTTTGTGTCTTTTGATTTTGTATTTTAATGACTTTCAAAGTGAATTTCTGTTATCACATTTTTAAGGTTTTTCCCCTTTCTCTTCTCCCTCACTTCTGCCTTCTCACCTTCCTGCTCCCTGATGTGTCACATGTCTCTCACCGTGGCTGCCTGAACTTTGGTTTAGAAAGATCACATCTTGTTGTGTCCAGTGATGGACCACTCACCTTTTTTTTTAGATTTCCCCTGGTTCCTTCAGTAATTCACCTCCAGTTGTATCATATGATTTCACCAGTCTTCAAAATTCCCTTTCCCTGTTGTGGTGATGCCATGGTGACATCAAGGAGTACCACCCCGTGGAGGCCACTCCCCTTGAGTGAAGGTGGGATCTGCCACTGGCTTCTAGTCAACAGAATATGGCAAAGAGGATGGATGTCATTGTCTTGGTAGGTGATGCTCTGTGAGAGTCTTGGTGGACTGGAGAGGGAGATTCTGCTGCTGGCCTTGAAGAAGTTGGCCACCAGGTGGTGAGGGGCCCTGCGGCCAGGAACTGCAGGTGGTCTCTATTGATGAGACCTCCTCTCATGACAACCAGTCAAAACACAGGACTTCAGTCTCTGAGAATGCAAGAAACTGAATTCTGCCAACAACCTTATGAGCCTGGAGAAAATCTCAAGATCCAGATGAAAACACAGCCCATCTGACATCTGGATTATAGTCTTGTGAGATCCAGAGAAGGTCCAGTGAAGATATGTCCACGCTCCTGAGCACAGAAATTTTGAGATAATAAATATGTGTTGTTATTAGTTGCCAAGATTTTGGTAATTTGTTACTCAATGATAGAAAATAGTACACTTGTTTTGAAGTACTTTGAAAGCTCTGTCTTACTGCTTCACCTGCATTTTAAGGAGAAATTCCATGGCTGAAGATCCTTATTTACTGTGTAAACTGTTTCTTTGCTTTCATCATCACTAAAATAAAGAAACAATAAATTCAGAAAGGAAATTTCATATTTTATAAAAATGTATTTGAAGATCAATACATGTTTTTTGTCTCTCATTTATAGGAGCTCTTATAGTTGCTATCTAGAGTTGTAGAGATTATTTTCTATGCCTAGAAAATTTTTGTGGTATTAGTTAAGAATGCCCAGTTGGAGTAATTTTGATTTGCATCTGAGAATAAAATCTTGGCTTTTTGTTGGCATCCTGAAAGACTTCTTTAAAGCTTGTGACTGAATAAATTAGTCTGGTGAGCGTCAACATAGGAAAACTATACATAAAATTTACCCCAAAATAAAAATACTATTTTCTTTTCTATTTTCTGGCTCAAACCACAGTGAAAGCCCTTGAGCCAAATGGAAATGCTCTAGTTTTGTTTTAAGTGGCTATTTTGGTGTCAATGGGATTGTATTAAGACTTCCTTGGGGAAATGCGCTATGTAGTTGTGTTCACTCAGTGTTCTCGTCTTCTGTACCTGTGGAAGCTTAACAAATAGCCTCTTGTGGCTCCCTTGGGAGGGGGTGAAGACCCATAGAAGTAGCAAGAGAGAACGGAGCTTCCCATTTTATGCTCCAGGCACTTTTGCAAAGCTCTCTCTGAAGACCAACCAGAGAAAGCTGTCGCTCCCCCCTGGAGGCCAAGATGTGGGTCACCCATCAGGCAGCTGCTGTCAGCCACCCCTCCAAACGAGACCTCATCCCTACAAGAAATTGTCTGAGCCCACGGACCCCTCTTGCCACCTGCATTAATCAGCCTGGGCGGCTGTTTCAGAGTACCCTGGACTGGGGTTTAAACAGCAGACATTCATTGTCTCACAGTTCTGGAGGTTGGAAGTCCAAGATCAAGTGTGGGCAGGGCTCCTGAGGCCTCTTTCCTTGGCATGCATGTGGCCGTCTCCTCCCTGTGTCCTCACATCGTCTTCCCTCTGTGTTTCTGTGTCCTAATTTCTTCTTATAAGGACATAAGTCGTATTGGATTAGAGCCCACTCCAATGACCTCATTTTACCTTGATCGCCTCTCTAAAGACCTTATCTCCAAATACAGCCATATTCTGAGATCCTGGGGGTTAAGACTTCAACATACAAATTTAGGGGGACACCGTTTAGCCCACAACAGTGCCAACTTCTGCATCCAAGAAAGAACACCTCTCTCCCGTGCACTCTTTGAATTGCCCAGTCTTGACGACTTCAGCTTCTGCCTGATCCTGGTTTAAAACAGCCCAGCACCCACCCAGGCTCACAGACCTGCTTGTGATGAAGTTGAACAAACAGGGCATATGATAGTGTTTCTTCCGATTCTCCAACATTCCTCCAGGCTGCCAATCCCAGATGTATGAATTTATGATATGAGATACACTTCCATCTTTGGGAAGAGGATGGGGTCTGGGACGGTTCACTATGCTTCTTAGAGCAGGTACACGTTTGGTTGGAATGGGAACTCTGATGCGAAGATACTTATCTTTTAGTGAAGTCATGTAGATGCACAAAGAGCAGCTTTTCTTTAAAAAATCACAGCAATTCTTATGTTAGTGTAACGGATGATAAACATCGGTAAAAATAATCTATTATTTTTCTTGCAACAAACATTGGACAGGGAGAAACAACCAAATGTACAATTCAGTCTAACTCCTGTTTCTTTTCTGAAAGGGGTTTATTTATCTATTTTTTTTGTTTATTTGTTTATTTTGAGGAAGATCAGCCCTGCGCTAACATCTGCCGCCAACCCTCCTCTTTTTGCTGAGGAAGGCTGGCCCTGAGCTAACATCCGTGCTCATCTTCCTCTACTTTATACGTGGGATGCCTGCCACAGCATGGCTTGATAAGCGGTGCATAGGTCTGCACCCAGGATCCCAACCAGTGAAACCCGGGCTTCTGAAGTGGAATGTATGAACTTAACCACTGCGCTACCGGGCCGGCCCCTCTAACTCTTGTTTTAAAAGATGGAATATCTTGTCTTTTTAATATAAAAACAAAGCTAACGTGGGTAAGGAGAATTGCTTTATGGAGGAAGAAATTTCTTATGGAAAGTCTCCATATCTCAGAAAAATGTGTCTGTTAGCAGTGACATATGGGCTTCTCTTTAAAAGCATAAGCTTTTTCAGATCCCATTAGGCATGCATTTTTCTAAACAGTTACCCTTAAACTTCATAAACAAACCAAACAACATATGGAATGATTATGATTTGCATAAAATATGATGTGGGAAACGTCCCATAAATTCTTCCTAAATTTGTTGCACACTTTCTCTTTGGAAACAGCAAACTCAAAAGAAGAAAAAAATGGTTCAATTTAAGATTGATTCTTTTTCCAACTGACCTCCTTTCTAGTCACTGCCTGGTTCTCCAAGACCCTGGTGGCTCCAGTGAAGGGCTGCACACCATCGATTTGGAGCTGAGTGAACTCCTTCTGGTCACACGCAGTATTTTGTTTCCATGAAGTTACTCTTAAAGAATAAGTGCTTCCAGCTGTGTCGTGATTACGACAGCTGTGGTGCTGGACACACTCAGGGAGCATCAAGTACAGACTCCAGGGTGAGTGCCTCCAGCTGCTGAGAAGGGGCTTTCCCCAGGGTCGTGACGACCGTACATCATCTCACCCCCTCAGAGTGATGAACAGAAACTGTGATTCCATGTGGTCTGCGGCATCGCAGAGGTACCAAGGGCATAGCACCGCCGCCTCCATCTTCAACTTGATTTTTTTCTGCTTGGATGAAAATTCACAAACGCCAGTGTTGTTATATCCTTCTGCATCTTCTGCGTTTATGGAGAGATTGGAGGGCTTGGGTTTCAGTGGGGAAGGACCATGAGCCTGAATCTGTTGCATGTCTCGAAGTTTATCAGATTGCGTGCATTCATCCGATTTGTGACTCCTTCACCAAATATTCCCTGAGGGCCACCGAGGGTCCAGCACTGTGCCTTATGACAACCCTACTATGGCGGAGTCAAATCAGAGACAGGCCTTACCCCCCTGAGCAGGAAGGAGGGCAGTGACCTCCACTCCCAGGCCTGCTGCGTCTTTCCAGGGTTCCGTGTCCGTATATCTACAGATGCTGGGGTTGTACCACTCAGTGATCCAGTGTCAGAGAGATGCTGCCTTAAACAAGACAACTTGCAGGGAGCACTTTGAAACATGCACAGCACTTAAAAGTATAAGGCGTTCTTGTGGCTGGCCTGATGCGTAATGGTTCAGTTCACATAGTCTGCTCCAGCAGTCCAGGATTTGTGGGTTCAGGTCCAGGCTGCAGACCTATGCACTGCTCATCGAGCCATGCTGTGGAGTCATCCCACATACAAAATAGAGAGGATGGGCACAGATGTTAGCTCAGGGCCCGAACTTCCTCACACACAAATACATACATATATATATATATATATTATATATGTGTATGTGTATATATATATATATATATATATATATGGAGTTTTTGTTTTATATTACTCATCATCAAATTGATTTGACTTTACACAATGCTCTACCATCAGAGACTGGGAGAAATATGCGGAAGGCATCCAGTGAACCCTAACCCTGGGCAGAGCTGAAATGACTCATGAGAGACGATCGTCGCCTCCTCTGTAGTTAAAATAATCTGCCCTGTGTCTGCCCTCGACTTTTCCTCTGGAAAGAGGTAATTTTCATCTAGTTTACATCTCTGGGGATTCTTCAGTGTCTCGGAGGTATTTTAAGCATCTGCTATTCATGATGGACAGAGATCCATGTTGGTGATGACACCAAGATTTAATGTGGCCACCTGCTATTTTCATATTGGCTTTCTTTCCATCTTATTTGCTTCATTTTGACACTAATGGAATTGTTACCGACAACATTTCCAGTATGAAAGGAGTGCACTTTGACAATTAAGACAGCTGCCACTAAAGCCGTTCCCTGGCCCAACACACGGGGCCGAGAGCTTTCATTTTACACAGACTAACACTCGTAGGCTCCGCAAAGCAAACTTTAAGCATCAAATTCTAAGGGGCTTAGGTGATGATGGGCACGCTGCACTCTTCAATAAATGAAGCTGGTGGTGTAAGACCAAAGAGAGAGGAGGAATCTCCAATGTAGACTTGGATTCAGGTCCCACATTTGAAGAACATCGACAAGTGATACCATGCCCGGATGACAGAGACCCGAGCAAACACATTTCCAGCCACTCTTCTCTAAAGTCCTGTCTGCCCAACCCACTAGCTTCTCTGAGCAGAGCCACCAGGGGCTGCCTGGCAGCAGGGGCCTCGACATGCGTCGAGAAGGCTGGGTTTATCCACTGAGGAAGGCAGATCCTGCTCCTCTCAGGGCTGTGGGAACCTGGGCTTGTGGCAGAGGACCCTGTGCAGGGACAGGAGCTCCCTCCGTCCGAGGGCTGAGACTGGTCCAGGAGGGACCTCCATGGTCATCTGGGCAACACCGATAGAGCCCGCTGGGGTCTCCAGCACTGGAAGAGATGCAGGGCAGCCTCGTCTGTGTTTTGATTTCTTCCCTGTTGCAAGGTTTAGGGGGAGGAAATCCCAGAACAGAGAGGCTCCTCCTGGGTCCTCTTTAGGACCAACAACTTTCCAGACCCTCCATCAACCACTCCAGTGTGGGGCAGTCATCGCCCTTCAGGGAAGTTGCTACTGCTTGAGTTACTCCAGAAACTGTGAGCAGAGGAAACAGGAGAAGAAAGGAGGCAAGCAGAAAAAGAAAATAAAAAATAATACTATGGGTGAACAGGAGCCTGAAGAGGGAACAGTTGGGACCCCTAGAAATGGCAGTTCTGGTGACAGAGAACTGGAGGCCACGCCAGACAACTTCACCAACAGTCAGCTACAGCCTGAGAAGAGACTTTCACCCACAACAAGACCAAAAGACAGGCATGAAAGTTTAAAAGTTAAAAATAGGCCTTTTTTTCACACAGTAATTCTCCTGTTAGGAATTCATATCATAAAAGCAAAGGTACCGGTATGTTATTTCTACTCACTTAAAAAGTTCACTTGGTATTTGTCACCTGGAGACATTTAACAATATTTTGGAAGGTGAACTCTGCTCTGATATTTCTTTTATCCACCTGTGTCTCCATCTGTGGTCGCCCGGGTGTGAAGGTTGGGAAGACAGCCGCCATGGTGGTGGTATCTGTTAGTTCATTATAGACGGTGAGACAACTGGAAGAGTGTGGAGGGTTGAAAGGAGGAAAGTGTATTTGCTATAACAGTGTGCGTAGTGTGAACCCGTGTATATCAATATGTGGGGGTGCGTGCGTAGACTTTGAAGCATAAATCAAAGGATGGCCTCCATCCCATGGGTGTGAGATTTTTTAAGGGTTAGTATTTTCTTTCTTAAAATTTATTTCTATTTTTCGACTTTCTTTTTAAAAACATTTTTAAAATAAGCATATATTATTTAGATACAATCATGTGTCACTTAATGACGGAGATAGCTTCTGAGAAATTTGTCATAAGGCGATTTCATCGTGGGAACAACACAGAGTGTACTTACATAAACCTAGATGGTACAGCCTCCTACACTCCTAGGCTCTATGGTACTAGAGTCATGGGACTGCCTTCGTCTTTGCAGTCCATCATCGATGGAAACCTTGTTACGTGGCGTGTAACTGTGATCAGAAAAAAACACAAATGAAGCCAGGTTCTCTGTGAAATAGGAACGAGTATTTGTAAGAAGATTCAGGTGTAACTCTAGAGGGCAGGAACTATATTTTCTCTATCATTATATTCCACAGAATGTCCAGCGGAGTATTTGACATATGCCTTTAGTAAATATTTTTGAATAATCAATTCTGAGATCTAAAGACGTTAAATATTACTATTCAGTATAAAAATTTCATTCCCATGAAATGTGAATAAAACAAATGAGTGCCAATTAAAAGTAATAAACATCAGTCTTATAGAAAAAACAAATGAAATGAAAATTTTAGGAAGAAGATTCAGGACTAAAATTTTTCTTGGGATGGGATATAATGAAATAATAAATATAAATATAAATAATAAATATGACTATTTGCAGAATTCCAATTTTTGACTGGAAACACATCTTTTCACATTTTATAATATTTTTTACCTTATCACTGTTTCTATAAATAATTCTTTAAAATAACTTTTCCAAATATGTCAAAGTAACTTGTGTGGAAGAAATGAAGGTGTCTTGTTGCTTCGGGTTTTGGTGTGAGGAGTGACTGGTGGGTGGAGGGATGCTGGCTCCTCCTGGAGGAAGCTGACCACTTGTGCACGTCCATATGTGTATTCAAATACAGTGCGTCAGGAACTTCCTAGCAACACAGTGCAGAGACAGGATTCGAGAAGAGTGGCCGAATTATGACAACCGTGAGGAGAAACACTGAGTATGTGAGTGATGTAACAGCTTTTTCTTTCAAGGAAAAAAAATATATAAGATTAACTTTCAAGTTATGTTTACTGTGTAAGCTCAGAGGACCAAACCAGCAAAGAGTAATGTCACATTCTAGGCTTGGGTGATGCAATTCCACCATCACATGTGGTCATCCCCATTCTCTATTGATAACTACCAACAGTTATCCTTCTCAAACCAGCCAGGAATGGAGGGAGCTGGGTCCTAAACCACTCCCAGAGGCACTGTCTTGTGTGTGCAATATGAACATTTACATACGTGTGTACATACTGTATACATACCTATCAGGTCTACATACCTACACATAGAATGCATATGTAAACAGATTGATTCTAAGGGATTGGCTCATGTGCTCATGGAAGCTGAGAGGTCCCAGGACCTGCAGTCCACAAGCTGGAGACTCAGGAGAGAAGACGGTTTAGTTTCAGTGTGAGTCTGAGTCCAAAGGCAGGAGAAGACCCAGCTCGAAGACAGGCAGAGACGGAGAATTCCTTCTCACTTGATGTTTTTGTTTAATTCGGGCCTCCAGCAGATTGGATGAGGCCCACTCACACCGGGGAGAGCCATCCGCCATTGCCATCCATCCACTGATTCACACGTAATCTCAACCAGAAGCATCCTCACAGACACACCCAAAACCATGTTTGACCGAACGTCTGGGTACCCCATGGCCCAACCAAGTTGACACATAAAATTAACCATCATTTTATACATACGTCTATATAGCTACACATATGGATAAACATGTGGATAAGTGTGGACAGATAGACAAATAGAACTCTGTAAAAGGCCCTAGAATTCTAGACACAGCTCTTTTATTGGCCAACTCTGTAAAACTTGGAGACTCATTAACTTTTCAGGGTTACATTTTTTAAATTACACAAAGAAGTATTTTAGACGCGTCCATAGAAACTTGAGTAGAAAAAAGCAATTTTAACCAACATATCTCCACAATATGGCAGCAGAATAATTTCTAAAATAAGGGCAACCTTGAGAAATAAGAAAAAATGGTCATTTTTCTCTAGTTTGGCATGACTTACAACCTAATTTTCATGTTTCCCCTTTAACACTAGGATAATCATAATGTTTTTGTGAGTAAGAGTGGTATTAGTTTCAGCACATAGAAATTCAAGAGCAGGCTAAGCAATTTGTCTACCTTATCATTTCAGAGAGAGTTTATGTTAGAACATTCATTAAAACACGTTTTCATCTCAGCATTCCATTTTGATAATATTCATTCAAATGTAGCTACATGCACATATTCAGATTTATACATCAAAATTTTCTTGCCATATACAGTAAGAGGAAATCTAAGAAGCAGTATGAACTATTATATACATACATATACATAAAATACATGTTTTAGATATAAAATATATTATAAAATATCTATGTAATACAGCATAAAACTATCCTGGGACATCTAGAATTTCTTGAGTTCATAAAGCAAATGTAATGAATGTAACACTTTAGAAACAAATTTTCTTCTTTACTTCAAGTGTAAGTAAATTCTGAATCAAAGGAAAACCCAAATCTTAATTCCGATTCAGAGACATTCAACCTATCTAAAATGGGAAAGGCCTATATTCATCTGTAGGACAGTGCGCATCTAAACTTGTAGACAAACGTGTGGAATGACTCTTTCAGTTAGCAACCAATTTGCCCTTTACAAGTGGGTCACCACAGGTTCTGTTAATTGTTCATTAGGCCTCCATATGGGGCATGCTGTGCTGAGAGACAACCAGAAAGAATTTGGGATGACTCTGTCTTGTAAATCAGAGCGTGTGGCTGACAAGGAGAACCCATGATTCTGTGGCCTTTATTTCGTTTAATAAAATGACACAGTTCATTTGGGCAATGTCTCTGCAGCCCCCCATCTAACGACTAAAGTAATGCAGGGGAATCCCCCAATAAAGTCAGACGTGCCAGGGCTTTATGTTTTGGCACTGTCCGAGAAAGGGACATATTAGATTGAACCATGTGAAACTAATGTGTTTTCATGTCAAAAACGATCAACAATTGGCGGGTTCCTAGAGTTCAACCTAAACAGCTCTTCAACAGAATCAGAGTTGGTGGATTTAAGGGAATATGAGAAAGTATGTGGATGTTCGCTGAGACCATAAATGGAGACTTGTGCTTTCTAAGACTGTGATTTAAAAGCAGATAACTTTTGAGGTGGGTAGGTAATATTTGTCCTCAGAGATTTTAAGCAACAAATTGAGCATTATTCAAACAGATGTAAATGAGGTCATGCAAGAGAAGATATGAACCAAAATGTGGCACTGCAAAGCAAAAAGTGATTAGTAGAAGTGTAGATCCATCAGATTACTGAATTAGCAATAGCTCACACAAATTTTAATCTATTTCCACATTATCTGCTCATCCTCTTCTATTTTTTGTTTTATTCTCGTTGCAAGTGTCAGCTCTGTTAGTCTATAATTCTCTTTGATTTGTCCGAACCACACAGTTTCTCAGTCCTATTACTTATACCCAATCCCTTCTTTGATTATATATCAGGCAAATATTACCCATTTTTCACACCTAAAGCTCAAGCCCTATTTCTCCTAAAATCTTCCCTGCTCCTAATATCATATTTCTTAATTTATCAGACACTTCTGAACAATTATTTTCTCCATTCATAGTTTATAATATAAATATTATTTTTTATCATCAATTTCTCCTGTGTGTTACTTCGCCAGTAACATTATAAGTTCTTTGAAGTTTGGGTCCTGTCTTCACCATTATTATCCCTCAGAGACACATAAGACCTTAGTGATTAATTAATAATAACTTGTTAATTACCAACTCTACCTAACAGACATCTACAGAAAACTACATCCAGCCACAGCAGAATATGCATTATCCTCAAGGATAGACGATAGACCATAGTAGGACATAAAACCAGCTTCAGTAAATTTAAAAGATTAACAATAAAAAATATATATATGTTCTTTGACCACATGGTGTGAAATCAGAAATCAGTAACAGAAAGAAATTTTGGAAATTCACATATATGTGGATATTAAACAACACATTGTTAAATAACCAATGGGTAAAATGAGAAATTTCAAACTACTTCAAAATTAATGAAATGAGGACACAACATGCTAAAAATTATGGGGTACAACCAAAGCAAATAAATCCCTACATTAAGGAAAAAAGAAAGATATCAAATCAATAACCTAAGCTTTTACTTTATGACACTAGACAGATAAAAGCAAACTAAACCGAGAGCAATCAGAAGGAAGTAAATGATAAAAATTAGAATAGAAATTAATGAAATACAGAATAGAAAAACAATAGAGAAAATCAGCAACACCGAAGTTAATTGTTTGAAAGGAATAACAAAATTGACAGATTTTTAACTAGACTGAACAAGCAACATAAGAGAGAAAGCTGATTACTAAAGTCAGGAATGAAAGACGAGACTTTACTGCCCATCTTACAGAAATAAAGCCTCTTATAAAGGAATACTGTGAATGACTGCATGGCAACAATTTAGATAACTTAGATGAAATGGACAAGTTCTAGAATGACCCTAGGGACAGAAATTGCCTCAGGAGGAAGTAGAAAATCTGAATAGACGCAACAAAGAAATTGAATTAGCAATCAAAAACTGCCCAAACAGAAAAACCCAGACACAGTTGGCTTCGCTGATGAATTCTACCAAATATTTAATAAAGAATACCAATTTTTCCTAAAAATAGAGGGGGAGGAAATACATCACAACTCATTCTATGAGGCCAGTATTACTCTAATGACAGAAACCAAACACAAAAAGAAAATCATCCACAGAACAAAGTTGGGTAAGCATCCTAAAATCAATTAATGTATCCACACCGTATCAACAGAAGAGAAGATAAAGACCTCATAATCATCTCAATATATATAGAAAAAAACGTTTTAACAAAATTCAGCACACTTCATGATAAAATAGTTAACAAAACAGTAACAGAAGAGGACTTTCTCGAACTGGTAAATATTTACATAACACTCCAAAAAAGGATTTGCTTATTCTAAACGTCTCATGTAAGTGGAATCAAACACTAGCTGTCCTTTTGTGTCTGGCTTCTCCCATTTTACATAATGTTTTCACGGTTCATTTATGCTGTAGCATAGGACAGCATTTCAATCCTTTTTATGGCCAAATGATGTTCCATTGTATGGATATACAGTCAACCTTCATTACTTACAGATTCCGTATTTATGAATTCCCTTACTGACTAGATTTTTATCTGGTTGTGCTTTTGTGGTCATTTGTGGACATACACAGAGTGGTAAAAAATTTGAGTTGTCCAACAACGCATCGTTCTGTTTCTTGTTTCAGCTCTCATGCTGTCTAAAATTGTCCTCACGGTGTACTCAGTGCCATATTTTTTCTATGTTTGTGCTTTTTGTTGGTGACTAGCTGTTTAAAGTGGCCCCCAAGCACAGTGCTGAAGGTCTATCTAGTGGCCCCAGGGGTGAGAAGGCTGTCACGTGCCTCACGGAGAAAGGATGTGCGCTAGATGAGCTTTGTTCAGGCGTGAACTATCGAGCTGTTGGCTGAGTGCAATATCAATGACTCAACAATATGGGGCACACAGAAAACGTCGAGGAAATTAGCTGATCTGTATGTGAGGCCACTATGGAAAGCACTAAAAAGTAACATCTACAGTGTGTGATGAAACGATGGGAAAGATGGAAAAGTGGCTAAATTCGTGGATCCATGAGATGACAACCTATAAAAAGTGTAGTGGACAGCATCATCGTGAGGCTAAAAGGCAAAGAAATTTACGGTCCCATCACCCAGGGTCAGGAAAATACCAAAGCCTCCTCCGCTAGTGCTGGCTGGCAAGTTTCACAATGCCACACGCCAGCCAGAAACGCCAGTTCTCAGAGTGAGAAACATTAAACTCGCAGTTGTGATGGGTTCTGAAGATCAGAAGTACAGGGAAGAACCTACAAAATGCCTGCTAAGTGTTACGTGGGAAAAGGGTTGTGTGGAAGAGCAGGTCTGTGATGCTGATGACGTGAGCTCGTCTAAAAGGATCCTGGCAGGTGAACTTGTGTAACACAAATGGCCTCCAAAGCCCCTCGTGTAAATCATTCAAAAAGGGTGCAACTTATTACTTGTCATACATATGTATTAAATAAGATGTCTTTAACGGAAACACAAGTATGGATCAGTTGATAGCAATGCGACCAAGCTCAAAGGAGCTTAACCCTTTGTTTCCCCTAGGAGCAGTGGTCGCATATTCTCTTATGTAGTGTTTGTGGTGACTTCATATAAACGTAACTACTACTATGAATAATAAGAATCAGTTGCACCAACTCTTGCTTATCTACTCATCAGTTGATGGAAATTTGGCTTGTTTACACTTTTTTGCTGTTTATGAATAATGCTGTTACTAACATTGGTGTATAATTTTTTTTTCTGGACATGTGTTTTCCACTCATAGGACAGATACCTAGGACTGGGATTGGTATGTCATATGCTAATTCTATGTTTACTTTTTATAGCAGCTGCATCATTTTATATCCCCATCGTAATATGAGGGTCGCAATTTCTACACATGCTCACCAACAGCGATTGTTGTCCTTTTATTGTATTATTATATAGCCATCCTAACTGGTGTGAAATGTATCTCATTGTGGTTTTGATTTGTATTTCCCTACTGACTAATCTGCTTGGCATCTTTTCATGTGCTTATTGGCCATTTGTATATCTTCTCTGAAGAAACGTCTATTCAAACACTTTGCCTGATTTTTAATTGATTTACTTTTCTTTAATTATTGAGTTGCAAGACTTATTTTGTATTTGCAACATTCTAGATACTAGAGTTTTATCAGCTGCGCGATTTGCAAATATTTCCTCTTATTCTGTGGGTTGTCTTTTTACTTTCTTGATAGTCCTTTAACATACAAAAGTTCTTTTTTTTTTTAATTTGGTGAAGTTCAATTTATCTATTATTTTCTTTGGTGGTGTGTGTATTTGGTGTCCTAGCTAAGAAACAGTTGCCTAAGTCAAGGACTAACAGATTAATGCATATCTTTTCTCTAAAATTTACATAGTTTTAGTTTTCACATTTACATCTTTTACCCAATTTGAGTTAATTTTTGTATGTAGTGTGAGGTAGGGGTCCAAATTAATTCTGTTGCATGTGTAGATCTAATTTTCCCAGCACCATGTGTTGAAAAGAATATCCTTTCCCTCCTAAAGATTTTGGCTCCTTTGCTGAAAATTAATTAACAAAAATGAATGGGTTTATTTCTCAACTCTTAATTCTGTTCCATCAACCTATATGTCTATCTTTATGCCATGCTACATTGTCTTGATTACTGCAGCTTTGTACTAAGTTTTAAAATCGGGAAGTGTAAATCCTCCAATTTTGCCTTCTTATTCAAGACTGTGTAGCTATTTTAGGTCCTTTGAATTTGCACAATTTAGGATCAGCTTGTCTATTTCTAAAATAAGGCAGTAGGAATTTTGATAGAGACTACATTGAATCTATATGTCAATTTAGGGAATATTACAATCTTAACATAGTAAGTTCCCCAGTCCATGAAATGGAATGTCTTTACGTTTGTTAAGATATTTAATTTCTTTCATCTATGTTTTGTAGTTTTCAGTGTACAAGTCTTACTCTTCTTCGGCTAAATTTATTCCCAGGTATTTTATGTGTTTTGATGCTGTTGTAAAAGGAATTTTCTTGATTTCATTTTCAAATTGTTTAATGCTTGTGTATAAAATATATGACAAATTTTTGTCAATGGATCTTGTATCTTGCAACATTCCTGACTCATTTATTAACTCTATTTTTTTTTTAGGGTTTTCTATATATGAGATCATCACATCCACAAATAAAGATCATTTTTCTTCTTCCTTTCCAATCTGGACTTCTTTTTATTTTCTTTTTCCCCGTAATGTTGGATAGAAGTGATGGAAGTACACATCCTTGTCTTGATATGTTCTTAGAGGGAAAGCTTTCACTTTTACACTACTAAGTAGAGTATTAGTTGTAGGAATTTCACAGATGCCATTTTAGAAGACTGAGAAAGTTACCCTGTATTCCTAATGCATTGACTGTTTTATTGTGAGGTGTGTTGAATTTTGTCAAGTACTTTTTCTTCATCCATTGAGATGATAATGTGATTTTCTTACTTTATTATATTGATGTGGTGTATTACAGTGATTGATTTTCATTTGTGGACCCAACTCTGTGTTACTGATAAATCTCATAGTATATGATCCTTTTTACATGCTGCTGTGTTTGGTTTGCCCATTTTTTTCAAGAATTTTTCCATCCAAATTCATAAGGAATATTGATCTGTAGTTTTCTTGGGATGTCTTTGTCTACCTTTGGTATCAGCCTAGTAATGGCATCAAAGGATGAGTTGTGATGTCATCCTTCTTCTTCTTTTTGTTTTTGAAAGAGCTGAGAAGAATTGGTATTAACTCTTTACTAAGTGTTTAGTAGAATTCACCAGAGAAGCCAACTGGAACTGAATTTTCCATTGTGGGTAGCTTTTTGATTATTAATTTGATTTCTTGGATGCTATAGCTCATCTGACTTTTAAATTTCTTCTTGAGTCAGTTTGAGTAGTTCTTTTATTTCATCTAAGTTATCTAATTTGCTGGCATTCAGCTGTTCATAGAATTCCCATATGATGTTTTGTGTTTCTGTAAAGTTGGTAGTAATGTACCCTCATTCATTCCTGATATTAGCAATTTGAGTGTTCTCCCTTTTTTCTTCGTCAGTATATCTAAAGTTTTGTCAATTTTACTGATATTTTCAAAGAACTAACATTGGGTTTCATTGAGCTTCTCTACTGCTTTCCTACTCTCTAGTTCTTATTTCCTTCTAGTACTTATTATTCTTCCCCTTCACATTGCTTTGGGTTTAGTTTGTTCTTCTTTTTCTTATTTCTTAAGCTGGAAGTTTAGGTTATTTGTTCACAATTTGTTGAAACTATGTAAATTGATCAGAATTGGTTAAAGAGAGATAAGATAAACATCAAAAAGAAAATAAGTGAAATAAGGATGTAATAATAGGTTCCAACATACTTCTAAGGGGAGTACAAGAAGGAGAAATTTATAAGGTAGAGGAAGAGAGATGCTTATTTTTCTGGAAAGAGTGAGTGAAAAAAGTCCTCAAATTTAAGTATTGCAAGGAACCCAAAATGGAGTAAATGAAAATTAACCACACCTAAACAGTATGTTGAAACTTCAGAATGCCAAAGAATGGTGTTCTAAGGCAAACAACAGACCATAGTAGACAACAAAAGACACTGTCAGCCTGGAATTCTATCCCTGGGGACGCTAGGATTCAATAGTGTGGGAAAGTCAAGAGGTTTAACTCTGAAAGAAGTGACCACTTTCATTAAAAGATCAGAGAGGATGTTCTCCAGGAAAAAGCAAACTACCTCCAGAAGGCTGGTCTAAGATTCCAAAAATGGAGATGAGCAAAGATATTTGTAAATATGGGAGGAATTTGAATAATCATAGACTGTGTGGTAGGCTGCAAAAAAGATACATCCCATCACTTTCTCTCCCCAAAACCACATCCAGGTCCTAAGCACTGGAAGATAAAAATGTTATCTCCAATGTCATCTCAGAGCCTTTGGAGATGTAATTAAGTTAAGGCTCTTGAGATGAGTTCATCCTGGATTATCTAAATGCCCACAAGTGTCCTCACAGGAGAGAGGGAGATGGAGGTTGACAGAGGAGAAGCCACGTGAAGACGGAGGCAGAGACTGGAGTGATGCGGGCACAAGCCCAGGATGCCCAGGGCCACTGAGAGCAGGAGGAAGCCACAAAGGACCCTCCCCTGGAGCCTCCGGAGAGAGCGCGTCCCAGCTGACACCTCGATGTCAACTTCTGGCCTCCAGAACTGTGATCAGAATGAATTTCTATTGTTTTCAGCCACCAAGTTCGTGATCTGTTGCAGCAGCCACAGGAAGCCAGCACATCACATCATGGGACCACAGGAATTCAGAGTGTCATTAATGAATTAGTGCAAGAAAGGAAATAATGAAGATGTGAGCAGGAATTAATAAGGTAGAGGTAATAATAAGGTAGAGAAAAACAGAGGTCAAACTGATAACTCAAAATCCTGGTTCTCAGTAACAACAAAACAAACCTAACTACTGTAATTGAGACATAAAGGGAGGCAGTGCATTCTGAGGACACTGTCTCCCCCCTTCACACCCCAGCTCACTCCAGGGAGGGTTTTGCCTGTCAGGATGGGGTGGTAGCTACTCATCTGTTCATCAACCCCATCCCCTAATCAGTGCCTCAACACGGAAGAAGACTTATAGACTTTTCTGGATAAATACAGCAACGCTGTTTATCCTTTATCAATAGACTGGCCACATGGAAAAATCACAATGAAAGGCGAGTGAGTATTTTTTTGGTAGAAGTGAGTTAGTTCTGGGCTCTAGGGTCCAGAAAGAGCGTGTGAGGAAGAAAGAGTGATCCCAGGCAGCTCAGGTGAGATCTTCTGCAGGACTTCTGGCACCTGCAAGATTTAGAGGCTGTGGAAACTGCAGAAACGAATAGCTACCTTGTGCCACAAGACATTCAGATGATGGCTGCCAAACCCAAGGAGCTGTGGTATGGCACCACCCCCTCTGCAGTTCCCACAGAGATAAATCTCACTGGCTGAGAACTCCGAGAGCATCTGAGCAGGAATGGGTTGCACCTGCCCTGATCTGTTAACGACTGATGGCTTTGTGTATCATCGGAGACACTGGGGAGCGGGTGTAGAACAAGGTGACTTCAAGGTGATTCTGAAGGCACACTAAGGAGAAGTATGAAGCAATGGGCTTGAGGGGGAACAGGGAGATCCACGTGTCTACACAGAGGGGAGTGTGTAAGGCAGCCTTGAATCTAAAAAATGAAAAGAGCATCATCATAAATAAAGATTAATTCGGTTTTAGATCTGAGAGGGTAATACTCCACATACGCAGAACACAATTTGGGATGAGAATGTCAGGGTCCCAGTGGATGGCTAGTGGGCCAGAGGGGAGGTGACAGGGACCAACATGGGAGAGGGTGGGCAGCCCCACCTGCTCTTAGGAAATATTCAGTCCTTAAAAGCCCAGAAACTTTGGAAAATGTCCAGACTTCAAGTGCAGTTGGTCATCTCTGGTCTTTGTGCGATGGTTTCTCAGTAACACGGTCTACTTTGGAACCAGAGCCCTGATCTTGAAAGGTGGCTCTCATTTCTGGAGAAGAGCAATTAAATAGGACCACCTTGACCTCTGATCTTGGCCCGAGTGTGCGGACCTTAAAATGCAGCTCCAAAGAGACAATTTGATAGATGAATCTGCTTTTGAAACTTTAAACCAAATCCCTATCATTGTTTTTAACCCTTCTTCTTAATAGCGTGCTATTTTTGCCTTGCATACATGCAGAAGTTACCTCTTAAACTATTCCAGATAAAATTTCCACGTGGCTCCTCACCGCCTCATTCACTTTCTCTTTTCAAATCCTATTATCCCCTCGAGCACTGCGCACAATTTCTCTCTGCTTGTTAGCACACTGCCTTGTTCACTCCGATCCTCTACTTCGTGTGTGGTATTCACTGGGCTCACAGGCTGGAGCTCACCTACCATCAACGGAGTTGACAGGCTTCACAGCGCCTCCCTCAGCGACGAGTCTCTTGCTCTGTTCTCGTCAGCATCATCTTCCATACTGTTTCACCCTCACTTTTCTCTAATGCTTTGCATCAATTTCTCTATTCCAGCTGAAATTGTTACTTTGTCAAATCATCAGCTAAACATTAGGCATCAGGTATCTCTCTCTCTCTCTCATAAACACCCTGGAGCTTCACTTTCAGTTCAGACTCAGAGAATCAGTAATATCTACACTATTTCTGACAAGGGCATTTACATAACTTTATTGAGCATCTATGCAAGGTGCTATGCTTGGAGCTGTGCACATCAATAAGTTGACATACACGTTGATAAGTTGACATTTCTGCTCTTGAGCAGTTAACTGTCCACCAAGAAGTTGCCACGTGTTTGTCTACGGAAGGACAAATACCTTCATTACCTAATAGCAGGCAGTGAGCGCCATGTGGGTGGTGGTTTCCGTGGACTGCAGATTGAAGTCAGGATCACTAAGATTGTACTATGAGGGCATCTGAGTTGGAACGTGAACAGCACCCAAGGTGTTGATGGGCTGAGAGTGTGCTACTGTAGAGGATGAACTTCAACCAGGGACGTCCGCCAGGGAAATGTTTTAACAATTCACATTGATGAGCATGATGTCTGTAGAGATTGAACATTGAAAAAGGGGAGGATAAAATTTTCTGCTGTTGGAGGAGTTTTCGAGCTCCTCATCTTTTGTTTGTTGATAGAATGCCCATGCACCTGCATGTGTCATTTTGTTTTATTCAAGTCAAACTTCCCAACTCCTGGAGCCCTCTCAGACCCTGGTGTGAAGGCAGTCCTCCTCTCAGACTCATGTTAGCATTGAGCAACCTGGAGTCGTCGATGCTGTATGCAGGTCTTGGTTCCAAAGTGTCTAGTTTGATGCCTGGAGGACTTCTTGCTGTCAGTACAGAAGAGAAAATACGGCTTTGGACTTCTGGTGGCTAGAGGATGTTCTCGCCCTTCTGCTTGCTGAGCAGAAGGCATTGCTCAGAGCTCCGTTCCTAGTTCAACGTGAGTCTCCACATCTCCTTCGAGTGTCCTTTTGCTCTCTCCTGTGCTGTGTATTTATTTTATTAGGATATGAAAGTTTCCCTAGCGACTCAAGATTGTCTCTGTCTTTCTTTGTCTTTTCTAGGTCATTCTAGAAGTCCCCAGAGTCCAGAACTGCTCTGCCGGGTTCCAGGACATAATCCGGACACAAGGTAGTTCAGGCCCGGGTGGTGCGGGAGGGGATGAGAGGACCACCATGGAGACAACGTCGTTCCTCTTTGGTTGATGACTCAGAAAAACACATGGACACTCTGTGAATATGATAGACTTCAAAAGTACTGTTAATTCAAGGAAATAATGTAATCACTCCTATGAATTACATACTTCATGTGAGCTCTTCAGATACCAAAAAAAGCTATAAATGCTTTGTCATGCTCTCTACTCTTGGATAATTATACAGTCATGATATTTGATTCTTCTTGGGATGAAAACAATGATTTTCAAGTTTTAGGCTGAGCTGATCACTAATAATAACAGCAGATACTTATCTAGTACTTAATATGTGCCGGGAATTATGCTAAGTGTTTTCAGTACGATCTCTATATAATTTTCACAGGAACTCTGTGATATAGATACAATTATTGTCCTGTAAATGAGGAAACGGAAGAACAAAGAAGTTGAATAACTTGCCTGCGATCACACAGCTGGTAAGTGTGGAGCCTGGGGCAGAAACTAAGATGTTTGATGCCATATTCATGCTCTTCACCACTAGGTCATACTGATATTAATTCATCACCTATTCATAACCAGTCCTGTCATTAACACCTTCAGTCCACAACTTGAATGAGTGTGTGTGTGTGTGCGCCTAAGGGTTGGCTATTGCTTTTTCACGTAATATACTTTAATATGTCCTTTTTAATTTGTCTTTAAAGTTGTAACTCATTTAACACTGGTGCAGAAAACCCTTTAGAATAGATGCCGGTTAGAGCAAAAGAAATGTACTCTTGTGAGGGCATCACTCATCTTCAAGTGCAAGCTGTCTGCACCGGTGGTCTTGGCTGATATAAGGGAACTCGTATTCTCTAGTGTGGACCTTCCTGTCCTAAACAACCTTTGGGAAGAGAAGAGTCAAGATCTTCTCTTGTCAGTAAAAATGGTCCTGGGCTATATCATGTACACTCAAGCGTGCCTATACTGCTGGCACATTGGACTGTGTAATCCCTGGAGTGTTAACACAGAGGGAAGAGCTTTGAAACGAGTGAACTGTGCCATCTCAGAGTGAATTCTGATGATTTGATTTCTACTGGGAATCTCACACGAAAACAAGGAGACATCGCTTAGGAAACAAATGTACTGTTAATTCAATAGAGAATAGAAAGTTATGTCTTTGGTTTGCTATAAAACAATAAAACTATTTTTTCCCTATTTGCATAAGCCCCATTATAATCAGTAGGGGCCAGAGACTGTACGGTTTAGTCATGTTATAATTTTGTTTCTACAGGAGAAAAGCTATATTCCCTTTTTTTTAAAACAAGGGTGCAATGAATTAACATGAAAATGATTGCGAATAGTATGCAAAAATTAACTTTGCCTCTTTGCAATACAAATTTGAAAACAGAAAAAATTGAAAATGTGTCCAAAATTATATGCATACAGATCAATAATTTTCTGGAAATTAAGTTCCAAGAAAAGGATATTTCAAGCACTTGAGAGGAATGAGGTGCTCCTTTCATGATGGACATTCTGTTCACACTGGATGCTCTCTGTTAGGATGGTGGTTACAGCTCATACAGCAAGGGCCCAGGTGATCACGGCCGGCAGATGTTACAAATGGAAAGATACGCTGTGAGAAGCGTAGCTGTGTTACTTTAGATGGAGCCATTAGCATCTCTCAAAATTATCTCATGGTCTTTGAAATACGTGATTTTTTCATCTCTGTATCATTTTTCATATCTGACCCCACAATTAGGCTCTGGAGAAGCTCACAGAGAATGAACATCTTAATGAGCCTTCATTACTCAGTATTCTGATGGATTTCTTACCTTCACTGTTTTTCACTTGTTATGTATGGCATTTTCTCTCATTGAATATTTCTTATCCCTAAATTATTCATGAAAGGTCCACATGACATCTGCCCAAATCAACGTTCCTTTATAAAGTTTTTTTCATCTGTTTTTTTCCTCCTTTCTGTTCCCAGAGATGAGATTTCCAGGACTTGAGGCACGGGCTACTTCAGCAATAGCCAATATGTTTACCCGTCAGCATGCACTGGTGTGTCGACAAGGAGCCAGGTAGGTTCCTGGACACGAGAGATATACAGAGGAGGAAAAGCCATCCCCCAACTTCAGAGAGCTTGCAGTTTAGTAAAGCAGACAAACAAATAAACACACACAACACACCTCACACATACACACATGCAGAAACACACACGACACACCTCACACATACACACATGCAGAAACACACATACACACGTGTATTCATAAACACACACAGCATACCACTCCCACACAGCACACATGTACACATGCACAAATACATGTCTGTCTGCACACAATGCACACACATACACATGAACATACATGTGTCACACACACACAAGTGCAGTGTGATCCGTGTCTTCTCAGAGCGTTTGGGTAGGGAAGCTCTCGGGGTGCAGAGGAGGGGGCATCAGCCCGTGTTGGGGCTGTGTCCTCCACGCCTTCTCCACCTGCACGGCGCTCTCCCACTGTCCATCGTGCACGTCTTCGCAAGGAGCACTGTGGCCATGCCACTTCTCTGCTATTTTTATTGTTAAGCTTACTGCTTATTACTAACAGTTTCAACTGCCCGTTACTTGTCTGACATTTAAGGCATTTCATGATGGCCCTACACTCCCTTTGCAGCTTTAGCTGGAGATAAATTAATTCATTTATAATTCCAGCATTTTCCAAGTCTACACTAGGTACTGGACACGCAGCTAGCCACTAGGCTAAGCTGTATGGACACAGAGGCTCATATGGTGTGAACCGATGAGATGACAACAGAAGTGTGGCTTCTCTAGTTATTTACACGTGTTCTGAGTACACATAGTGTGTCAGATGGATACATGATGCAGACCATTTCACCAGCACCCACCCATCCTCTGCTCGTCTGTTTGACCACCAGCTCGGCCACGTCAGCTCTCATGTACTCATCATAAAACTTCAACTTTTTGAAGCTTCCTCATGGTCTGGACTGGAAGACCTGGAATCTAAAAATTATTGGGCGTTTTTGGAAGGGACAGGGTCTCTGGGAAACTGCATAAATGGACTGCAGTGTTGGTGAACATTAGCACCCCAATGAGTGGCAACTAGCCTATTGAAGTGGGCAGGGCGACTCCAAAGCTGATGTCCCCAGCACACAGGGACAATGAGATGGGAAGACGCACATGGGCGTCCACACCAATAGACGGGCCACTAGACAGTCCAGCACCCAGGGTCCCCTTGAATCCCGGAGTGTCTGGTAAGCTCTTACATTTCTGAAGAGGATTGGTCCTAGCAAAGCAGGTGTCACTCTGAAGGCATCTGAATCCCTGGGGGTCAGCAGAGCAAAGACACAGACGAGAATGAACAGCACAGCGACAGGGGTGGGTGTCTGCTCGTGATGGAGGGGAGCCCTTCCATCCTCCGGGCCTGTCTAGGGATCGCGTGCGCACAGGCCCTGTCCACACTCCTGGCCAGGCCCCCCACCCAGCACACTCTGCGTTCTTCACCCTCACAGCCTATTCTGTCACTTCACTGCCTTCACAGGAAGTTGTGGTCATATATTTCCATTTTCTCCCCGTGGACTGTACTCTCCGTGAGGAGAGAGCACTTCTGACGCACCGGCCACTGTATCTCCAACCTTGCCCACAGCCCCACGGCGCTTAACAGACGTTTGTCAAGTTGTGTTGAAGAAGAAAAGAGGGAAGTTTGCCGAACTATTTAACAAGACCCTTGCGACTCCGTTTCTCATTACACGTGTCCGTAAAGTCCCAGGTGAGGGGAGTTGAGAGATGACCTGTTCTAAGTTCTGACTCGGCTGGAAATCAAAGGCCTTTTGTAGCTGAAAACTACAACACCTCAAAAAGAAGATCAAGAGAGGAAAGCCGTGGGGAGTTCAAGTCTTCTGTCTTAGAGCAAGTAACCGTATTCCATGCAAGACTCAGACCTTCACCTCCGAATGTGAAAGTGAAAGGGAAAACTCATTAGCTAACTTATCCGAGTCGAGAAAGAACCTTTCCCTAAGAAGCAGGGTGCAGAATGCCTGAATGTGGTACTTATATGTAATCTTTGCCAGAAATTCAAGGAAAACGCACACACGTGCAGGCACAAGCAAATTCCACACAGAAATTATTCAAGTCTTTATTAAACTCTTATCATGGGACAGGCTTCATAAAAATCTTTGTCCTTGTGGAGTTTATATTTACTGTGGAAGAAAATAAAATAAGTACAACATGTGGTGTGTGAAGGAGTGATAAATGCTATAGAGAAAGATAAAATTTCAAAAAGGTATTTTCAATTTTAAATAATATCACCAGGGGAGCCTTTACTGAGAAAGTTGGGTTTCAGAGGAGTCCTGAAAGTCGTGAGGAAGGGAGTGGTGCCAATATCTGGTAACAGAAGTTTTCAAGTAGCGGATAGGGCAAGTGCAAAGGCCCTGAGGCAGAGGGGCATATGGTACACTGGAGGAACCAGGAACGAATCAGTGAGAAAGAGGAAGGCAGACAGTGATGTGGGATGAGAGTCTCATCTTCAGGCGCCACTGGAAGAGCAAGTCCTTGATCACTTATCTGAAACTTAGAGGGCCAGATGTGTTTCAGAACTCGAATTTTCTCAGAGTTTTGGAAAGTTAATTATTTTTTATAAAGGTAGTCTTCTAATTAGAAAACTTACTTAACAATAAGTTAGAAAGGAAATATACCACATATTTCCAGTCCTTATACTAGGCCTCATGGGGCCTGTGACAACGCCCTATGATCCCGTCCATTAATAGAACTTCTCACAAGGTGGGGAAAGGACTAAAAAGAGCTTCATGTCATTTCAGGTCACATTTTGCTACAATACGAGTTTAGAGCAGATGCCCAGCTTTGAGTATTTGAGTCCTGAGGAACTGGGGGCTGCAGGAAGGGCCCGGGCCCCTGAGTTGCTGCCCTGGTTTGGAGGAAGGCGGTGTGTGGCAGTGTTTGCGCCGAGAGGGCCAAGAGCTGCCAAGCAAGTCCTGGCGGCTGTGCTGAGACGGTGAGCGTGACGACCCCGGCCAGCTTCGTTTGCACACCCAACTCTACGAGCACGTCGAACGTCCTGTTTTCTCGTGTAACTGAGATGCCCTGTGGGATGTTTTTACTATGTTTAATTTGCTCAGCGTCCACTCCTTAAAACTTCTTCTCTTTTTTTTTTTTTTAAAGTTTGGCACCTAGGCTAACAACTGTTGCCAATCTTCCTTTTTTTTTTAAGGATTGGCACCTGAGCTAACAACTGTTGCCAATCTTTTTTTTTTCTGCTTTATTTCCCAACC